>NC_064619.1:129707156-130030698 GCF_023898315.1 Schistocerca nitens | reverse complement strand
GCGGTAAGGGGTGGCGGCAGGAAGGGCATCTGGCCACCCGTAAAACTAACCTTGCCAAATCCGTTCTAACCACGTCGACCCTGCGATCGCTGCGGGACTATGGCGTAAGCGAAAGAGAGAAAGAATTACATGTGGTGTGTTACGTTGATGTCATTTTTGTGACGGTATTCCTTGCACGATCAGAAAAAACCTACGTGTCAGTTACTTCTTTTCGATATATTTTGCAAGACGCACATCTTCTAATACAACAGAGGATGATGAGCGAGAGAGATCCAGCCCCTGCAAAAAGAATTTGATAAATGAATAGCATATCCTTTCCCATGTAACTTGATCTTCTATTGTGAGATCTCTCCCCTCCAGAATAGACTTGTATGTATTGTATTGTATGTTAACCAGGGGCCTAGAAACGATGGAGAGGCTCCGTCCCTGCCACAGCTGCAGTGGTCCACAACGCCACGACGACTACCACAACCCTCTTCATCCCTTTTCCGCCCCACACCGAACCACTCTTTCAGGGTTATTGTGCGGTTCGGCCCCCAGTGGACCCGCCCAGGGAACGTATCACTCCAGACGAGTGTAACCCCAATGTTGGCGTGGTAGAGTAATGGTGGTGTATGCATACGTGGAGAACTTGTTTGCGCAGGAATCGCCGACATGGTGTAGCTGAGGCGGAATAAGGGGAACCAGCCCGCATTCGCAGAGGCATATGGAAAACCGCCTAAAGGCCATCCACAGACTGGCTGGCTCACCGGACCTCGACACGAGTCCACCGGGCGGATTCGTGCTGGGGCCCAGGCGCTCCTTCCCGCCCAAAAAGCCGGGGCGGCTAGCATATACTTAGTCCTTTTCCCCAAGAATTTCCAGGTGGTTAGAAGAGGGTCCTGGGGTGGTGGGAGGGTAGGGCTGTGGGGGATTTCCCAGGAGGGGAGGATTTAATTAATTTATCTTTTTAATTAATTAGGCAATTAATTTAATGCCAAAATTGTGCTTGTATCAGCGAGGGGAGTTCCCAGAGGGTTGTCGGGAAAGAGGAGGGGGTCAGGTGGGGAGGGTGTCTCCCAGAAGGGCAGATTATCCGCAAAGACATAAACCGCTTAGTGAAACAAGAGCTCAAGATCATAAGTCAATCAAGTTTTTCCCTGAATGTATGCCCACATGTGAATGTATGCAACCCACCAGATCCTCCCATAAGACTGCCACAGTGTATAGTGTGAGACATCACACCAAATCACTCAGGGGTTCAGGTAGGGACTCTAGTGTGGCCTTCATATTTCACGAAAATTAATTGTCCATAAACCATTCCCTCATAAAAAATGGTTCAAATGGCTCTGAGCACTATGGGACTCAACTGCTGTGGTCATAAGTCCCCTAGAACTTAGAACTACTTAAACCTAACTAACCTAAGGACAGCACACAACACCCAGCCATCACGAGGCAGAGAAAATCCCTGACCCCGCCGGGAATCGAACCCGGGAACCCGGGCCATTCCCTCATAGGTGGTGCTTTGTGACAGGTTGCATTGCAATGGTAACACAAACAATCATAGCCTCTGAGCTGTTGCTCTACTGTACACTGTATACAGTTGCTGTAAAATGTGCTCATGCAGTCCCAAATTCATCGTTTTCTAAAGCGCAATAAGGGGACCACACGGCAGCCTCGAAATCCACCGTCATACCGTAACACCACCTTCACAGTACTTCAACGCTGAAGCTACACAGAATCACAGGTCATGTTCACCTGGCATTTACCAAACCAGAACCTTCCATGAGATTGCCACCATTGTACCCCACTGCTTTCAGCTCCCTACGCACAGTGATTGTGCCAGCTGGACTGCTGGTAGAACTTTGGAACTCACGAGTGACTCCTCCCTCTGATTTCATACGACTTTTTACACCCACCGTACGCAATGCTGAGCAGTCTCTCTGTCAGCGCTAGTCCGCGTTGGAAGCCCCAAGCTATCCCGACCAACTCATTCTGCCGTTACTGTCTTTCTACTGACAACACAATATTTCTTGCCGCTTTTTATACTGACGGTGCGCATTTCGTGGCATCTAGTGGCTAAATCTGCATTGCATAGTGGTGTCCAGATACTTTTGATCAGATAAAGCATATATGGATACTAGGTTAAATTTAGCTTGTAATTATCATTCATTTGTATGCAAAAATGAGTTTAAGTCGAAATGCATATGAAGCACCACAAAATTTTGTCATGTCTGTCTTTCAGATAAAATAGTAAACAAACACCCACTGAAGACAGCATATGTAAAGATCTTAAAGTTTCTAACGTACTCCCCCGCGTGTGATGACCCGTCCTTACCATTTGCAACGCATGGAGATATCTGACAAAACTAAAGTGCATGTCAACACAGGCCTAGCAAGATAAGGAGATCCTGGATGAAGTTACGACTAGATATCAGAATAACAGCCGTCATACATGCCCTAAAATATTTCAGTGAGGAAGAGGTAACCTCTACTTTATAATACACAAACAACTGTTACTGAAATACCTGGGCTAGCAGGACAGAGCGCATTAAGTTGTGGAAAGGGGCCAAAATAAGTTCCTGCCAGTTGCACTCAACATACAAACTTTATTTATCAACACACAATATTCCAACAAGGATGCATAAAACTCAAAACTTTAATCGGCCTGTTTTGGTTAACTTTATATCGGCTGAAGGCCACACTCAGAATCCAAGACACAAGGCTTAAGCAAGAAATTGGAATAAAAGGTTCTTCTGGAGGTTTCACCCTAAAATATTTTCTACATCTTCAATCTAAACAGGCTGAAACCTTAGCAATTTAATTTCAATTGAACTTGGCTGCAGGCCGCGTATTAAGCAATAAGAAGAGAATCAATCAAAAGGCAGAAGGCCTTATCTTAAAACATTTCATGCAAAATTCGGCTGAAGGCCCCATACAAACCCGTAAGGGCAATACAAGAACATTACTTTAAGAGATATTTATATTCCGCTGAATGCCACATATCAACCAAATAACTAAAACCCAAACAGGGAAATTACTATGTAACACACAAGGAGCGGGGCTCAGAAGTTTCCAAGGGTCGGCCTGAGGTTGTTTGGGTGAGACAGGGAGCCTGTCCAACGACTTCTTAATCTCAAGGCAACCCAACCGACAGACAGCCGACCGACCAATCAACAAAATCGGTTCCGCACCACGCAACCCGTAATACGACCACAACAATTCTAAACAACGACACACAGAATATTGGCGCCCACAACGACCAACAACACCTCAGCTGTCGAACTACACGCTGCACTAGACAGCAACAACACGACGAGGAAATACACTGCCGGAAATTACGTCAGCGACCAGGGCAGGTAACCGGATCGTCAACGACCACAACAAGGCATAAGATACCGCTGGTCAACTTCAATAACAGGGAATAAATTAAGTTAAACTCCACAGGAAGATGGCTGGAATCTTAGCAGACTTGAATACACACACGTTGTTGCTCGCGGGAATGTTCCAAAAGCGACAACCGGGATCAAACAAAGAAATGTAAACAGTCGAGGCTCGGTAGTAGGTTAAGTGAGGACTCAACTTTCATGTCCAAGCACTCGCAAGCAGCTCCTCACACTCCAACCGTGCATGTACACGGCCAGCGGCCCCGGCCAGAGTATGCGCGACGGAGACTTCCTTGCTGCTCCACGCCAACTGACCAACTAGTCACACACTGCCCAGCCGGAAACTATATCCGCCACACCAAAGATAGTACAGCATACTAGTATCGATACACGCTGCTGCTGATGCCACTCATGGAGAGGACAGCAACATTATCGCTATAACCGCAGGAGAAATAAAACCACAGGATTGCAAGCAAGGTTTAACCGCAGACAAGCATGATTCGAGCGAGCCACGGCTCAGGTGCCTGTACAAAAACTTTTTATTACAGAACCACCATACACATTGGATTCAAGTGTGTAATTGGTGACGTCGGAAAATCCTCTATAATTAGGAAGATCCTGACAGTGAATTGACAAACTAAATGAAATTAATGGTGGGAAACATGAACACATGACAACCTTTCAAAAGCGTTCCAAAATGGGAAAAGAACTCCTATCTTAACTTAAATACAATAATGCCAAAACAATTTACCCTCCAAAATATTACACTCACCACACTTCAATATGCCCTATTGTCTGTGCTATTTTAGCTGGACAGTTACGTATATTTAGCGATACCTTTCTCGACTTTTAAGCCCTATCAACACACACGCGATACGCGGCTAGCATGGGAATGAGAAGACAATACGTAACACAAGTCCAACCTCCAATAGAACTGAAGTGCACACTCAAGTCAGTGACTCTCTTACCGAGCGCCTGAGAAACGTGGTATCTACCGTGCTCTGTGGGCGCCTGCTGTGGTCGGCAGTGGCCTATGATGACGACGGCGCGTCCACGCTGTGCGGACCTGTAAACCTCATTACTATTCAGGCCTTAACTCTATCAGCATTCGGAAACTGACTTGAGTTTTCGTGAGGAGAAAAACGGTGTTTTTCCCTAGCTAAACTATTCGTAACGAACACTCGCTGTGGCTTAGCGTCATGTAGACCTCTGTCCTCTGTAATTGTTCCGCAGAAAAAAACTAACTAGGGTCGAAATCCGTAATCTCCACTCCGGAGACATTGCGAGATTTTCGATCCCTGAGAAAGCAAGTTGAAACGTCCCCTTAGAAAAATTTATGAATTACTGTGCTGGTAAACCTCTTACATTATTTGATTTTCAAACAGCTGAGAGAAGCTGAACATACTCAGACATTTCTCTCTTTACTTATTCTGATCAACACTAAACTGACAAACAATACTTTTAGCGCAACGCAATCTGACTTTTAATAATCCCTACAAAAGAATGGCCCTGACTAGCAATAACCTTTAGCTTTAATGAATCTATTACCTCACAAAAATTTTCTTTACTCGAATTACTGCAATACAGCGAGCGCCTCTACTGCCAACTAAATAAAAGATTCTAACGACTGAAGTCACTAACTACTGATAGGCATACTTAGCAAATGAAAGATTTTGATAAAGAACAAACAATGTATTTACCTTAATAGAGTTCAAAAGACATAATATATATATCAGCTCATGACATCTAGTCTTACAGATTTACTCTCTCTGATGGACACACGTCCAGATCGTCCGCTCTCAAAACTCCGCCATCTCTCTCCCCTCATCCACCACTGCTGGCGGCTCACCTCCAACTGCGCAACGCTACGCGCTGTTCACATGCAACTGGCCAACACTACAATAGCGACTATTTCAACAATGCCAACCAGCCACAGACTTCACACAGCACAGTCAGTGATTTTCATATAGAGCGCTACGTGGCGTTACCAACAAAAACCTAAACAGCCTACTTACAAAGTGTCCTCTAAAAAGCTCTTCTAGGCTGACAGAGTTCACGTCTACACACGGCCCTTGTCTGAAGAGACTTGGCTCTCGAAATGCGTTCCTTGTTCTACTTCTCTCGACGACTGGGAACCTCCTGTGTGCACTTCAGATCAAAGTGATTACTATATTGCCTGACTATTAACATGCAGATTAGGGAATGCTTGTTAGTATCGAGTTGCTGTTGTTGTATCGAGTTCACATTGGCCACGACGTATGAATGATTACTTTCCGTACTATGCAAAGTAGTATCAGTTTACTTCAAGTAGGGCATGTGTGGTATCAAACTCCTCCGCTTGATGAGTAGATTACGTTTCTACATTTAAAATAGTATGAATAGTATGTTAAGGAGCAAAATTATACCGCCACCTTACAAGTTCGCCCGTAAGACAATGATATACAAGGGCGGATACGCTGTGAATTCTTTCGTTGCAAGCGTGGGTGGTAAGAAGAGTTGTTAGATTTATAAAATGATCGGACGCACGACATTATCCATCCAAGTAACTGCGTCGTGATGAGGCAGTTGGTGTGACCCACAGTGCAGAGGCAGTGTCGACGACACACGCGGCCGCTTAGCTTTCAGGTAGCTCGTTAAAGCAGCCGTGGCCCTGGACACGCAAAACTTTTATCTGCCCCTGCAATTGGCTCGTTATGGCGGCCGGCTGGTTCCAGCAGGTCCTTTTACGGGCGCAGAGCTGACGTGATGGCGGACGCGCGTGGCCCGGCGCGCGGCAATTGATACGTCCTCGTTACGCGGGACGCGGGCCGTAAAAATGCCGACACTACTCGAGACACGGCCGGCGATCAGGCGGAGCGCGGCCCGCTTTTCGGCTGTCGGCGCGCAGATGGCTATCCGCGTTTGTTTACTGCTGCGGCGCCTAATGGGAGCGCGCAGCCGTCGGCCAGCAGGCCGTCGCAACTCGCACACCGCTCATTTGTTTCTGCGGTTCGCAAAGTCCCCTCGAAATGAGCGCTACTATTTACCTTGTGAAGTGGTTCAGCTCCGCGTGTGCCAAACAGCTCACTAGAGGCGTAGCGAGCCTGTCCCCAGTAGCACCGCTAAAGTCGCCGATATTTCACTTTTAGCCCGTTATATGTGTTAGTAAGGGACTACTCAGGTTTAACCCGCACTGTGACACATATTAACTCAACGACTGTCACAAAAAGAGCCGGCCGCGGTGGTCGTGCGGTTCTAGGCGCTTCAGTTCGGAACCGCAGGACTGCTACGGTCGCAGGTTCGAATCCTGCCTCGGGCATGGATATGTGTGATGTGCTTAGGTTAGTTAGGTTTAAGTAGTTCTAAGTTCTAGGGGACTGATGACCATAGATGTTAAGTCCCATAGTGCTCAGAGCCATTTTTTTCCACTCCAACCGCGGCAGAGCCAAGAAGTCAGCGAGTACAATATCAGAGGGCGACGCCGACGGCCGCGCCAAAAACCCGATTGTCACGTGCAGGTAGCGTCGGCGTGCACCGATCGAGACTATGTAGTGATTCGACGATCTAGCCAAGCAGCCAATCAGAACATGTAGTACTCCGTAGATTTACCATTTAAGCTCGTGCCAGGGCAGCAGAAGGCATCGCCTTCAGAGGCAGTTGGACGCGACTGTGACCTGGTCTCGTTCCAACAAGATTGCCCTCAATGACACCAAAACTACGGCAGTCTACTACACTAAACGGCGTCCCATCCTCCGCCTCATCACCACTATTGCAGGCGTCCAGGTCCCGTGGTCCCCTGATACCAAATATCTAGCTGTCCGGATGGATAACAAACTGCTCTTCCATTGACATGCAGAGTACGTCACCCAAAAAGGACACAAGCTGATAAAAGCGTTTTACCCAATTGTCACCAGCAGGGAACTGAACCCCGACACCAAGCACCAGTTGTACTGGATGGTTGCCCACCCTTCCCTAACCTATGGCTCCAATGCGTGGGCTACAATTAGTGTCTGGCGCATGCAAACCCTCCAGCGCCTGCAGAATAAAGGAACTTCAGTGCAGCCTGCATGCCCCTCCCCTCATGAGGATAGTTACCCTCCACGAGGAAAAGGACATGGCCACTCTGAAGACACATATGCGAGAGAAGGCTAGGCGTATCTATGCCAAAGTGGAAGCCCTACGCGACACGGTTGCTGTCTTACTAAACATTGGCATCAAGACTCCCTGGCACTGGTATCAACACCATGTTCCTCTCACCATCCTTGAGGACCCAGATTCCGAGCACGGCTAACGATATCCTTGTTACGGCCACTCATGAAGCGTTAGTGTTGACTACTCGATGTGAGTCGACCATCGTAAACCACCAATGTTCATTTCTAATGTAGTTAGTAGCTATGTTATCTCTTACCCTCAACCTGAACTTGCACCGTCGAAGGGTGGTATGGGACTACAAATCCCACCGCCACACCTTCAACGTGCATTCCAGCGATGTCTTTGGAATGACATCACTGTCGAATGGAACAGATTTACCATCCACCAAGACAGTAAGACAATGATCCACCGGTGAAGCTGTATTCCACCCTCCCACAATAAAAGCAGAAGGCAGTGACACCGCTAGCCCGGAGCCAATGAACTTCACAGCAGCCGCTGCCGCTGTCACAGTCGAGTAGGTAGTCTACTGCCGCTCTTCAACCAAGACGTCGGGCCATAGGGATCGTACTATGCCAGTTCGGTGCGTCTGGACACTGTCATCATTTTAGTGACTTTAGCTAGAAACATTAAGGTTTTCATTACTCGTGCTCGGCACGGACATACCGTTCAGCCGGCCGGTGTGGCCGAGCGGGTCTAGGCGCTTCAGTTTGGAACCGCATGACAGCTACGGTCGCTGGTTCGAATCCTCCCTCGGGCATGGATGTGGGTGATGTCCTTAGGTTAGTTAGGTTTAAGTAGTTTTAAGTCCTAGGGGACTAATGACCTCAGATGTTAATTCCCATAGTGCTCAGAGCCATTTGAACCATTTGAACTTACCGTTCATGACGAGTGTATCCCACAGTGGCTCGTCGGATCTTGAACTTTTGTTCTACCAGTAATATCGTATGGGAAGGGACTTGACTATTTGTTTTCCCATTACCGACATTTTTTAAGACTATGTTGTTTACCAGAGTGTTCAAGAATAGCTCTTCTTGCTGCAGAAAATTTTCTGAAGCAGTATTCAATTTCTATAGTGTTAAGCGATTAGTTTTGGAGGACACTTCAAGAAGCCTTTATCCCTGTTCTTCATATGTAGCTAAAGGCTCAGAACTTAGTAACTTAAGTCCGCAGCTCGTGGTCGTGCGGTAGCGTTCTCGCTTCGCACGCCCGGGTTCCCGGGTTCGATTCCCGGCGGGGTCAGGGATTTTCTCTGCCTCGTGATGACTGGGTGTTGTGTGCTGTCCTTAGGTTAGTTAGGTTTAAGTAGTTCTAAGTTCTAGGGGACTGATGACCATAGATGTTAAGTCCCATAGTGCTCAGAGCCATTTGAACCATTTGAACTTAGTAACTTAAACATAATGATGTCAATAACCGTTGTTCTAGTTGACATTCCAAGTGTCATTTATGTCAGACATGATAAAATCATTCGAACCAGCGCCTTGGAGTCAGCCTGTCGGCGATAGGGCACATCAGAGTCTTTCTCCAGTATCCAGTGGTAGCGGACTTTGTCCAGCTTCGAAATGACCGGTTTATCTTTCTATCTTTCCATGGTTCCTGCTGGTTATAATTAAACTGTATTCTGAGTGCTACACTGTAGGCTGTATTCAATGCAGGCGGGTGAAATATCGTAGTATGTTCCTTAATCGGTGCGCTCGCAGTGTGTGCTGAAAAAAGTATAATTCCATTTTCTGTCACCAAGTGAAAATATGGCGCTGTAAGCAGACGGAATGTGAAATGTTTCCTGTTTTATGGAATTTCAACATTTTCTTGGTGTTCAGACCAGCAATTCTTTCATTTCATGAAGAGGTTATTGAGGTCAGTCGCAGTTGAAGTACTTTTTTTTTTTTGAGGCTTGTTTGGAACCAACAAAATACAAAAGTTAAAAAAATGTCCGACAGATGGCGCTTCATCTGATCAGAATAGCAATAATCAGCATAACAAAGTAAGACAAAGCAGAGATGATGTTCTTTACAGGAAATGCTCAATATGTCCACCATCATTCCTCAACAATAATGTTGTGAACAGCACTGTAAAGCATGTCCGGAGTTATGGTGAGGCATTGGCGTCGGATGTTGTCTTTCAGCATCCCTAGAGATGTCAGTCGATCACGATACACTTGCGACTTCAGGTAACCACAAAGCCAATAATCGCACGGACTGTCTGGGGCCTGGGAGGCCAAGCATGACGAAAGTGGCGGCTGAGCACACGATCGTCACCAAACGACGCGCGCAAGAGATCTTTCACGCGTCTAGAAATATGGGGTGGAGCACAATCCTGCATAAACATCGTACGTTCCAGCAGGTGTTTATCAGCCAGGCTGGGGATGATGCGATTCTGTAACATATCGGCGCACCTCTCACCCGTCACGGTAGCAGTTACAAAACCAGAATCACGCATTTCCTCGAGGAAAAAAGGCCCGATAACGGTGGATGTGATAAATCCAACCCATACCGTGACTTTCTCGTCGTGCAATGGAGTTTCAACGACAGTTCTACGATTTTCGGTCGCCCAAATTCTGCAGTTGTGGGCGTCGACAGGCCCTCGGAGCGTGAAACGAGCTTCGTCGGTCCACAACACATTACTCAACCAATCGTCATCTTCCGCCATCTTTTGAAACGCCCACACCGCAAATGCCCTCCGCTTCACAAAATCGCCAGGTAACAGTTCATGATGCCGATGGATTTTGTACGGATAGCATCGGAGGGTACGCCTAAGTGCCAACCAAACAGTAGTGTATGGAATGCCGGTGCGACGTGCGACTGCACGAGCGCTGACTTCCCCGTGCATAGACGAACCCGCTACAGTCTCCATTTCTTCCTCAATTGTCTCAGCAGCATTACGCCTTGTGCTCGGTCGGCCACTAAGGGGTCTATCGTCTAAACAACCCGTGGCTTCGAACTTCGAAATCATTCTCGCCACAGCTGCATTTGTCAACGGACCTTTACCCGTTCGAATCCCCTTCCTACGGAGATAGGATCGTAACGGTGAACTAGCACATTCCCCATTCTGATAATACAGCTTCACTAAAAGCGTCTTTTCAGGTAACGTCAACATGCTGCAACCCCTGGCGCAACTGATTCTCTCTCTCATTACAGCTCCTATTATACACGATTGTCATGCGCAGTCACTGACGTTTTGCTGTCGGACATTTTGTGAACTTTTTTTTTTGGTTCTAATAAAACCCCATGTCATTCCAAGCATGTGTGTCAATTCTTACCTCTCTATCTACATTATTCCGTGGTTTACTAAGTTTTCAAATTTATACTGACTTTTTGATCACCCGGTATATATAGCCATTTAGGTACTCACGCGTCTATTTTACAAGGATGGGACCGTTAGTTGGCTGTGGCCGTGTGCGGGCCGTTCGGAAGTTCCCGTTACGAACTTTTAGGATATGTAGAGGGCAGTGAGTACATAACATTTAGAATAGGAACCCACGCCCAGATACGTGCCATTTCCGTTCTTCGACGGTTTCAATTGAGATGTTCAACTTATCCACTTCTGCTTGAGGGATTGAATTAGGCTGACATAGTACATTTGTTAGGAAACAGTTCGAAAGGAAATATAGCTAAACATCCATTTATCACTTACCCACATTTGTTTGTATTAACACTTAAATAATACATGTTTAGATTATTCCATAACAAAAAGAACGCAACGTACTGTATGTTCAGAACAGTACTGATGCATTACAATAGCGACTTTATGTGCGTAAGTGATAAATGGAAGTTTTCCATATTTTCTTTCGAATTTTTACGTAATAATTGTACTGCACCGCGCCTCAGTTTCTCGTGCAGTAATGGATGAGTTTAACATCTGAAATGAAGCCGTCGTAAAATGGAAACTATACGTATCCGGATATGGGTACGTACCGCATATTTTGACATGATTCAAAACCGATGGCGTGATGTACTGTCTTGCTGATGATGCAGTTTGCCTGCAGGGTAATTTAGGTGGACAGAAGGATGCACATAATGACAGGTTCCTGAAACATTCGCCTGACAGAAGCGGTGTCACGTATAAGGGACACAAAACGAGCATCATTAATACTCATCAGCCAGGCGGTATTTTTCCACGCTTCGAGCGTTCAGTGGCGGTGTCTCAGCACGCTTACCTCTTTACGTGCAAAGAGGCGCACGTGTGATTTTGTGTCTTCTGCTTCCCAGGAGAGAAGAACTACTCCCACACTGTGTGAGTTATTATCGATTGTTGTTGCCCAGCAACGAATCTACGAGCGATTCGGTGCAGTGTTGCCCTTACCTCCTCGACGTTCAACCGTGACTCCTGTTGATCAACATCGTATTCCACACGGGTAGCTGATGTGTTATATACGGGGTGGTCCATTCATAGTGACCGGGCCAAATATCTCACGAAACAGGCGTCAAACGAAAAAACTACAAAGAACGAAACTTGACTAGCTTGAAGGGGAAAACCAGATGGCGCTATGCTTGGCCCGCTACCTAGTGCTGCCATAGATCAAATGGATATCAACTGTTTTTTTTTTAATACGAACCCCCATTTTTATTACATATTCGTGTAGTACGTAAGCAAATGTGAATGTTTTAGTTGGACCACTTTTTTCGCTTTGTGATAGATGACACTGTAATAGTCACAAACATATAAGTACGTGGTATCACGCAACATTCCGCCAGTGCGGGCGGTATTTGCTTATGTCCATTATAATTATCCGGGTTGTTATGCCGTGGTCGGTTGACGAATTTTGTGTCAATTGAATTATGGGAATTGACACGGATTTCATCAACCGACCACGGCATAACAGACCGGATAATTATAATGGACATGACATTTGCGGCCGTGAAAGTCTACATTTTGGTACTTGCTTAGCGATATTTTACCCGTGTTAAAATGGACAGTTCACCAATTGCGGAAAAGTTTGATATCGTGTTGATGTACAGGTATTGTGATCAAAATGCCCAACGGGCGTGTGCTATGTATGCTGCTCGGTATACTGGACGACATCGTCCAAGTGTCCGGACCGTTCGCCGGATAGTTACGTTATTAAAGGAAACAGGAAGTGTTCAGCCACATGTGAAACGTCAACCACGACCTGCAACAAATGATGATGCCCAAGTAGGTGTTTTAGCTGCTGTCGCGGCTAATCCGCAAAACAGTAGCAGACAAATCGAGCGAGAATCGGGAATCTCAAAAACGTCGGTGTTGAGAATGCTACATCAACATCGATTGCACCCGTACCATATTTTTATGCACCAGGAATTGCATGGCGACAACTTTGAACGTCATGTACAGTTCTGTCACAAGGGCATAAGAGAAATTACGGGACGGCGACAGATTTTTGCACGCGTTCTATTTAGCGACGAAGCGTCATTCACCAACAGCGGTAACGTAAACCGGCATAATATGCACTATTGGGCAACGGAAAATCCACGATGGCTGCAAACAAGTGGAACATCAGCGACATTGGCGGGTTAATGTCTGGTGCGGCATTATGAGAGGAAGGATAAATGGCCCCCATTTTATCGATGGCAATCTAAATGGTGCAATGTATGCTGATTTCCTACGTAATGTTCTACCGATGTTACTACAAGATGTTTCACTGCATGACAGAATGGCGATGTACTTCCAACATGATGGATGTCCGGCACATAGCTCGCGTGCGGTTGAAGCGGTATTGAATAGAATATTTCATGTCAGGCGGATTGGTCGTCGAAGCCCCCGGATTTCTTTCTGTGCGGAAAGCTGAAGGATATTTGCTATCGTGATCCACCGTCAACGCCTTACACCATGCGTCAGCGCATTGTCAATGCATGTGCGAACATTACGGAAGGCGAACTACTCGCTGTTGAGAAGAATGTCGTTACACGTATTACCAAATGCATTGAGGTTGACGGACATAATTTTGAGCATTTATTGCATTAATGTCGTATTTAAAGGTAATCACGCTGTAAGAGCATGCGTTCTCAGAAATGATAAGTTCACAAAGGTACGTGTATCACATTGCAAGAACCGAAATAAAATGTTCAAACGTATCTTCGTACTGTATTTTAGTTTAAAAAGCTACCTGTTACCAACTGTTCGTCTAAAATTTTGAGCCACATGTTGAAAGGTGGCTACACTGAGCCACAGCGCCAGAGATCGCGCTAGAGAGTATTGTTCCGCCGCCTCCACTGGCAGTGATTATTGAGAACTCGTAGTAGTCAGTGCTTGGGGAGAGCTCGTGGTAGTCAGTGCTTGTTAAGAACTCGTAGCAGAGAGTGTTTGTTGAGATGTGCTAGTAGGGAGTGCTTGCTGAGATGTGATACTGAAAAGTTCTTGTTGAGATGTGATAGTAGCGAGTCGGTGTGGAGCTATATTGTAATGATTAGAGTGATTTTGGTCAATATATGAAGGTAACGAAACTTGATTTAATTTTCATTATTTAATGTCGTAAATAATGCTTCATTACAGGTTCAGTCAACAAAGCATCTGGCTTGTGTTCTGGGATTAGAGTGTAATTCTGGTTTTCTTGAGTAATTATGGTATTTCTATTTCCTTTAATTAATTCAGTATAAATGATATTTAAAATTTCTTGTGTTATTGAAGAAGAACCGTGCCAGATGCGTACGTTGAGTCATACTTCCACACACAGAACAGTTATACTTGTGCTTTGGTTTCGTAGGTTTTATAGTTGCTGGGGACTTAATTAACTAATTGTGTTAATGAAAATTTCCATTTCATTCTTGTTATTGTTCTATGCAGTCAGATAGCGTAATAATACTAGTCAGGGCCAACCGTTTACGAGACTTCGTAATCGGACAGACAGCTACTGAAGCAAAAAATTAAAATTATTTGCATTATATTTTAATTAAGCCCCCATGCACGTGGCGACAGCTGCTTCGGATCGTCCCTTGGAATTCTTCTGATTGTAAAAATAGTAGACAGTAGTATTGTTGTAGTAATTTGTAGTTTAGTAATTGTAGTCTATTTTGCATGTGTAGATTTGGTAATTGTCATTCTTCTAATGGTATTTTTATTTTGCAAAATTTAATTTTGTTATCTTGTATACGGGTTTGACAATTTAGTGCAGTTAGGAAGATTTCAATTGTTCGTTAAACGTGTTTGAGGGAAACATTTCGTGTGAATGGTATTGTTGGAGATAAAGTGTCATTGTGTGTAATTTTCATATAGTGACGAGTTTTGTATGTTTTGTAAATGTTTACGCGATCAATGAAAAAGGCAAAAATGATGGATAGTCAGAATGACGAAATTGTTAACATGGCGATCTCGCCAACAGAGGAAAACAGTATCATGAATAATGAAGTGGAAAACAATTTAATAAGTCGGGAAAATAGTCCGGAACCATTTCAAAATTTTTCTCAATCAGAAAATTTTCAGAATTCGAGATTAACGACAGAAGTTTCTGGAATAGTATCGAACACAGATAGCTTTACAGCTATGACGAAAGAAGTTGGTTTCGCGGGAAATGTTAGGGGCGAAAAGAATTTCGAACCGGCTATTATGGAGCAGTTGATGGGTGCAATATTAAATCTGGGATCACAAATGGAAGCAATGGAAACACGGATGGGAACAATGGAAACACGGTTAGGATCTGAATTTAAAACAGAGATGGGAACTTTGCGATCTGAAATTAAAACTGATATAGGAACAATTAAAACTGATATGGGAACAATGGAAACACGTTTTGACTCACTGGGATCACAGTTCGGATCTGTATTAAAAACAATGGAAACACGGTTACATTCGCGAATAGGGACATGTTTCAAAAACATGAAGGATGAATTAAAGAAAGAGATTGGAGAGGAAGTACAACCGATTTTGAATTCTCACAATAATAGATTAATTGCAGTAGAGATTAGACAAAGGGAACAGGATAGAGAACAGGAAGAAAGAGATCGCGTGATAGTACAAAAATTTTCAGAGTTAAATTTACAACGTGCACACGATAAGGAAGAAATATTTGAGAGAATCGAGGAATCTGTACCAAATGACAGAATAAATAATCTAACACAACAATGTGAACAGTTAACTACCAAATGTGTCAACACTGAAACCCGAGTCGCGACACTTACGGAAGACTTATCGGAAAGAGTTGAGGAGATTTCTGATAAATTGCCAAATCTTAGTTTAAATGGGGATAGAGATTCGGATGATACAGCTCCATTACCATTTGCAGAAACCGAAGAGTACCCGAATATAAATAAGCATGTTGAAAATCAGGGAAAAGTTAATGAACGCGTCAAAAGGGAATTTGAGGCACTACAAAAGCAAGACAAACATATTGAAAGCGAAATCGTAGGAAAAGACAGCAAAAGAAATTTAGAATCACAGATATCAGAGGGGTTTGAAGAAAATAATTTGTTTCATTTACGGGACGCAACAAGAGAGCGCCAGGCGCGTGAACTTGACAATAATCGACATTCGGACCGGGACAGACGCGGTAGGTCTTTGTCGCCACGAGGCGAAAACTTTGTCTGTAAACACTTCTTGACTGTTCGGAAATTTAAGATCTTTCGTAATTCTAAGAATGAGATACATCCATGTTCATGGTTAGATCAATTTACGTACGCACTTCCGCCAGATGTGCCACAAAGTCACAAACTGGAAATTATGTGCAGCTATTAAAGTCCTCAGGGGATTCACTACACTAAGTGAATATGTGCCGTAGCGATCACAGGGCCCCGAGCTGTAGTGGTGCTATTTCCCTTTTAGTTTTCTGCACCGCTGCCTTCTCTTTCACTATTCTTTGTATCTATAAAAAACAACTCTTCTACTATCAATCTATCTAGACAGTAGGTAAAGATTAACCGGATATGACGATTTCACCCAAAAGTGACTTTGGAAATTACTGTTTGGACTTACTATATTTTCTGCAGCATGCATTCATAGTTTAAACGAAATTTTACCTGTTTATCTTCGTGACAATATTACTTCATATGTTGACGACATTCTTATTGCTAAACGTTCTTGGAGTGAGCACAACAAAATTTTGGATTCATTATTACGTATTTTTGCAAGAGTTGACATTACAGTGAACTTGGAAAAATCTGAATTTGGTCGTTCTCAGGTGAAATTTCTCGGTCACATTATTTCTACAGAAGGTATTCTTCCTGATCCAGAGAAATTAGACGCTATTCGTAATTATGCTGTTCCTACCACAAAACGTGATGTTTGTAGTTTCCTTGGTGTCTGTAATTTTCTTAGACGCTTTGTTAGATTGGACAATTTGGCCGCACCTCGTTTATGCAAATTATGTTAATAGGCTAAGTCGCCAACGATTTCTCACAGAGCACCGTTGTTTCCTATTATTCCAGCGAAATTAAAGGACATGGCTGCAGTCGATTTGTTCGGTCCAGTGGTTCGTTCTACTAATGCTTTTGCGTACATTTTCGTAGCAGTGGAATTGACATCGAAATATGTGTGTTTTACACCTTTACGCAAGGCAACAGCTCGTTCAGTATCTAATGCTTTCATCAAACATTTTCTTAAAGAAGTGGGTCATGTTGATAAGGTTATATCAGATAATGGATCACAGTTTCGCTCTAAAATTTGGCTTCGTACTCTACGGCGTCGTAAGATTAAACCAAATTTTATTTCACTTTTTCACCCTCAATCTAATGCTTCAGAGAGATGGATGAAGGAAATCAATAAATTGTACCGTCTTTATTGTCATCAGAATCACAGAACTTGGGATCAGTATCTTCATATTTTTCAAAACATTCTGAACGAACTTCCTAATGACTCAACTTCTTTACCGCCTATACTGATATTAAAAAATAAAGTACCAACAAATCGCATTTCTGAAATCGTTCCTTTTCCGCCTTCACGGAAACTGCGGCATTCTGAAGTTGTCAACCTGGCTCTACAAAATATTGCGTCTGCGGCTGCTAGAAGAGAGAAATCAGCTAAGCGTCCTGGTCGTTTAAAAACTTTGTCAGTTGGTCAGAAGGTATTAATTAAGTCCCACCGTTTGTCTCACAAAGGAAAAGGCTTGTGTCGTAAATTTTTTCTGCTTTATAAAGGTCCATATAGAATTCGCAAAATTATCCATGATAACACTGTTGAAGTAGAAACTCTTAAATCTCGGCGCTCTAAGGGAATACATCATATATCGAACGTAAAAATTTTTGTGGAATGACATACTTTTGAGAAACCAACAGTTATACGTAAACATGCGGAGAATGCAAGGATACCGCGCCGTGTTCCGGCGGCGGCAGATACTCAAAGCAACAGTGAAGTCTGCGCGCCGCACAAGGCTGTCGTTGACCGCAAACAATCACCTCCTACGTCACGCGCCTACAGCTGATCGAGCGCTCAGTGCGAATGCACTGATAGACGTAAACAAATACACAGTCTAAATTCTCCGACTAAATTCTGTATAAAGCTATGGTGACTTTATAAATTATGTTATTAACGTTCAGTATTTTTCAGGATACGGTTGTATAAACTATTTAAGACCTTCAGGTAAATTCTGTGTGTGCCCGACGTTAAGAGGACTTGCTATGGAGAAAATTTCAGGAAGAATGTAATTTCGAAAAAAAAAGTAGAAAACCAAAAAGGTAACTGTTGAGGTTTTTTTTTTTAGGTAACATATTTCCACTTAGGTACGTACTTTAGACGTAATTTGCTGCTTGCGATTACGTGATTCATACTTTGTGCTAAATTTCATGTTCTATGAATTTACTTGTGAAGCGACGTGCTTGTGTACATTAACTGATTTTGGCAATGATTGATTAATGAACAGGCTTGTTATTTGTATATATTATGCATCGCTTGGCTGCACTGCTTTTTCACTGACGTCATATTTTTTTATTATGTGCCTGCTGTGCTTATTTATTTAAATTGTAATTGTCAACTGATTAATTGTGCTGACTGTGGTTATGTATGTAGGTTATACTTTGTGATTTATCTGCTTGCGCCTCCATGTTTACTTATTAAGATTACGTATGAACATTTATTTGCTTATGCTGATATGATGCTAATGACTTGTTTATTACGTAAGATATATGTTTGCTGCTGTGCGTATGGATTGCATATTTACACATTTCTGTTTGTTGTCACAACTACTCTTCAATTTAGAATATAGCAACGCTGATATACTGTGTACGTACATAGAGTTTAGGTTACACTGTGGTATTAATTATAGATTGTTCGCTTGGCAGAGCCTCGTTGTAGGAATTGTGCTGTATCCATTTGTTGACATTCCGTTCTCTACTGGTATATTTACTCGCTGTTGCATGTTTTGCTTATGCTCAGTGCCTTATATTTTAAGATAAGAAAATGAACTGCTATAATTCGACGAACGACATTAGTACAAGAAACTTCATAGAAGTCACATGAGCTGGAGGTTTTATGGAAGCTGTATAAATTTATGCTAATAGGAAGGAAGCTAACGACATGACATACCAACACTAGGTTAGACCATTGACAGTTATTACACTGGATTTTTCGTGAGTAATTGAAATAGGAAGTGACACTTGACACAAGAAATACTCCACATGTTTGCTTCTGTTTGCCATAATTCTTGAAGTGGTGTACACACTGAAATATCACGATCATTAACACTTCGTAATCGTACTTACTTACTGAAAGTTATTCAAACTAAAGGCTGTTAGAGGTCATGTATGCATTTCTTTTATTTAATGATGGACAAGGAACCAAAATGTATCTTATAATTTATAATGAGTAGAAAATTTGTGTCAGATGGATTACACAGAGGTTGTGTGTGGACACTGTGTCTTCGGATTGTATGGGATGCTGAATTGAAGTTGCACTAGGATTTTGTCTGTACTTGTTCGAGGAGACTGACTAGAGGAAAGAGTTGTTATGGAAGTGAAATGATATTGGTGCTGAGGTTTATATGTATCGACGTATTATTGAGGTATTGAGATTATGTGAAGTTGATGATTATTGGAGTTTCGTGGACAAGAGGTAAGGTAAATGAGGTATTATTGAAGTATTGAGATTATGTATTGCTGATGATTATTGGAGTTTGGTGGATAAGAGGTGAAGTAAGTGAGGAGCATATTTTTTTTTTGTTGGTCTATATGGAACAAGGAGGATGAAGATGGCAGACTAGAACACTCAAGTACAAAGAAGATTGTCTACACACAGTTTGTTAAATCAATAAGCAGTATATACTTTTTTTTTGGAGAGAGGAAGCATTTGCATATCTTGGCTCACTGACAGTTGTTCAGCAACCGTACATTTTGATCTGGCTTGGCAAACATTGGTCTTGACATGATGACAATGACGTTGACTAACTATTATTGACTGTTATACATTGCTGCCACTACTACGTGATACACATGATGAACATAAAATTTTGACAGAATTGCATTCACACAGTTAACACTATTCAATTACACAGTAGCACTAATATGGATGAAAGATGAGTGAGTGTGTTTTGTGTGTTTTCCTTTTATAATCCCAGAGAAGTGATCCCAACCTATCTCCTAAATATTATTTTACTTGTTTGTTGTGGCTTGCACTGACACCCATAAATATTATAGGTTTACTGGTATTTGTGTATTGTAATAGTTAATAGGACAATTATCTGATATCATTTGTGTGTTTGTTATGATTTGTATGTTTAGTGTAAAAGCATTGTATGTGTATTCAAACTATTGTTCATGCCTGAACTGTCTGATTAGTGATGGTGCTGCACTTTTCAACATGATGTGTGACATTTAGTCATGTTTAATTTCTGCTGATGAACAGTGTGATTAGTGAAAGTGAATATTATGGACTGCGGTCTGCACCTGTTCAACATTGCTGGTGCCACTGATGGAACTGCTTATACTGAAATGGTGTTACTTGTTGGTGTCTGCAACTATTCAACATTACTGGGTGCCACTGATGGACTGCTTCTACTGAAAAGATGTCACCTGTTGATATCTGCACCTGTTCAACATTGCTGGTGCCACTGATGGAACTGCTTATACTGAAACGGTGTTACTTGTTGATGTCTGCACCTGCTCAACATTGCTGGCTGCCACTGATGGACTGCTTCTACCGAAATGATGTCACTTGTTGGTGTCGGCACCTGCTCAACATTGCTGGGTGCCACTGGTGGACTGCTTCTACTGAAAAGATGTCACCTGTTGCTGTGTGCACCTGCTCAACATTGCTGGTGCAACTAATGGAACTGCTTATACTGAAATGGTGTTACTTGTTGGTGTCTGCACCTGTTCAACATTGCTGGGTGCCACTGATGGACTGCTTCTATTGAAATAATGTTACTTGTTGGTATTTGCACCTGTTGACCATTGCTGGGTGCTACTGCTGGAACTGTCAACTACTTGTTTCTTGAGATATGGAAAGCGTTTATGTGATTATTTGTATAAACTGATTTTTTGTGTATTACTGTTTGTGAAAAGTTATGAGACTCTTACCTGCACATATTCGTCATTGCTGACGGTATAGATTGAACTGTTTAACCACATAATACTTGTGTAAACTATTATGTAAAGTCACATGTATGAAAGAATTTGTATTGCTTACTGTATTCTATATATTAGGTTATTGAAAGGTCAGTGCAAAGCCAAAATTTTATCTAGTTATATGATATTTACGCATTAATATTATCTTATATTTTTTTCTGTAATTTTTTGTGACGAATTTGGTGGTATTTTCACCACCAATGCTGGCAAAAATACCATCAAATTCTAGCCTGTGGAGGAGGGGCATATGAAAGGTGGCTACACTGAGCCACAGCGCCAGAGATCGCGCTAGAGAGTATTGTTCCGCCGCCTCCACTGGCAGTGATTATTGAGAACTCGTAGTAGTCAGTGCTTGGGGAGAGCTCGTGGTAGTCAGTGCTTGTTAAGAACTCGTAGCAGAGAGTGTTTGTTGAGATGTGCTAGTAGGGAGTGCTTGCTGAGATGTGATACTGAAAAGTTCTTGTTGAGATGTGATAGTAGCGAGTCGGTGTGGAGCTATATTGTAATGATTAGAGTGATTTTGGTCAATATATGAAGGTAACGAAACTTGATTTAATTTTCATTATTTAATGTCGTAAATAATGCTTCATTACAGGTTCAGTCAACAAAGCATCTGGCTTGTGTTCTGGGATTAGAGTGTAATTCTGGTTTTCTTGAGTAATTATGGTATTTCTATTTCCTTTAATTAATTCAGTATAAATGATATTTAAAATTTCTTGTGTTATTGAAGAAGAACCGTGCCAGATGCGTACGTTGAGTCATACTTCCACACACAGAACAGTTATACTTGTGCTTTGGTTTCGTAGGTTTTATAGTTGCTGGGGACTTAATTAACTAATTGTGTTAATGAAAATTTCCATTTCATTCTTGTTATTGTTCTATGCAGTCAGATAGCGTAATAATACTAGTCAGGGCCAACCGTTTACGAGACTTCGTAATCGGACAGACAGCTACTGAAGCAAAAAATTAAAATTATTTGCATTATATTTTAATTAAGCCCCCATGCAATGTTTGTGACTATTACAGTGCCATTCATCATAAAGCGAAAAAAGCGGTCCAACGAAAACATTCATATTTCTTTACGTACTTCACGAATATGTAATAAAAATAGGGGTTCGTATTTTAAAAAAACGCAGTTGATATCCCTTTGAGCTATGACAGCGCCATCTAGCTGGCCAACCATAGCGCCATCTGGTTTCCCCCTTCAAGCTAGACAAGTTTCGTTCTTCGTTGTTTTTTCGTTTGATCGTTTGATGCTTTTTTCGTGAAGTATTTGGCCCGGTCACTATCAATGGACGCCCCTATATATATATATATATATATATATATATATATATATATATATATATATATATATATATATAACCTGCCCTCTCAAGCGCCTGAAGCAGGTCATGCGATGTATATCGATGGGCAGATAAGCCGCTACAAGTCTCAAATTGTTCGGTTTATTTGATTACTTTACTTATCAGAAGGCTGCAACCTCAGATGTTCGTTTCCCTCGTGGCAAGGCAGATGCTTAAAAAAACGTCGCAAGCAGAAAGTGGGGTGATCTGTATTTAGGGACCTAGTCAAGTGATTCAATCAGTAAGCGACATGTGTCTTTTACTTGTGCTTTAATTGTGACTGTCACTGTACTCTCTGCAGGCGATGGGTACGTTGGCCAACGCTGAATATCCTTGACTAAAGGCATTTTTAAAAATTATTAGCTCTAATAATTTAATACTAAAGCTAATGGTCTATACTAAGTAATTTAACAATAAATATACAGTGATGCTAATTAATTATAGATAGATCGAAATGAAAATAATTTACGAAACAAAACATAAACCAATGTGGTCAGTCATATTCATTTTTTTCACTAATTTCGAAGTCTATTGCTGCACTTCAGTTTGCGGCTATCTCGTCATGTATGAAGTTTTTCGTGCATCGAAGCGAAAACGACATCTACACGCGCATTTATATAATTTTCTTCACATACTGCCACTGTATTATGCCATTCGTATGATCCAGTCAAGATCTGTACGGGTTTCATACATATTCTTATTTTCTTATTACTTATCTACATTACATTTAACATTATTGATTTATTTATTTAATATTATAGCATTTATTTTGGACTAAGCTACACCAAAAGTCGTCACGGTTCCGTGGAGTGTCTGTAACACTGTCGTATTAGTAACTGGGAAAATAAGTAACATATGCCTCTTATCTGGTTTTTGGTGCATTTGAATTCATGCACGTTTCGTGGTTACCGACTTTTGCAACACTTAATCCCTCACAATCGGCCCACTGATATTTACTTATGCCTTTGCCGTTACTGGCGCCTATCTGATTACCCACCTCCTCTATTCTCTTAACATTCTTGAGCTGTTTCTCTCTTACTGTTGATAATATCTATTCCAAACTTAATTAGTTCGTTCCTAGATTGTCTCAGTTTCCCTGATTAATTACTGAATTTAGCCCGGAGGAGGTTCCTCCGTACAACCTAGCTTTTTCTTGGAGTGGGGGTTTCAAAATAATACGTGTCGGGGATTCTAAACTACTACAGAGACTCAATGCTGACATTCTCTTTCCTGTTCGAAGCACGGCCGCGTTCTATCATAAAAATAGCCACTCCTCTTCTGGGGATGATAAGGTTAATTTGTAGTCTCCTCCTGATCTTTAGAGCGACACTTTGCAACTGGCGTCCCGTATTTCTGCTGTCCCAATACCGCCATTCATCAAGTTCCCAGCGTCTAAGACGTGACTCATTACTTATTCTGCGGTCCGTTATCTCTTGCACTTTATCTGAGTTATCTGGCCGTAACCAATCTGTTGCAGCAAGATACCTTACTCAAATGTCAGCGGGGCATATGCCTAGAATTTCATGCTACACCTCTGATGCGGCGATACGTGAAAACCCAAGTGCCTTCGCAATCTTAGAATACTCAGACAGACCCCTGCGTCGGGCATCCACAACTCGATCAAGTGAGCTGATACTTTGCCTTGTCCCCACCTTACCCCGATTATAACACACCGACTATTACAGTGTCTCATGAAACCCCTGTGACGTGACACCTCCTACTCTCTACAACACAACACTTCCTCCGAATCCCTCTGGTCAGTGTAGGAGAACAACGGGGATATTTACAGTACGGGAATAACCGCCATTTCAGTTTATGAGTCCATACAGTATTGCAATCGAACAGAAACTGCATAACGGCCATTTCAGTTTATGAGTCCATACAGTATTGCAATCGAACAGAAACTGCATAAAGGTAACATTCGAAACCCTCTGTTGCGCTGAGTAATTTGAAGGAACTAAATATCGTGTTGTCTCGCAGTCTAAGTTTTATATGGTTTTGAGACCTTCCCCATATAAGGTAACTTCTTATGTCGTCCAATTACACACACGCTCATAAATTAAGGATAACTGCAGAATGTGGTGCCACACAACGTGCCACTACACAAAACTAGCACTAATAGCATATGCACATAGGGAACCGACACGGCACAGATCTGTAAGTCCACGGTATTGGTGATATGTTGAGAAAACTGTCCCGAAACACATGCGCTACAAAACACCACTGTTTCCTGTGCATGTACCCCGACATCAATATGGGATATGATCACCACGCACACGTACACAGGCCGCACAACGGGTTGGCATACTCTGAATCAGGTGGTCGAACAGCTGCTGGGGTATGGGTATAGCCTGCCATTCTCGCACCAGTGCCTGTCGGAACTCCTGAAGTGTCGTAGGGGTTTGAAGATGTGCAGCGATTCGTCGACCGAGATCATCCCAGACGTGCTCGATGGGGTTTAGGTCAGGAGAACAGGCAGGCCAATCCATTCGCCGGATATCTTCTGTTTCAAGGTACTCCTCCACGAAGGCAGCTCGGTGGGGCAGTGCGTTATCATCCATCAGGAGGAAGGTGGGACCCACTGCAACCCTGAAAAGGCGGACATACTGGTGCAAAATGACGTCCCGATACACCTGACCTGTTTCAGGTCCTCCGTCAAAGGCATGCAGGGGTGTACGTGCACCAATCATAATCCGACCCCACACCATCAAACCACGACCTACATACAGGTGCCTTTCAAGGACATTAAGGGGTTGGTATCTGGTTCCTGATTCACGCCAGATGAAAACCCGGTGAGAATCACTGTTCAGGCTATTCCTTGACTCATCCGTGAACATAACCTGGGACTACTGTTCCAATGACCGTGTACTGTGTTCTTGACACCAGGCTTTACGGGGTCTCCTGTGACCAGGGATCAGTGGAATGCACCTTGCTAGATCTCCGGGCGAATAAACCATGTCTGTTCAGTCGTCTGTAGACTGTGTGTCTGGAGACAACCGTTCCAGTGGCTGCGGTAAGGTCCCGAGCAAGGCTACCTGCAGTACTCCGTGCCCGTCTGCGCGCACTGATGTTGAGATATCGGTCTTCTTGTGGTGTTGCAAACTGTGGACGTCGCGTACTGTAGCGCCTGGACGCGTTTCCTGTCTGCTGGAATCGTTGCCACAATCGGATCACACTTTGTGGCACACGGAGAGCCCGTGCTACAACCTGCTGTGTTTGAATCAGCCTCCAGTCGACCTAGTATTTTACCCCTCATAACGTCATCAATATGTGTTCTTTGAGCCATTTCCAACACACAGTCACCATTAGCACGTCTGAAAACGTCTGCACACTTACTCGCTGCACCGTACTCTGACATGCGCCAACACACCTCTGCGTATGTGGGCTGCTGCCAGCGCAACCGTCCGACGACCGCACGTCAAATGCACCACATGGCCATACCCCGAGGTGATTTAATCCCGCAAACCGCCCACCAGAGCGTTGTTTCACCATGTATCAGCATTATCCTTAATTTATGAACATGAGTGTATTATAGGCTTACACAGGAAAGTAGGGTTTTCTGAAATATTTGCTTTGAAAGAGTGGTTACTTAGCAACAAATTCTCAACTCCACAAATGTTCCAGCGGAGACCGTCACCAACAAACAAGTTTTCTAGAATGGCGTCAAGAAGGGCAATATACCTGCCCATAACTAATCCCTTTCTCTTTCGTTTTTATTGTTATTTATGCAAACAAAAATTGAATGTACCTATAATAAACGATGAATCTTAATAAATAATAATAATAAATAAAATCAGTAACAGAAAATATAATAATTTCCTGATAATAACAAATAATGACTATTATACAATAACCAAAATAATGTATTCTTTCCTACACTGGTAGTGTACACATACAAGCGCAAAAGGAGAGTCGATCATGGCATCCTCGTGACACTTAGAGAGAAATTGAAGCAGTGATGGACAGTACGGCTTTCAAAACTGTCGCATCCACCTGCTGAGTTATAGGGGACACGTTGAATGGGAGAGTTTTGAGGAGAACTCTGCTACTGACAACGAGATGGTATTTGGAGGGTTTCAGTCCATTTTTATCACTAAACTAGAAAAGGAAGCTTACGACTACCTCTACTTTACGCTACTATCGCGGGATCCGCGATACGCAATATTTGAGCTGGCCGAGTGGAATAAACTTCCTAATAATTTTAAGGAGACCAGAATGGCTGGAGAAGAGTTAATTCCCGGTTTCTGGAAAAGTTTCCAGCACTAAGCTCAAGGTCAAACGCCCAGGACGTGCAACATGCGTCAACGAACAGAGTGAGGCCATTGGTCAGGACGAAAATAGCTATTTTTGTGAAAACTCTGCCTGTTTTGAATCACTTTACTTTACTTTTTCACGGTAGTGATAACGAATTCTTTCTCTAAAAATTGTAGTTATATCACGTAATTGCCGACCGCTGTGGCCGAGCGGTTCTGGGTGCTGATACGGTCGCAGGTTCGAATCCTGCCTCGGGCATGGATGTGTGTGATGTCCTTAGGTTAGTTAGGTTTAAGTAGATCTAAGTTCTAGGGGACTGATGACCTCAGATGTTAAGTCCCATAGTACTCAGAGCCATTTGAACCATTTATACCACGTAATTAATTTTTTATTCTTAGGATATAATTTACATGGTACGTAAGTTTTCTTTCACCCAGTAAACCCTCTAAAAGTTTAAACTGTTCTTCTCAGTTTATTTGGCCCTTTCCTTTTTTATCTACGTGTCCGTTATTCTCTACCCCATCGGGCACAATGGTTGGGTATTTTTCGGATTATTGGTTATTTATGTATTTTGCTTTTGTCCAACGAGAATGAAAAGAAATTGGGTGCGTATGAATATAGTCTGTCTGTACACCCTGTGATTTTGACGTTTGTAGACTGATTTTAGCTTATTAAAAAAATTATCATGTCAGTTATACCCATTACGCTCTTACACATACGTTGCTAACGGATCCTCACCAACATTATTAACAGTATGTCTGTTGGCTGGAGATTTTCTTTACAGTCTTTTCGGGTGAAGAGACTATATAATATTATTAGTAAATAAACTTGCTTAGCGTGCACCGCCACGAGTCCTATACCTTAAATGTTGTAGGATGTTGTTTATAGTTGTACTTGTGTAAAAGACTCTGGTTATATGATATCTTCTGGCCTGTCTCCAACGTCAAAGTCACTAATGCATGTTTCCAACGTGGCCTTAGACACTTATAGAGCCGGTTTAAATCTTGGTCATAGAACATGTCCTCACTGGGAAGTAATCGACAAAACATGTTCACAGTTGCTGAACACAATGTTGTGGGTCATTAAGATGGGTTAAATGTGCTGTATCACAGAGTGATAACATTCTAATGGTCCAAAATATAAGAATTTGCAGTCCCTTGTGTGCTAGGCGAGTGTCGTTGAGTAAACAGGGTGGTCCATTGATATTGACTGGGCCAAATATCTCACGAAATAAGCATCAAACGAAAAAACTACAAAGAACGAAACTCGTCTAGCTAGAAGGGGGAAACCAGATGGCGCTATGCTTGGCCCGCTAGATGGCGCTGCCATAGGTCCAACGGATATCAACTGTGTTTTTTTAAAAATAGGAACCCCCATTATTTATTACATATTCGTGTAGTACGTAAAGAAATATGAATGTTTTAGTTGGACCACTTTTTTTGCTTTGTGATAGATGGCGCTGTAATTGTCACAAACGTATGGGTACGTGGTATCACGTAACATTCCGCCAGGGCGGGCGGAATTTGCTTCGTGATACATTACCCGTGTTAAAATGGACCGTTTCCCAATTGCAGAAAAGGTCGATATCGTTTTGATATATGGCTATTGGGATCAAAATGCCCAACGGGCGTGTGCTATGTATGCTGCTCGATATACTGGACGACATCATCTAAGTGTCCGGACCGTTCGCCGGATAGTTACGTTATTTAAGGAAACAGGAAGTGTTCAGCCACATGTGAAACGTCAACCACGACCAGTAACAAATGATGATGCCCAAGTAGGTGTTTTAGCTGCTGTCGCGGTTAATCCGCACATCAGTAGCAGACAAACTGCGCGAGAATCGGGAATCTCAAGAACGTCGGTGTTGAGAATGCTACATCAACATCGATTGCACCCGTACCATATTTCTATGTACCAGGAATTGCATGGCGACGACTTCGAATGTCGTGTACAGTTTTGCCACTGGGCACAAGAGAAATTACGGGACGACGACAGATTTTTTGCACGCGTTCTATTTAGCGACGAAGCGTCATTCACCAACAGCGGTAACGTAAACCGGCATAATATGCACTACTGGGCTACGGAAAATCCACGATGGCTGTGACAAGTAGGACAGCAGCGACCTTGGCGGGTTAATGCGTGGTGCGGCATTATAGGAGGAAGGATAATTGGCCCCCATTTTATCGACGGCAATCTAAATGGTGCAATGTATGCTGATTTCCTACGTAATGTTCCACCGACGTTTCTACAAGATGTTTCACTGCATGACAGAATGGCGAATACTTCCAACATGATGGATGTCCGGCACATAGCTCGCGTGTGGTTGAAGCGGTAATGGCTAGCATATTTCATGACAGGTGGATTGGTCGTCGAAGTACCACACCATGGCCCGCACGTTCACCGGATCTGACGACCGCGTATTTCTTTCTCTGGGGAAAGTTGAAGGATATTTGCTATCGTGATCCACCGACAACGCCTGACAACATGCGTCAGCGCATTGTCAATGCATGTGCGAACATTACGGAAGGCGAACTACTCGCTGTTGAGAGGAATGTAGTTACACGTATTGCCAAATGCATTGAGGTTGGCGCTGTAACAGCATGCGTTCTCAGAAATGATAACTTCACAAAGGTACATGTATCACATTGGAACACCCGAAATAAAATGTTCAAACGTACCTGCGATCTATATTTTAATTTAAAAAAACCTACCTGTTACCAACTGTTCGTCTAAAATTTTGAGCCGTTTGTTTGTGACTATTACAGCGCCAACTACCACAAAGCGAAAACAGTGGTCCAACTAAAACAAATGGTTCAAATGGCTCTGAGCACTATGGGACTTAACATCTGTGGTCATCAGTCCCCTAGAACTTAGAGCTACTTAAACCTAACGAACCTAAGGACATCACACACATCCATGCCCGAGGCAGGATTCGAACCTGCGACCGTAGCGGTCACGCGGTTCCAGACTGAAGCGCCTAGAACTAAAACAGTCATATTTCTTTGCGTACTACACGAATATGTAATAAAAAAAGGGGTTTCCTATTTAAAACACGCAGTTGATATCCGTTTGACCTATGGCAGCGCCATGTAGTGGGCCAACCATAGCGTCATCTGGTTTCCCCCTTCAAGCTAGACAAGCTTCGTTCTTTGTAGTTTTTTCGTTTGACGCTTATTGCATGAGATATTTGGCCCGGTCACTATCAATGGACCACCCTGTATACTTGCACTGGGTTTGACCCTCTCATTTTGACATAAGAAACGCAAATAATGCAGCACAGTATAAGTATATTGATCAGAGGCATCTAAAATAAAGTGGTACAAGTATCACAGGAAAAAATTTCTTCCAAGTAGGTAGCCGTCCAAATGGTCAGCAGCTTCCACAAAAAAAAATTTTTTCCCTTCTTTCTCATATTTCTATGCTTTGAGCGTGTTTTAACACAATATTTTGTTTCTAAAATCAGTTATATGTACAAAAAGAAGTACTGTTTCCAAGTATAAGTGCTTACAGAGTATGACTTCGCAAAAGTATTTTTGTGAAATGAAGTGAAATCGGAAAAATGTCGAAGTCAATTAGACAAAATATGGATTTACTGCATAAACATGGAAGTTAGAACACAATTAGTCAATGAAGTCAGAAAGCACAAGGAAACATCAAGGAAATGAGGTGGGTGTTCTGTGAAAATTCTGAAGAAAGTAAAGCATTAGAGCCCTCAAAGAAAAAAAAAAAAAAATCGGTAGAAAGACCGAGGAGAAAGCGGTGAAACCTGAAAAGGCAGAACAATAAGAATACGTTCAGGCAAAAAGATAAGAAAAAAAAAACAGAATAAAATGGAGTTCGCCAGTGTTAAAAGGTTGGAAACCACAGCTCTAGAGGCGTGCAGTCTTACTTAACCAGGGTCACGTTTCTCTGAGATCTGGTCCCCAGTTCTCAATGCACTTTCTCAAAATCCGAAACTGGAAGTCATATAAGATAAATAAGTTTCTAGTAGAATGAGACCCTCACTCTGCAGCGGAGTGTGCGCTGATATGAAACTTCCTGGCAGATTAAAACTGTGTGCCCGACCGAGACTCGAACTCGGGACCTTTGCCTTTCGCGGGCAAGTGCTCTACCAACTGAGCTACCGAAGCACGACTCACGCCCGGTACTGGCAGAGGTAAAGCTGTGGGTACCGGGCGTGAGTCGTGCTTCGGTAGCTCAGTTGGTAGAGCACTTGCCCGCGAAAGGCAAAGGTCCCGAGTTCGAGTCTCGGTCGGGCACACAGTTTTAATCTGCCAGGAAGTTTCAAGTTTCTAGTAGATGATGCGAAAACCCAGCACCAGTAATCAGGAAGTAATTATCACGTCCCCTTTCCTGCTCCCCTTCCACGTTCCTAGACAGAATGTAACAAAGATAAGAATACTTCCAGCACGGTTGGTTTATTGAATATTGACCAAACATGGAAGGACGTATACAGTGCAAGTGTGTTAAGAGTAGGGTGACCATATTTACAGACACAAAAGTAGGATCCACCAGTTTTGGAACATAATACTACTACATCGAACACATCTGTTTCATTTGTTTGTTGTAGTTGAATAACGGAACATGCAACAAGTGTAACAGTCATTCAATTAAAACCTTAACATTCTGAATATGGTGAAATAAATTATAATTCATTTCGTAAGCGTTTTACAGATTCTGGTTTAAGTCTAGTTTTCATGGATCCACACATCGTTCACTATAGAAAGTGCTTGTTCTTTTGGAGCATTTGTAGCAGGGAGACATAGGATAAACTCTCTAAGGTTGCCAACATTCCCATAATCAGCATTTAATATACAAAGTTTTTTAAATATTTCAACCCATCTTAAATGAGTTAGTTTGTGAATTTCATTCAACTCCTTTACAGTACTATTAATAACATAATCTCTGACGTTTGAAATTTCATCAAAAAGGTTTGTGTCATGAATTTTCTTTCCATAGTCGAAACCTACATAACATCACACCACTCCCAAACAGAAGCCAGATTAGTCCAACACAGTAGTTCCAGCTAAGAAAGACGAGAAGTCCGTTGGCCCAGGCGTTGTATACAACTGGAATAAAATGCTTCCATGTGGTTTTTATTATCAGAAACAATAACTGGGCCTTCGCTCTCCACAATTTTAGTTTTGTATCTATTATTAAGGACATAAATAAGTGACCAAATCTATTTTAAAGCTTTTCCTTCAGATCACGAATTATTTTACAAGCATCTATCGTAGTAACATGCTATCTCTCTTTATAACTGTGTGAAAGAGGAGTGCCTGATTATGTGCAAAATGCAATCACACTTCTGATACAAGTCTATCAACAAACTTTTTCATTATAATAGAGCATTTGGTTTGAGACACCAAATACTTCAGTACTGGAAATACTTTCAATACTCCAATTGAGGGTAACTTCGAAATTCACCTTTTCCTGCTGCAACGAAGCACTCTAGAATAATCAGTTTCTATAAAACTGCAAAATTCTTGCAAGGAGGCCTGACTACGGTCTACATGTAAAAATTAGAGTAAAGTTTATGAAATACACTTTCAAGAAAAATTAGAAGACAGTCTACAGCAGTTTGTACTGTATTGTTAATGATGTGGGCACTGTAACATATTCCAACTAATAGTCTCTCAAGGTTTTTTTTCGAATGATGGAGTATACATTACTGTCCCTCGGAAGAAAGTTTTAAGAGACACGGTGGACACTTCAGAGTTATCAGCCAACCTATGCTTCTTTGATTGCATGTGTTTAGACATTTCACTTAGTCCTCCGTTTGCTGCTGAGAACACAACAGAACATTCTGTGCAGCAAACATCATTCAGCACGTATTTTCCTTTCACTTTCGGCATGATGCAACTCGACCAAACACCACTCCACAGTTGACGTATTGATGAATTGGGTCAGTTGTATGATTACTGATTTCCCTTGAATAAGGCGATTGTCGGATTTCCCAGGATGGTTCGCAGGATACTATCGAAAGGTAGGATGTTTCAAAATTTTGTAGCCCCTGCGAAATGCAGAATGTACCCGGCTTAAAGAGACAGTTAAGATATACTCGCCTATCAAATACTCTTTGCTCTCCTCCACGAGGTTAGAAGCGACAACAACAAAGCAACACAGAATTGTTAAGGCTTTCGTGGCCACTTGTTGACAAACTGCCTATTGGCTTCTGTCTCGGGTTCTTCGGCCGACGTTCATCTAGTGATTTTTCTGACGTTTCGCCAGCACGAGTGGCTGGCATTGTCAAAGCTTCACCCTCCATTGCCGGTGGTGAACTGGAGGCGAGCTCGCGGCCGCAGACTATATGTACCTGGCGCGCCAACGTCCGAGGGCTTCTCCGCGGTCATTTCCTGTGCGGTTCTCCTCTTGCTACCTGCGACGGTCGTTCGCTGCAGTACGGGAAGCCAGGATCCGTTTACCTTAAGGCTTTCCTCTTTCTTGTTGAAATTGTTCGCGTGTTTTTGGATTTCTACAGCTTCTCTGAACAAGCGCGTGTGATAGTGCTTCTCTACAGCCAGAACTTCCGTGTCGGCGAATTTTATTACGTGGTCGGTCTCATTCAGTGCGTGCTCTGCCACGGCCGATTTCTCCACCTGCCCCAACCTGCAATGTTGCTTATGCTCTTTGATCCTGGTGTTAATGGATCGTCCAGTCATTCCGACATTTCGAAGCACAGGCACTGGACTCGGCGACTTGCAAACCTAAGGTGTGGTACAGGTACGTCGATGATACTTTCGTGGTGTGGAGCCATGGTGAAGAACAGCTCGGTGAATTCCTGAGACACTTGAACAGCCTCCATGCCAACATAACATTTACCATGGAGGTAGAAAAGGACAGGAAACTGCCATTTCTAGATGTGCTGGTCACAAGGGACGGCGAAAACCTGGGACACAGCGTGTATCGAAAACCGACACACACGGACCGATACCTGCACAAACTGTCAAACCACCACCCGAGCCAGAAAAGAGGCATGATTAGTACGCTCGTAACGAGAGCAGGACGAATATGTGAGCCTCAACACCTCAAACGAGAAATGCAACACCTGGAAACTGTTCTGAGGAGCAATGGGTACTCCACAAATTACATTAGAAGTGTAACAGAGCTAAACACTCGGCGAAGTAAGGAACCAGAAAAAGAAATGTCGGGTACGGCCTTTCTGCCATACATTCCCAGAGTGACGGACAGAATCGGCCGTATATTGCGCAAACACGGCGTAAAGGCGATTTTCAAACCGACAAGGAAGATCAAAGAGTGTCTTAGATCGGCGAAGGAGAAAAGAGACCCACTTGCAATGTCGGGAATATACCGTATACCTTGCACATGCGGAAAAGTTTATGTCGGAATGACTGGACGATCCATTAACACCAGAATCAAAGAGCATAAGCGACATTGCAGGTTGGGGCAGGTGGAGAAATCGGCCGTGGCAGAGCACGCACTGAATGAGACCGACCACGTAATAAAATTCGCCGACACGGAAGTTCTGGCTGTAGAGAAGACTATCACACGCGCTTGTTCAGAGAAGCTGTAGAAATCCAAAAACACGCGAACAGTTTCAACAAGAAAGAGGAAAGCCTTAAGGTAAACGGATCCTGGCTTCCCGTACTGCAGCGAACGACCGTCGCAGGTAGCAAGAGGAGAACCGCACCGGAAATGACCGCGGAGAAGCCCTCGGACGTTGGCGCGCCAGGTACATATAGTCTGCGGCCGCGAGCTCGCCTCCAGTTCACCACCGGCAATGGAGGGTGAAGCTTTGACAATGCCAGCCACTCGTGCTGGCGAAACGTCAGAAAAATCATTAGATGAACGTCGGCCGAAGAACCCGAGACAGAAGCCAATAGGCAGTTTGTCAACAAAGCAACAGCAGCAATTAATAATATCAGTAGAGAATTAGGATTTCGCACTTTCAGCAACCGAACCACAGTGGTTGAAACAGTTCGTGTGGAGGCCTCTTGGTGTAGATGGTTTGTGCGGGGGGAAGAATGGCATTATATTAGCAACAGAAGAAAACTTGCCGGCCGCGGTGGTCTCGCGGTTCTAGGCGCGCAGTCCGGAACCGTGCGACTGCTACGGTCGCAGGTTCGAATCCTGCCTCGGGCATGGATCTTTGCGATGTCCTTAGGTTAGTTAGGTTTAAGTAGTTCTAAGTTCTAGGGGACTGATGACCACAGCAGTTGAGTCCCATAGTGCTCAGAGCCATTTGAACCATTTTTTTGAAGAAAACTCGTACTTCTAACGGAACATGAGCCTCGTGCAATACTGGGAATGTGAGATGTTGATTATTTAGCAGGAGAGCAAAAAATTCGATAAAAAAAGGATGTATTGGATACGATAGTAGCTTCTACTACTCTCTAGAAACAATAACTTGTGCTTTCACATGCAGTGGATATTCGTACAGAGTGGTTGTTAGTGTTCAATTTAACCTCATTCGCCCACAACAACACAAAAATTTAAGATTTTATGGAGATGCCATTCAAGGCGACCGAAATACGTTGCCTCAGATTCTACTGATTTCCCGTTCTCACGCTCTCAAAAGTAATTCTTCATTGTAGAGAAAGAAGCCCGACAGAGAGAAACTCGTTAATTTTGTGTGTTAATGTGTCGGAAGTTCAGGGTTTCTATTGTTTTATGTGACTACACCACGAAGAATGCGGTGATAAATGAAAGCATGACAGGAAGCGACGATGAACCGATGTTACTGAACAACAATGCAGGGACTCGTAACTGTCAGCAAGCACAAACATCCCTGAGAGGAGGAGCATGATCGACAGACCTTGGAAGCATATCTCACAAAACTTGCTGAAAATTAATCATGTACTATCGTTTGTGGTATTATTATGTAAATGCCACAGTGCTACAAGTCATATGTCTCGTCTAGGACGAGTCATTTTAACAGCACCACCACAATACATATAATCTTCATAAATACTCAATCACACTTTTAGAAGAATAGAGACGTCCACACCTACAACACTACAGAAAACGTGACCTTTATTACCCGCTGTGAATGGTGTCAGTGGCTCCGAAAGGAGTTTGGTATGCAGCAACAAATGTTTTTTATAATTTTCCCGTAATATAAAATGTCTCACAGGTAGAAAAGACTATTCTTCTGTTCCAGGACGAATTCTCATTTAAAAATAGTTTTTAAGTGACGATACAACAGGAGAAAAGAGTCGATCTGTTGGAATTTTTGAAAAGGCTTCTCCTCACAACAAACAATGATTTTTGACTGGCAGCAGTAGTTAGTTATGCGGCTGCTGCTATGGGCGATACGACATACAATTAGAAACACCTGCATAGTGTCCAGGAGCCAATTTAGTCAAAAAAATTATGAGAGAAACTTGGCAGGCGTCTCTGAAAGCATATAACTAGAAAAACGAGATTCCAGAATGCCTCATACTACGTCCAATGTAAAAGTGGCCTTTTGTCAGCAAATATGCACGTTTAGTCATATAAATAATTCTGACAACGACGAAAAGACAATCGCAGCACTTTCTAGCAACAAGCAACAACTGAAATTGTCACCTGATCAGAACATAGGAAGAGCGGGATACAGTAAAAATCACAGCGTGATGCTTCTGAAGCGGGTCGCTTTTGACTTGCATGTTTTACGTTTACTTAGAAGTAACAAAAATACTCACGTTTCCGTAAAAGGACGTCAGTTTTTTTCTTTTCAGCATCATTTATGTTGTTTCTAACTGTCATGTCTCGTAAGTTGCTGACCTTTGACAAGCGTAGAAAGACTGAAAATATTCATATTTCCCTAACGCATATGCTACAAAATTCGTTTTATTCCTGAATGTTTACCACTCTTCACGACAGTAAATCACCAATAAAGTCTAAAATAGAAGTCAATTTGAAATCTTCATATACATTATGGGATGCTGTTGACCTTGACTCAAGTAAACTGATTACGAAATAAACGCAAAGACGTATTTTATAGTGCTGTATTAAACCAATAAAACGCAATACCTATAAATACTAGATTAGTTACTAGGAATCAATTTTCAATTAATAAGAGCCACACGATATTTCCAGTCGCTTTCTTACTTGTTCGTGTATCTATAGAAGAGTGGGAGTTTATTTCGATTATCCATGTGCAGCCTGGTAACATATCTTGTGGCACTATCTTCGTTCCATATTACTTTTTAGGCATACTTTCCTTTTTTGTATGAGAAATGAAGATTTTTGTAAAACGATTTTCCACGCTTGAAGATGTAAGTACCCTGCTACAACTGTATATTTCGAACGCTCGTGGCGTCCCGGTTTTATAAAAGCTTGCCAGGGGGCTACTGTTGAAAGATATGTGACTGACAGTGCAAGTAGTGTCGATAAACCCTGCTTTAGTGAAGTTATGCCGTGTTAGTAACAAATTCATGACCCAATGAACAATTTCGTAACACACTCTGATTTGAAAAATGAATAAGATATTAGCTTAGTACCTCAAATATAGAATAAAATCCCTCAGTTAGTAAAAGGCAGGCACAGCTTGTATAAGTGAACATTAACCACTGTGCAAATTACTAGTAAGAGAATGTAACAGCTACGAAATCATACTTGAACGCTATGCAAAGGGGATCTTGGCCCCTGTTTGTAATCACTGTATGTAGATAAGGGAATGAGTAATGACTGATAATAGTTCTGCAAGGTACTTGAATGACATGGTTCAAAAGAGCTGAACTTACGAGAACTATTACGGATTACAATGATCCTGTGCAAGTTAATTCGAGGACACGGACGCAAACCATAGAAGATCTTTCGCAACAACTCTGCATCCGTCATTCGACTACAAAACTTACCTTCACATCTGAATACTTACGTACAGACAACAGGGCATTTATCAGCATTAGTTTTGAAAAACTATGTGAAGCCCGAATTACTTCATCATCTCCACTATCTGCAATCATTAAGAGGCAGAAGGAGGTGCCTTACAGTATGTGTGCACAAGATGGTGTCAGACAAAAGCTGCTCCCCAAGTACATGTAAATATTCAATAAAAAACTAAGGAAAGTTGAAATGAGTAACAGCAAATGCAATTAAATCACTCATATCGATTTCAAACTATGTAAACACACATGGAATATGTAAAGAATTTCAGTAATCACACAGATTCTGATGTATGTGCAAGATTTCCAGTAAAAAATAGAATGATCCAAATTGCATGACAGAATGACGAAATTGAGTGTATAATACTTTGGGCTGAATAACCAGAGAACGAACGCGTAACCAGCTTCAAGCTCGCGAGAACGACAAAGAGTCTGAACCTTTGTAGCAACTCACGCCTAACTAACAACCTTCCTTCGCAAATGATCAAAAGATTACCACTCGGAATTAATGAAAAATAAATGTGCGGTACAAGTACTACACGAATCAGAGTGCAACACAGTGCTTCTTAGCAACCACTTGGAATAACGCCATGACCAGATCTGCTGACAGCTGGTGCCGTCTCCGATCTCCATCTACTGATCACCGGTCTCTGGTTGGCTGGGAGCACGCCGAAACCACCATAGATAACGCACTTCCTCCGCAATGTGTTAGAGTGACATGAAAAGGAACGTACACTACAAATCTATACTGGTTACAGAATGTCCTTGAAAAATGTTAACAAAGACTAGTCCACATATTACTGAAACTACGAGGTGTGGCTAGAAAAAAACCGGACTAGTACTGGTGAAACAATAAAACGAATGCAATAAGGCTGAAAGTCGCGTGGCCTGTCACGTGACTCTCGCTCCGCCTACTCCTCGAGTTTCACCTGCCTCCTGCACTCAGTCTGCCCGTGGCGTCTGTTTTAAGTAGTTGACGTTTTGTCTGTGCTTCGGAAAATGTTGAGTGTACAGAAAGAACAGCGTGTTAACATCAAATTTTGTTTCAAACTAGGAAAATCTGCAAGTGAAACGTTTGTAATGTTACAACAAGTGTACGGCGATGATTGTTTATCGCGAACACAAGTGTTTGAGTGGTTTAAACGATTTAAAGATGGCCGCGAAGACACCAGTGATGACACTCGCACTGGCAGACCATTGTCAGCAAAAACTGATGCAAACATTGAAAAAATCGGTAAACTTATTCGACACTTTCCTTGTCAACTCCTGTTAACTCAGACACTGCTCTGATTGTTAAACGGCGATCTTGTCGAACAAGTTTACCGATTTTTTCAATGTTTGCATCAGTTTTTGCTGACAATGGTCTGCCAGTGCGAGTGTCATCACTGGTGTCTTCGCGGCCATCTTTAAATCGTTTAAACCACTCAAACACTTGTGTTCGCGATAAACAATCATCGCCGTACACTTGTTGTAACATTACAAACGTTTCACTTGCAGATTTTCCTAGTTTGAAACAAAATTTGATGTTAACACGCTGTTCCTTCTGTACACTCAACATTTTCCGACGCACAGACAAAACGTCAACTACTTAAAAACAGACGCCACGGGCAGACTGAGTGCAGGAGGCAGATGAAACTCGAGCAGTAGGCGGAGCGAGAGTCACGTGACAGGCCACGCGACTTTCAGCCTTATTGCATTCGTTTTATTGTTTCACCAGTACTAGTCCGGTTTTTTTTCTAGCCACACCTCGTATTCAGGAATTGTAAGTGCTGTTTATCATGCAACTTTCAAGCTGGTACCCATTTAATGGCATATTTATCAACTGAATTACTTAGTTGAAGTGAAATGAATCGAGGATGGAGATGAACTCAGTTATGATGGTATTACACGAAGCGCCACCAGCGACAACTGCTATGTATTAGTATGTTGCGAGTGCATTTCTCTACAGTTGTCGATGATATTATTTCATACGTATTACTGCACCTTCAGTGACTTCATTTACATGACACATTAGTTTCATTTCAGCGGATCTCATTCAGTTGATGTATATTCGTTTAGCTATAGTAAACCATGATCTTCCACCAACTCCATTCCACCAGTCTTGTTACACCCAATACACCTCGCGGAAGAATCTCTAGTAGTTTGTGTTCGCAAATCACAATTGAAAAAGCAGTGGCAATAAACGTTAGAATCTGAACTAGAGGAGTGCTCATGTAGCGTAATGGGTATTACTACTCTAAGAAGAAATAAGAAAATTCAGGTTTGGGTGGGACAAATTTTCATTTTACTCCGATCCACGAATGATGGCGATTCGCCCAGGTTGAGGCACCGACGGGGGTGGCATTGTTGACGATTCCAAGCGACGGTTGCGGTACGCGCATGAGCGAGATTTCGGCTTGAAGAAAGCGTGTATCCTGCAACTTATGTCTTTCCATTGCTTATACGGAACTTATCAGTTACCACCACTATCAGTGATGACAAATCTTAACAAATAGATTATAAATTCAATAAACAACTCACGTTTAATTCACGCATTAGCTACGGCATTCAGAGTAGAGCGCTCAGAACACTACCGACAGCACATTGACTGTTGGAAAATGCGTGACATGCCTAAACTCGACCGCCGTCGTTGGGTGACTCCAACTATAGTCTTGTTAGACTCCTAATGGGTTGTTGTTTGACACCGCACAAGAACAATGAGGCAACGCCCATATATTGCATGTTCACGTAAATGATTATAGACTAACAAATCTTCTAGTCCACTACGGTCGAGAGCTGTTAATAAGTTCTCAAGAAGATCTCCAATCTCAGCTAAAGCGGAAAGTTGCACACTCAGAAATAAACAAACAACTAAACGTGAAACGTCGAGGGTGATGACGTTGCACTCTTCTTTCACGGAAGGAAAAAACATTTCCGTGTGAGCTGAAAAAACTTCGACGTCAGACAGTTTGGATAGTTGATTCTGTTTAGCATCCTACAAGTGAGAAACAAGTCTATGTGAAATGACGCAGAGATTCTCGAAATGAACTGCAGTGAAGCACTGCAAAGGGTTACGGAAAACCTTCAGTTACGTATCAACTTAATCTAATTCTACGAACTAGTTACCAAGCTGACCAACATTTATGTTCCCAGTGGAATTTTTACGTAATTTGACCATGAACTCATACTTTCTGATTGTGGAATACATTAGGAACGATTTTTTAAAAGTTAGATTAAATAAAAAACAAGGATGTGAAAGATTATTTACCGTCTTATGATCTCCCAGGTTTACTCGATGTGATTAATTAATAGCGTGCCCCATGTCTTCTGCTGAGTTGTTTCCATTTTCTGCACAATATTTCGACGACATGATGTAAGCAGTTAGGTTGGATTCCAGGCAGCGAGTACACATAACAGCAGAACTCGCAGCGCCTGGTCGGTCGCCGAAATATTGTGCATAAAATGGAAACAACAACTTGGCAGAACATCCAGAAGCATACTATTATCTAACTTCAAATCCGTTTAGAAATGCCATTTCTGATGTCCTGATCTCCCGTGGGGTCGTTTACGATTGTACACTCACACACATACACACACATTCATTCATACATTTTGCTGTCCCTCGCCGTACATGTCTGTTAATGAACGAGTGTTCCATTAAACAGAAAAATACGAGACACTGTTTTTCATGTCGTTTAGTACTAACAGAAATTGGTAATGAAATATCGCCTGTGGTAAAGTATTTATGCATCTTTACGGTTGCGCAAGGTACTGCTTGGGAATGCTGTTTGGCAGCATGTAGCTTCAGTAAATAGAAACAGAAACAAAACTACTCTCCCGGTGCAAATTATGAAGTTCTTATGAGTATATTTCTCTTCCCGTGGCTACGTCTCCTTCCATGTTACCCATAAGCCACGCGCCCAGTGAGCGTGCGAGTTAGGTGTAAATTAGAGGATCGGTGGAAGGATAATTATATAACGCCTTAATCGAACCAGCCAGTTTCCGCGGGTGTACTGCTAGCAGTATCGAATCTCAGCACATTCACAATATTGCTGAGGCTGTATCACGAGAAAAGGAGTAAAGGGACGTTGTGCTTGAGTCACTGGACTTACATTCGGGTGGAGTGGATTTCAAACACTCGTCCGCTCAACCAGATGTAAGTATTCTGTCATTTATATAATTATTTAAGACCAGTACGGAGATGGTTACTCTGAAAAGGATGCGATTGGCTGCTTCACATTTTTATGCAATTGGCGTTGAAGTAACGTGTGGCATGAAACGGAAAGCTTAGTACGCTGTTCACCTTACGACGGACCGAAAACGCACGCAATATATCCCTGAATTTGATCTACTGGAGCTTAATGAATTTGGGTGCAACTGACATACTGTAAAAATTGTCTGCAGCTTAAGCACATGTACTGGAATTCTCAAAGAGTTCTAAACTACAGTGGCATGGACCAGTTTGCTCATAAACATTTGAGAATGCCGCATGTTGTAGGTTCCTCATATAAAAGTTTATGTTCAGTAGCTTAGTATCAGTAACTGTTCACAAAAGAAAGGCGAATCAGAGATTCATCACGATTGCAATAAACTCAAAACGAACTGTTACTGTGAAACATTTGCGTGGGAGAAAAAAAACACACGCACTGTGCATGCACAGAAATGCTTCGTCTCACTTTCAGTTCATGTAATGAGAATGACCGAAAATTGATGAAATTCGGACGTATACCGAGGTATTGAAAATCGTCCTTTCAGCACCCCATCCGACAAATCAATAGTAATTAGGCATATACCGACAAACTATGCAGCGTCTGTCACAAATCTAAGGCTACTTGTGTAAAATAAATATATGTGATCATTCAACACAAGCCGTGTTCTTTGCTGAGCGTCGTGAAGGATGAGTCAAACGTCGCAGATTTGGTCAGAATCCCAAGAAAGTAGCCGTAAGTACAAAAAATACTGCTGTATCAGATAATGAGAATTAAGATTCAGAGAATGAAGAAGAGGAGGCAAATGTTGGTGAGAAAGAAGACAACGAAGTAAATGACGAACAAGAAACATAGGAGGTAAAAGATTAAGCAGACATAAAACTTTCAGTTTTTGTTATTAATGTGTATTTAGTGTAATAAAGACAGTAATAGAACCACTTTTGTAAGAAAGTTTACCATTAAAATTATAAAAGATCACAAAACACTTCACAATTTTTTTTCCAGATTGTTTTCGTCATATTGGATCGGCGATTTTGAACTCCTCAATTGTGATATAAAAATCGTTATTATAAAGGGAAGGCCATAATGGAGCAGATTTTGCAATTTTGGCCATGTTTTCGTTATTATGGCCTACTGTGCGCTGCCATCCCAGAAGATTTTGAGCATTTCTTAGCTCCTGTTGAAGAGGTAGACTGGAGTTCTTGAAGTGATCAGTCCACCCGCTCGCTGCTTTCCCCGCGGGCTTGTGCCTTCCATCTTTCCTTTCTCGATTATTTTTCTTTCACTTTCTCCATATCTTATTAGGAAATGAAAGGCGCCTGGAGATATTAATTTGCTTAATAATGGACATGCCCATTCCTTTTTCGGTCCATTTTATGCGCAGCATCGTGCACTAGCACAAAAATGGTTCAAATGGCTCTGAGCACTATTGGACTAAACATCTGAGGTTATCAGTCCCCTAGAACTTAGAACTACTTAAACCTAACTAACCTAAGGACATCACACACACCCATGCCCGAGGCAGGATTCGAACCTGCGACCGTAGCAGTCACGTGGTTCCTGACTGAAGTGCCTAGAACCGCGCGGCCACCGCGGCCGGCCGTGCACTAGCACCAGAGCTCAGAGCGTTAGTACATTGCTTTCTCAGGCCTTGAGGGTCCTGTTTCAACACGAGTCTCTCAACGAGCTGGATTCTTGTACTGTTAGCATCGCTCTGCCCTGCCAGAAGTTCGTGAGCGTCTCCATAGTCACTCGTCCTAGCGTGGTATGTCTTCTTATCTCATCTTCATAACTTCTTGCGTAGCAGATGGTTGATCCAAGACAGAATGGAGAACTTCCAGTTTCCTTAATCGACTTGTGAGTTGCAATTGTGCTCTTCGATCAGCTGTCATGAGTTTGGAGTGCCGAGACTGACATCTAATCCGCGTAACAGACTTTACTATTTGTCAGTAGCACTGAAAATTTGTCGTCCCTGATGATTAAATGAACTGTCTCTTCATCAAATCGGAGTTTGTTAATATTTCCTCCGCCAATTGGGATGCCTTTATTCCAGCGATCAAAATCTTTCCTAATTAAATATTCGGGATAGATGTTGTACGGTTGGTAGAGACAGGACACAACCTTGATCTACCATCAGTTGTCATCACAGCTCCGAGGTGATTTTTGCACCGACTTCCGTTCGTGTAAAAAATAAATGAGAGAGCTACTCTGCTTCAAGGTAAACCGTCATCTTCCACACGCTATGTTGGCTTCCATTTACTACACAATCGTTAAAAATACGCACTGCAATGATTTTAGCGTCATCTGAAATGGAAAAAATCCCTGCCAGCTTCGTAAAGGACAAAAAAATTTAAAATGCGGCCGTAAGAGGACGATGCACAATATGGAAACAGGTCATAGCACTTTGTTATATTGGAGTGAAGGATGGAAGGTGAGAGATTGAAGTCCCGCCGACGTAGGTTCAAATGGCTCTGAGCACTATGGGACTTAACTTCTCCGGTCATCAGTCCCCTAGAACTTAGAACTACTTAAACCTAACTAACCTAAGGACGTCACACACATCCATGCCCGAGACAGGATTCGAACCTGCGACCTTAGCGGTCACGCGGTTCCAAACTGAAGCGCTTAGAACAGCACGGCCACACAGGCCGGTGCCGACGTAGGGATCATATAGGATTCAGTTGAGCAAGGGTACTGTAGGGAATAAGGCAGCGGCTTTCTTGGAAAAAAAAAACCGCTTATTATGCGCCACAAGTAATTTAAAGAAATTACGAAAAACTAGAAGTATGGTTGAATATGGATGTGAACGAGATTCATCTCAGGAAAGAATTCAGTATTACAGTCATTTCATCACCTCACAGAGTTCGACTATAGTGAGCTGAGAAAAAGTATACAATTGAGCTATTTTAAAGTGTCACAAAAGCCGGATATCTTTCCCTCACTTCCAGCCTCCTCAGTCTCATAGCGGCTCTTAACTGTACTTCAGCCTGCTTCACAAATGTGAAATATTTCGGAGGAGGCAAAAATTAACTTAGAACATTCCTTCATATGTCGAATAGCCGCGGGAGGCCGTCTGCGCACACATACCGCTGAAACTGTGATGTTTATCTAACGATCTCTCATTATGGCCCATGACTCAATGTCATGGGTTAAACAGTTTATTTCATAGCCTAAACACATTTGTATATGACGATGGGACATATATTCCACAGTCAGTTACCAACTCAAAACAATGGAATACACAGTGACGCAACGAGGTAGTGTTGTGCAATGATCACCAGGACACGATACGGGATATGCATTACGGAAAGGCTTGTCGTAAATCTAAAGAAAGCTCATCTACAACTAATTCTTGTCGTAGGAACGATGTTGCTAAAAGGACACATCATTTTGTTGATGTACCGTGTTCCGACGCCTTGCGCATGTTTGGTGCTGTACTGAGGCCATGCTTCAACATATTCACCTTCAAAACTTAAACTACCAATACCTGTAATCAGCGATACATTTCACCACAAATTAGCGCGGATGGACGTTTCTGCGCGTATCATCTGCACATATTTGAAGGTTAAATACCAATCACAGCAGATGACTTAATTTGCAACCGTTTTCTCGTTGTAGTATCTCTTTGTCGACTTAATACTCATTTGTGAAACAACTAGTTTGTATACTAATCCGAATGTTAAGCATACATTTATGACGTGAAGAGTTGCTAATTCCTATATTTATGGTTTTTGTAAAGGTAGTTTGAAGTATGAAATGAAGTCCTAATTTCTATTTCACTTAACCATTTCATATAATTTATGTTTTACGTACATGAAAATTTTCAAAGGTAAAAATCAAGTACAGATCCAGATAAAAAATTATACGAATTAATCGCAAAGCTTCGACAAGTAACGTTTCATACGTACATATCGGGGTTCCTAGTATTATGTATCACTAGGTAACGGTGACCCCAAGACCGGATGCAAACGATTCCGGTGATTTTTTAAGATATTATGGTATTGTATCACAATGTCCACTAATATACACCATTTCCAATAACGGGTATCGTTCTTGTCTTTGAAGTTTATTAAATTCAGATATTCAGACTCCTAACTAACGTACGAACATATGGGATTAGTTCCCAAGTGTGTGAGTGGCTCGAAGACTTCTTAAGTAATAGAACCCAGTACGTTGTCCTCGATGGTGAGTGTTCATCGGAGGTGAGAGTATCATCTGGAGTGCCCCAGGGAAGTGTGGTAGGTCCGCTGTTGTTTTCTGTCTACGTAAATGATATTTTGGATAGGGTGGATAGCAATGTGCGGCTGTTTGCTGATGATGCTGTGGTGTACGGGAAGGTATCGTCGTTGAGTGACTGTAGGAGGATACAAGATGACTTGGACAGGATTTGTGATTGGTGTAAAGAATGGCAGCTAACTCTAAGTATAGATATATGTAAATTAATGCTGATGATAGGAAAAAGATTCTCGTAATATTTGAATACTCCATTAGTAGTGTAGCGCTTGACACAGTCACGTCGATTAAATATTTGGGCGTAACATCGCAGAGCGATATGAAGTGGGATAAGTGTGTAATGGCAGTTGTGGGGAAGGCGGATAGTCGTCTTCGGTTCATTGGTAGAATTTTGGGAAGATGTGGTTCATCTGTAAAGGAGACCGCTAGTAAAATACTAATACGACCTATTCTTGAGTACTGCTCGAGTGTTTGGGATCCCTATCAGGTCGGATTGAGGGAGGACATAGAAGCAATTCAGAGGCGGGCTGCTGGATTTGTTACTGGTAGGTTTGATCATCACGCGAGTGTTACGGAAATGCTAACTGGCGCAATGCCACGTATGAAGTATTTAAGGCGTACCTTTTACCAAGAGACATACCGTTACGCTATGTGCCTCACATGTGCCAAGAATGTTGCTGTAAATCTCATCTTTGTTTATAGCATCAGTCTCTAGAGGAAAGGAGGCGTTCTTTTCGTGAATCGCTACTGAGGAAATTTAGAGAACCGGCATTTGAGGCTGACTGCAGTACGATTTTACTGCCGCCAACTTACATTTCGCAGAAAGACCACAAATATAAGATAAGAGAGATTAGGGATCGAACAGAGGCATATAGGCAGTCATTTTTCCCTCGTTCTGTTTGGGAGTGGAACAGGGAGAGAAGATGCTAGTTGTGGTACGAGGTACCCTCCGCCATGCTCCGTATGGTGGATTGCGGAGTATGTATGTAGATGTAGATGTAGATGATAATATAATAACGAGAAACAGAAGTATAAATTAAACAAGGAGAGATGATACATCCAGAGGAATACCCAATAATACCTGCAGATTGAATGCGCAGCACAATAGAGGTAAGCCAGTTCTCTTAACGGGATAGAAGCTGAAATATACATCAAGCGTGTCTGGAGCCTCGTACCACCAATTACCCGAGGCACAGATTTAGAACTTAGTGAATGCTAGACAGGAAACCTAGTCTGTGAGAATCATAAATGATGCTCGCTTACACGCCATAGCAAAGGCAGATTTATCTGCATGTAGCAAAAACAAACGTCTAACTGGCGCAATGCCACGTATGAAGTATTTAAGGCGTGCCTTTTACCAAGAGACATACCGTTACACTATGTGCCTCACATGTGCCAAGAATGTTGCTGTAAATCTCATCTTTGTTTATAGCTTTAGAAAACTGTGCAGCCTTCAGCCCGTTGGAGAGAAAACAAATTAATCGAAATTCTTTCCAAGCGTTGTAGGTGGTGGTAATGCAAACTAATAGAACGTCCAGATTTCGGGAGAAGTTAGTTTCAACTGTGTTCTCACAGTCTAATAAAGAAATAGAATCGGTTGCACAAGCCATCTCGTGATTATTTTTCCAAGACATCGTCCTCTGGCACGTGAGGAATGATCTTAATTAGAAGAACCTACCACCGTATAAGAAATTTTGTCACGCTGTACAGTTATAGACAATTACTAGAAAATTCTTGTAAAACTGAACACTTCTACAACGCTCCAGCCCTGTAACTTTGTCAGAACTATGCTTACTATTTAAATATTGACTGTATTAATGATATTCAAAGCACTGTCCGAAATATTTTACGAAATAATGCAGATTTCTGAGGAGATCCGTAAAATCCTAACTCATTACCGAGAAGGCTCTCACAGCGTCGATAAAATGCTGAAAGTGTTAGGAATGAAAGAGGAAAGACAATAAGAAGACCCTCGTCAGTAATATTTTGACACTGTTCACGGGGAATGTTATTCCGCTTTTAGCTCCAATAGATAAAAGAAATCGCGGAGCCGAAATGGGTCACTACAGCAACAGATGGGCTACAAATACAAAGGCTCATTGATGACAATACACTTACGACAGAAAATGAGAAAGACTTATATCTACGCTTGACACTGACAAAGGAACAGTTAAGAAGCGATGGAGTGGGAAATAAAAGATAACTGGAAAACTGAGGGATCAAGAGAGGAAGATTCGAAAGAACACATAACACAGATCACCAAAAACATGGCGTGGAACGTAGATATAATAAAGCTTGAACGGCTGCAGATGGAGTATGTCTGAAAATTAGCCTGAAATATCTGTTTGTTACCCTGATGGGGAGTGTCAAACATTATCACTATATTCATTATAACCACTCAGATTCGGTAGATACATAAGAGTCAAATATTCGCAGGTTCGTAGAAAATAACGCATCAGTCAAAAGTAGGTAGAGTCTACTTTTGTTATGATTTTCAAGCAGAGTTGTCACACTCCCTCCCTCGGAACACTTTAGCGTTTGCAGCAGACGCAGTGCCCATCACATTGTTCCCCAATTCTTCAGACCGCAAGGACTATACAATATTTTTATGAAATCTGACTCGCTAAAGTGACAGCGTATTAACACTCAGCAATACGATGGGACAACACTGTACATCTTCATAACAAAGGCAGACGGTGGCCGAACTGGAGCAGTGTGCCACTTCAGTTAACTTTCTCTGCATATTAGAGTTCTGGACCATTTAACGAAGTGAGTGGGCTGCCTTCGTTAAAAGAGCACAAAACAGAACCGACACTTACTTAACCTCGATTTTAATGTATTCATAAAACATTCCTAAAGATAGGACAAATAACGAACAAAAAAAACGCCAGCATAGAGAAAGCTAGACTGCAGTCCTATTTATACTCTTCTCCACAATCTTGGTTCATGGACTGATCATTATGGACAAGCAGTAGACGGCACATAATCCCTACGATAAGGATGCGCTTCATTCACATCGACGCACCCTGGTACTTAAGGCCGATAGATGTCTGAAACCCCTCATCTGGTTCGAATGGTTCAATATTAGAATATAATTATAATCACCTGTTATTCTCATAGACTGTATTGCACTGTAACCCTCACGTATAACTGAGTGTCTTCTCTCTCGGAAGGTGTCTGTGTGCTGTGTAGCAGTGCCAAATATACGCATAGTTTACTCTTTCCCTTGTGGAATCAATCGTAAAGCCTTAAGATTATCTAGCAATTTAATTTCAAGAATAATAGGGCAAGCTTTACCCTTTTTTATCAAAAAATTTACGGAACAGTATTTGTTGCTAGTTCCTAGGATTTTTTATGATGGTCTGTTGCCATGTGCTGTGGTTATCAGTCTGTTGAATCAGATGTGTCACCTACTGTCTAAGGTGCTGGATGCAGGGTATGACAACAAACTGTAATACATACAAATAAATAAATAAAATTGACATAAGACGAAAGCGAGTCTAATGTCACAGCTACAGCGTCTCCTCGTTGATCTTTCTCAACTGCTACAAATCGTCAACAACTAAGTACTTTTACCGTTCATTTGTGACTTCTTCCAAAGCATTTCCTTCCACAACTTTGGCTGATCACTAATGGACTCAACTCCTGTTGCAACAGATTCTTCAAACGTTTCCGCGGGGCGACATCTTAATCAATCTAAAAGTACATGAAACACACACCTTCTCCAAGGAAAACGATACAGCTTAATCTGAAGCAATTTGAGCTCAGCGCCTGAGCGTATCCGGTAGCGAGGAACGCCGAGCGACGGCATTGCAGGATGATGTATCGCTTCTTACACTACGATCGGTAACGGATATCACAACTCCTCAGACCGTAACAAGCCGTCTGATTGAGCTGTCGGTCCGGTTCTTAATTAACAGCGTCATGGATGACTTGACCAGCGATGAGCGTACATCCAGGTGTCTGCAGTAATTTACGTCTCTCGCTGAGCCACTCTTTCTGTCTGTGACAGTGAATCATCATCCTTTTAAAGAAACACACACCCTCTGCATCTCAACGTTAGAACACTAAATGCGTGAACGAACCTTGTCTCTAATATATTTTTCCCTAATTAAACTGCAACAATTAAAGGACTTTGATGACGCGGTTGAGGTAGAAATGGGAGTCGATATGGAAGATATAGGGGAACAATCTAGGTATAAATAACATGCCTTCGGAATTTCAGCAATTACTAGGTGAAGTGGCAACCATATGACTATTCAAATTGGTGTGTAGGATCTGTGAGTCTCAAGAATTACCATCAGACTTTCGGAAAAATATTAGCCACAAAATCCCAAAGAGAGCAAGGGTAGGGAAGTGAGAGCTCTACCGCACATTCAGCTTAAGAACTCATGGATATAAATTGCAGACAAGATTAATATGGAGGAGAGTGAAAAAGTAGACTGAAGATGTCTTACAGGACGCTCAGTGAGGTCTTCGGAAAGTAGGGGGACCAGAGCAGCACTTCTGAAGTTGGGATTGACAATGGAAGCAAGATTTAAGCCAAGTTCTCAGGACTTTCCCACCTGGAAAATGCGTTCGACAGTGTAAAATGGTGCAAGATGTTCGAAATTCTGCGAAAAATGTGAGTGAGCTATAGAAAAAGACGGAGAATAAACAATATGTAAAAACCCCAAGAGGACACAATAGAAATGGAAGACCAAGAATGAAGCGCTCAGATTAGCAAGGACTCAACGGCAAAGATGCAATCTTTTGCCTCTACCGTTCAATCTATAGATCGAAGGAAAAATGACGGAAACAAAAGACTGCTGTGCTCTCTGAAGAAAACCATCTCGGCATTTGCTTGGAGCGATTTAGCGAATTCAGGGAAAAACTAAATGTGCAGGTCCGGTCAAGGATTTCAACCGTTGTCCACCCGACTGCAGTTCCACTGTACTAACCACTGCACCACGTCTGAGAAATTAGCACTATGTCGGTGAAGTTAGCACTATATTTGAGGGCTATCACCATACCATAGGAGTTTGTACCACAAACCAGGAACTACAAGCCATAGTTGAGAAGATACTACCGCCATCACCACCACAACCACGTCTGAACAGAAAGCACTATGATTGAGACTCATTGTCTGCACTATATTTGCTATATTTGATCAAATTACATACTCACCTCTGAACAATGCCCGACTGTTCACTCATATAAGACTAATGCCGAATACATTTACATGGAGTCTTAAAACTGAGTTACTCCTTTGACCGCCCCCCCGACATTTTAGTCGATAGGATATGAAGACGAATAAATAAATGAAATCACTGTTGGCGGCACTCAATGAACAGATAGTTCTCCATAAATGGACTATGGGAGGTGCAGCTGTATCATTTACAGACAGGTTTTACTTTAATTAAGTCACAAATGTTTGCCATATTAAGTAAGGATCTACTTAGTTGGTCACTCGATTTCTCACAACCTGTCGAATGATAATATGTCGTTTTCACCTTCAGGACTTGCATAATTTCGCAAGTCAAGGACTGCCAGGCGCTTCCAACCGGTTCCGAGAGGCGGAGGTCAAATTGAGGCGATTTGTAAATAATTTAGATTGCACTTGGGTCCTCAGCCTCGATATTCAAAAGAAAACTGATTATCAGTTTATTTGCTATTGGCCGATTCAGTTTATTTGCTATTGGCCGATTTAGATTTTTTTTTAAAGACTGTAAGGCAACATTCAAATAGCCGCCAGACAACACGTCGCAACAAATGTGGCATACAGACCAATTCATCAGCTCACACATGGAACGACTTATGAATATGAACATGATCTGTACCAAATAGAAATGGAATGCTTATAATCGGTGCTCTTTTCTGGGGGAACACTAGGGGACGCTACTCTTAAACTTTTCTGCCTGCATGGTGGAGAACTAGAAGTTTTCCAATGATTTATATCGGATTTACTTCATTTTTTCATGTTGGTAATTGCAATATGAACGGCGCCACTGCAGTCTGTGGTGCGAAGAACGATACATTCAACTGTCTGGAACGTTTCGAACCAGAATGCGAGCGTTCTCTAAAATAAAACCGCTGGCAGCCATCAGTGAGTCTATTTTTTTGTTCTGCGATGATTCGAGAATTTTGGTATTATTTGATAGACAGGGAACTGCCGGCATTCTTCCTCTTCTCAAAGCAGCGAAACGTGTTCCCATATCTAGTTGTGGACAAGAACGTAGATTTTGCAAATTAATCTCATTATCACATTTACAAGAGCGCCATTCCATACTTACAGTGTTAGCAATCTGATGTTCGTTAAATTGGTTTGTCCTCCGCTGCAGTTGTCTGAACATATGGGTTTATAAACGCTGTTTATGAAAGACAAACTTCTTCCTTCTGATGCCAAGAGTAAAGTAAGAATGCGTGAAAACTACAGTGGCCCTGAACTGATGTCCATTTCGAAACTGTTATAGTGCTAGGTAATATTAATTCCAAAGTACTCGTATATTTATAGTTAAATAATCAGCTACATGGAAAACATCGGTAATTGTCGCTGCGTTATATCTAGTGTGACAGACTTGTTTTTTAGAAAAAGAGTACAGTTGATAATGCAAATGGGAGAACCAAACAAACGACACAACTTATTTAACATCGTTCCATGTACGAATATCAGCTCCGGTGAGAATATTCTCCCACATGTATCACAAACATTCTTTCCTATTTGATATAGGTCACATTAATATCTTTAAGTCGTTCTAACGTGGGCTGATGGATGGACTTGTAAGTCACGTCTGTTGCGACGTGTTTCATGGAGATTATCTGAATGTTACTTGATAATGAGCAATAATCTCGAAATGGGAAATATAAAATAAACCGAAAATTAATACAACCCATAACGGACAAGGCTGTCTCTTCAAAAATTATTAAATCTTACATAAAAGTAGGATAATCAAGCAACAATCATCAAAATGGAGGAGAAATGTTAATGTGTAGCAACAAAAGAGCGAAGCATCTTCTGTAATGATAGGTTGGTCCATTCATTTCCCGTCATTTGGCTGCTATAGTCCATGTAGGTCGAGTGAGAAACATCTGTAGCTGAAAACAGGCATGAATTTTACAAAGGACGTGTAGTAGTGAGGCTTTGAATGGACTATGACGTCAAACCAGTGGAAATGTGACTAAAGAGTGTGGTCACCGCGCTTTGCTGCTCATTTTATAGAGAAACCTTAATCGAAGCAATTAAAGCCTTGGAAATCACAAGAAAAGAGAATCATTTCATCAGCAAATGCGAAATTTTAGTTATATTTTAATATAGTCTCCTGAAGCACGTAGATCATTAACGAAGAATTTGAAGTGTGGAAGAATATTCACAATATAAATTCAGATGGTCTGTTTATCACTTCCACGCCGGTATATTTTCTGTAATGCATATGTCTGATGATTTCTGACTCATTACAACACCTGCAACGTCGTAAATATTTTTGACGCGTACATTTTATGTGCTGCACTACTACTTCAATAAAGTTATCGCATATGTATTTCCTCTCACGTTTACCATGCGAACACACTTCAAGGACTAATGTAACGAGTTATTTTGCTACGTTCTCTCTCTTCAGTTCAAAATTTCGAATGGGTTTTCATCCAAAAGAAAAAGATAAATATGTTTTGTCGATAGACATCTAGCCGAAGTCATTAGAAACGGGTCTCTGATTGAATTATAAGTTGGACCAGGGTGTGGAAATAAATCTTTGCGGCGTAGTTAACGAATACATTTTATGATTTCATATCGTCCCAGATTTTGTACCTAGTGTCTTACATTTCCTTTTACGCCGAATAATTTTATACGTATGGTTTTGTTACTTATTCTCTGCTTAAAATTATGCCAGTCGTAATCCACAGTGAAACGTGGAACAGAAACGACTGTACGCATTTGCACACATCAGTACGTTTTCATTAATTCTGGATAGTCGCGTTTTACACTTGATAATACTGGGTAGATTTTTGCCTCTAACATCTGTGCATATTAACGTATAATACATGCTCTCTGACATCCTCAAATCGAATGGCACTATGAGAATATTCTGACCATGGATCTTATTAAAGTTACGCGTTGTCGTTGCGGAGCCTGTGTTTTCGTAAGTGGTCTAGCGGTTTGATATATCGTCTTTCCCCAGCTGATGATTTCTCGGCACATTTATTTAAAAGCGAGACTTATGGTTAGTTATAAATCTGTGACATCTGTCGTTTCATGGTCTGTTCAGTACCTGTTGATTAATGAACAGTGTTAGGAAAAAAAGCTCTATCGAGTCTGTCGATAGAGAACGCACTTTGAAAGCCATTCAACCTCAATGCGAAAGTAAACTGCAGCTGTCAGGATGTAGGCCGTTGCAGCAACAGTAATCGGCGAGCGCGACTGCCCGAGGCATAACCATTTCTTCACTCCTAAGTCCCAGGCAGATTTATTCTTTGTTGATCCGCAGTTGCTATGTAAACGAGCCTAGAACGCTACACGTGTAGTGCTCCATCGGCTAATCTGGGCTACATACACATTATTTTATCCATGACAGCCAGTCCAACAAGTCACTGTCTTTTCGCACTGCGCAGGCATCCCAGACCAGACATAGATAACAATGTTACATTTTTTCCCTTTTTACTTTGTTTCATTATTTCATAAAACAGGTTTTACTTTCTTTGTGATATCTGAGTTTCACTTCTTCTCAGCTAACGTGTATTCCAATCCACATGCAAGAAATATTATCTTGTTTTGCTTGTTAGGGTCCAGATTCCATATATACGAAAAAATTTGCGCTGCCATCACTTAAGTTAGTTAGAAAATGAGCAGTGTCTTCCGTCTGGTGTCTCCAAGTTTTTTTTTTTGTCGTGCCACAAATGCAAATTTTCGGGGCTTCCCGCAAATAAAATATGTAAGTAAGCTCCACTCTACGTACAAATCTTTGCTGATTTTCTATTTCGGTTGTTAATAATTAACTTATTTAAAATCCTACAATTCGTAATTTTTTATTTTCTTGTCGAGACATTCAAAACTGTGCTTCTGCTCCTCTTTCGTAAGGACTAGGGACGCCCAGTGGAGGCGGTCGTCTGATTCGCCTATAGATATGCAGCTATCTGAATCAATAAGTAAAAAATAAATAAAGCGGGAAAGGAACCTTTCTATACTGTAAAAACAAATTTGGCGTACTTACTTGCTTTTGAAAGTGATAAAAATACTTTACACAAATTATAAAGTAACAGCTTATCAACCCAGAATACTACGGATAGGAAACAATACCCCTCATTTTTCGTTACTTGTAGGCCTACATGAAATTACTGGAAAATATAACTTTGTTAACAACAAATTTAAAATCTGGGCATGTTTTGTGATGTGTTGCCTTCTACAGAAGTGAAATATCGAAGATAAGCAGTTCAGACGTGAATAGAGTAGAAGCTTTTGAAATGTTGTTTTACATATAAGGGAGGAGGTTACTAGAGATGGAGCACAAACTCGAAGTGTTTCAAAAATGGGGAAGGAATTTGTCCGCGCTCTTTCAAAAGAACTAACAAAGCAATTGTCTGAAGCGATTTGGGGAAATCACGGGAAACGTAACGTCCGGAGGCGGAATTGAACTGTCGTCCTCCCGAATGCATGTCCAGTGTGCTAACCACCGCGTCACCTCGCTCACACTGTGGTGTTACAGAAGAATGCTGAATATTCGGCCGAGTAGGTTGAATAACTTATGAGGAGGAACTGAACAGAATCGGGAGAAATCAAATTTATGTCATAACGTGACTGAAACAAAGGAGATAAATCGACACACATAAGGCATCAAGGAGTAGGCAATATGATAATGGATGAGAGTCTTGAAGGCTAAAATTGAAGAGTGAGACAAACGCCTGGGTGTAGTAAACTAGAGCAAGCGGGTTCATGTTGCAGAAATTATACTGCTTGTAAGAAGAAGACGCTTGCTCAGGGTAGAGTAGCGTCGATAGCTCCATCAAGCGAGGCCTCGGAATGAAGATCTCAACAACAACAATGTGTAACACTCTTCCCACGTCTACACCACGTCCTCAGTAGTGGACCATCAGTGCATTACAATGAAACAGCCTACCGACGCAAAAGCTGCAGATTTGACAGATGTGCCCAGTCTTTTCGATTATTTTTATGCCAGTTTCTACTCATCGCCACGCACACTCCAGGGGCGATATGTGACCATGTCTGTTACATAACAAGCCAGAATCTCTAAAAACTATGCTGTCGACTATAACGCCGATTGTTTTTGATTACCTTTACGTGTCACATTCTTCCAACAACACCTGGAGATGTTAGAGGTGTCTTCCTCTCTCAGTATTTCTTCTTAGGAAGTAAACTTTGTTCTTGTTGATGAGCTCTTCAGTCCGAAGAATGATTTGATGCAGCAGCTCTCCAGCTCTCCATGCTACTCTATCCTGTCCAAGCCTCTTCGTTTCCATGTAACTACACACTGTGCGGTTGGTCCCGGCGGAGGTTCGAGTCCTCCCTCGGGCATGGGTGTGTGTGTGTGTTTGTGCTAGGATAATTTAGGTTAAGTAGTGTATAAGCTTAGGGACCGATGACCTAGCAGTTAAGTCCCATAAGATTTCACACCTCCAAGTAACTACAGCCTACATCCTTCTGAATCTGTCTACCATATTCATCTCTTGGTCTCCTTCTACAAATTTAACCCCCTCACTTCCCTCCAGTACAAAATTGATCCCTTGATGTCTTACAATGTGTCATATCAACCGATCCCTTATTCTAGTCAGGTTGTGCCACAAATTCCTTTTCTCCTCAGTTCTATTCATTACCTCCTCATAAGTTACGTGATCTACCCATCTAATCTTCAGCATTCTTCTGTAGCACCGCATTTCGAAAGCTTCTGTTTTCTTCTTGTCCAAACAGTCTACCATCCATATTCCACTTCCACACACGGCTACGCTCCATAGAAATACTCGCACTTAAATCTAAATTCGATGTTAACAAATCTCTCTTCTTCAGAAAGGTCTTTCTTGTCATCGTCAGACTACATTTTCTACTCTCTCTATTTCGGCCATCATCACTATTATCAGTTATTTTGCTGCGAGAATAGCAAAACTCATGTACTACTTCAAGTCTCTCATTTGCTCATCTAATTCCCTCAGCATCACATGATTTGATTCCACTACGTTCCATTTTCTTTGTTTTGCTTATGCTGATGTTCATCTTATATACCTCCATTTGAGAGACTGCCAATTCCGTTCAACTTCTCTTCTGAGTCCTTTGCTACCCCTGCCATAATTACAACGTCATCAGCAAATCTCTAAGTTTTTATTTCTTTTGCCTGAATTTTAATTCCAACTCAGATTTTTTCTTTGGTTCCCTTTCCTACTTGTTCAATGAACAGATCGAGTACAATGGGAGATAGCCTACAGCCCTCTCTCACTCCCCTCTCAACCAATCCTTCTCTTTCATACCTCTAGACTCTTATAACGGCAGGCCTTGTTTCTGTGCAAGTTGTAGATAGTGTTTCGCTCCTTGTATTTTATCCCTGCAGCATTCAGAAATTTAAAGAGTGTATCCTAATCAACACTGGCAAAAGCTTTTACTTAACTCACCTTTTAAGATAAATCATAAGGTCAGTATTGCCTGAAATGTTACAACATTTCTCCGGAACCCAAACTGATCTTCTCCGTGGTTGCCTTCTACTAGTTTTTCCATTTGTCGGTAAAGAATTGGTGCTTGTATTTTGGAACCATGACTCATTAAACTGATAGCCCGGTAATATTTACACCTGTCAGCACCAGCTTTCTTTGTAATTAGCACTATCATATTCTTGTTGAAGTGTCAGGAAATTTCGACCGTCTCATACATCTTGCAAAGAAGATGGAACAGTTCTGTCGTGGCTGTCTCATAGTTTCGTCATGGTTTCTCTCCCAAGGTTATCAGTAGCTCTTACGGAATGTCGTCTGGTCCATGGGCCTCCGTTCAACTAAGGCCTTTCAGTGTTCTGTTAAATTCTTCTCATAATATCATATCTTGCATCTCATCTTCATCTGCGTTCTCCTCCATTTCTATAATATTGCCCTCAAATACATCTCCCTAGTATAGACCCTCTATTTACTCCGTCCACGTTTCAACTTTCCCTTCTTTTGCTAGAACTAGTTTTCCATCTGAGCTCTTGATAGTCGTACAGCTGCTTCTCTTTCCTCCAAAGGCCTCTTTAATTTTCCAGTAGGTGCTATCCATCTTTCCCCTAGTGATATATGCTTCTAAATCGTTACATTTAGCCTCTAGCCATTCCCACTTAACCATTTTGCACTGCCTGTAAATCTCATTTTTTAGAGGTTTGTATTCATTTAACCTGCTGGATTTACTGCAATTTTATATTTTCTCCTTTGATCAGTCAAAATGAGTATCTCCTGTGTCATTCAAGAATTTCTACTAGGCATTGTCTTTTTACATACTTGATCCTGTGCTGACTTCACTATTTCATCTCTCAAAGCTACCCATCCGTCTTCTACTGTAATCGTTTCCTTCTTCTAGTCAACCGTTGCCTAATGCTTCCTCTGAAACTTTCAACAATTTGTCGTTCTTTCCTCTTATCAAGGCCGCATCTTCTTAATTTCTTAACTTTTTGCAGTTTCGTCACTTTTAATCTACAGTTGGGCACAGTCCACATCTGCAATTGGAAATGTAGTACAATTTAATATCTGGTTCCGAAATCTCTATCTTACCGTTACATAATAGTCCGAAACCTTTCGTTGTAAACTATAGACGTTTGAAACTGATTGAAACGGTACTAATCCGTCCAGAGTTATGCTTACATGTCACTTTTTTTTTTTTACCACATACCAGATAGAGGGTTACGAATGTGATACCTCCGCAGTATTTGTCTTCGTGTTCTAAGTCATATGTATCTGTGTTTGTTTGTCATTGCTCAAGGCTTCCCACAACTATGCTGGAACGAAAACTAACCCACATACATATACATCCATCCACACAACAACTTTGAGAACCACACATATAAATCATTTTTATACTTATAAATAATTTTGTAATTTATCATTTGAGATAACGGTTAAAATGAAGGCAGCCTTAGGAATCCTTATCTAGGCCTTTATTTAGCTTGTTTACTCACAATATGCTCCATTAAATTATTTGTAATACTACGAGTATATATATATATATATATATATATATATATATATATATATATATATATATATATATATATATATTGTGTGTAGTGTTGTGCAATGTCTGTGTTGGATGATGATGATGACGATGATGATGATGATGATGTGGAGCAGGAGGAGGAGGAGGAGGAGGAGAGAAGGGAGATGATGAAACTTGATGCTGGCTCGTAGCCTACCACTCGTGAATAGCACCAAGTGGATCGCCATGCTTAACGTATTCACAAGACGGACGGATCACCATCATCGGTGTCAGATGCCGTCACTTCATGAGACACTGCAAGACAGGTTTGGTATTTAAACAAGAACAATGACGCAAAGTCTGGTGATCAGGAATCTAACGCCACTACCTCTCCTCCCCTTGCCGGACAAATATTGACAGTGAAAATTTTTTCACCTTCAGGATTCGAACCGGCTTACGCCTGGGTCGAGCGCCACTCCACAACAATGTGTTAGCGGCTTCGGCACTGGAGGTGGGTTTGGTATACGTAGTGTCGAGTAACGTTCCTCTGTAAATGTGTGCTCATACTTTCCACACGTCTTACGATACTGTACCGCCAAGATGCCGCGCGGATTGGTCGCCCGGTTTGAGACGCCATATCACGGATTGCGAGGCTCCTCCCGCAGGAGGTTCGAGTCCTCCCTCGGATATGGGTGTTTGTGTGTTGTTCTTCAGATAAGTTAGTTTAAGTTTAAGTAGTGCGTAAGTCAAGGGATCGATGACCTCAGTAGTTTGGTCCCTTAGGAATTCACACACATTTAAACATTTTTGAGCCGCCCAGATTTGATTGAGTTTGTGATAAGACTATTTCTCCATACGTAGAACGGTAAGATTCGCTTCGTACAACACTGTCAGCAGTAGCGTCATCAACAACGCCCCCTCTCTCCCCCTCTGCCACTATAGCCGGCCGCTGGTGGCCGAGCGGTTCTGGAGCTACAGTCTGGAACCGCGCGACCGCTACGGTTGCAGGTTCGAATCCTGCCTCGGGCATGGATGTGTGTGTTGTCCTTAGCTTAGTTAGGTTTAAGTAGTTCTAAGTTCTAGGGGACTTATGACCTCAGCAGTTGAGTCACATAGTGCTCAGAGCCATTTGAACCATTTTTGAACCTCTGCCACTACACAAAGTTTTTTCTCACTCAGCCTCATTTTAGATTTAGCACAAATTACACTACAGGCCATTAAAATTGCCACACCACGAAGATGACGAGCTAAAGTCGCGAAATTTAACCGACAGAAAGAAGATGCTGTGATATGCAAATGATCAGCTTTTCAGAGCGTTCACACAAGGTTGGCGCCGGTGGCGACACCTACAACGTGCTAACACGAGGAAAGTTTCCAACCAATTTCTCATACACAAACAGCAGTTGACCGGCGTTGCCTGGTAAAACGTTATTGTGATGCCTCGTGTAAGGAGGAGAAATGCGTACCATCACGTTTCCGACTGTGATAAAAGTCGGATTGTAGCCTATCGCGATTGCGGTTTATCGTATCGCGACATTGCTGCTCGCGTTGGTCGAGATCCAACGACTGTTAGCAGAATATGGAATCGGTGGGTTCAGGAGGGTAATACAGAACGCCCTGCTGGATCCCAACGGCCGCGTATCACTAGCAGTCGAGATGACCGGCATCTTATCCGCATGGCTGTAACGGATCGTGCAGCCACGTTCGATCCCCGAGTCAACAGATGGGGACGTTTGCAAGACAACAACCATCTGCACGAACAGTTCGACGACGTTTGCAGCAGCATGAACTATCAGCTCGGAGACCATGGCTGCGGTTACCCTTGACGCTGCATCACAGACAGGAGCGCATGCGATGGTGTACGAATGGCAAAATGTCATTTTTCGGATGAATCCAGGTTCTGTTTACGCCATCATAATGGTCGCATCCGTGTTTGGCGACATCACGGTGAACACACAATGGAAGCGTGTATTCCTCATCGCCATACTGGCGTGTCACCCGGCGTGATGGTATGGGGTGCCATTGGTTACAGGTCTCGGTCACCTCTTGTTCGCATTGACGGCACTTTGAACAGTGGAAGTTACATTTCAGATGCTTTAGGACCCGTGGCTCTACCCTTCATTCGATCCCTGCGAAACCCTACATTTCAACAGGGTAATGTACGACCGCATGTTGCAGGTCCTGTATGAGCCTTTCTGGATACCGAAAATGTTCGACTGCTGCCCTGGCCAGCACATTCTCCAGATCTCTCACCAATTTAAAACGTCTGGTCAATGGTGGCCGACCAACTGGCTCGTCACAATACGCCAGTCACTACTCTCGATGAACTGTGGTATCGTGATGAAGCTGCATGGGCAGCTGTACCTGTACACGCCATCCAAGCTCTGTTTCACTCAATACCCAGGCGTATCAAGGCCGTTATTACGGCCCGAAGTGGTTGTTCTGGGTACTGATTTCTCAAGATCTATGCACCCAAATTGCGTGAAAATGTAATCACATGTCAGTTCTAGTATAATATATTTGTCCAATGAATACCCGTTTATCATTTGCATTTCTTCTTGATTTAGCAATTTTAATGGCCAGTAGAGTAACTTGTTACTAGCATCACAGTCAAAGGAACTACCTGTGCGAATAAGAAAGCTGTGTCCGTCTAACACGTGTGTATCTTTTGGATCGTATATAGGAGTTTCACCGGTGGCGAGGTTACTTGGGGTCAACGCCTCGCGACCTGTTTCTGCTTCCACAATCCTAATAAATAGCGGCAAGTCAGAAGCAATGCAGCGGGGCGGCCGCATCCTCGTCCATTCGTCACGCTTGGGGCGGCGGCCCCCTCGGCAGGGGCAGCAGCAGCTGCGGTCACGGGGCGCGCCCCACTGCCGGCCCGGCAGGTCAGCACGCCGACCTGGGTTCGGCTCCAGCGACGCCCGTCCCGGCACATGGGCCGCGCCGAGAGGCCGTCTAACTGGTCATTAAATTCGCCTTAACTGAATAAACACGCCAGATAAACGCACGCACACACACACACAGCTAGAGCAGAGAGAGAGAAAGAGAGAGATGGGCGCCCGGCAGGTTAGCCTCTTATCCGCCCCTGGCTATCTCGGCCGCCTGCCTCCCACGTACCGTACCGGCACCGACGAGCGGCGGAATTAAAACTGTGTGCGGAAGACCAATTACCGGACAAGTTTTTGCGGCGATGGAGCTAAAGATACCGCCAAGTGCCGTGATATACCGCCTTAAGTACTGCCCCTGCGAAACGGCATTGCTAACTTAAGCCGTTCCTTACACTTGAACAGCCCAAAAAAAAAAAAAGAAGAACAGTTAACGTCACCTGAAAAAAACTACTATGCACCTGCTAATGCTGAAATATTTCTCCCCATAATTATTAAGGATGTTATTTTCATTTAATATATTTTCATCGCATTTCTCGTTCATAATTTAGTCGACGTAGATCGTGATGTGCCGTTTTTATGGATTAATACATCCTGACAACATTACGATCGATGACTGTAGTCACTCTAGATCTTGTTCTGGTAAGTATCGGGGCAATCGCAAAGAGTAATTTAAGGAAAGCACGGTAAAACTGACTTTTCAGAACTACCTATCGTCTTTCCGGAAGTGTGCTGCATTTTTCTGCGCCAAAACATGAAAATAAAAGCAGCGAAATCTTGCTTTTGCTCTCAAAGAAACTAAACTGCTGGAAGAAATGCATACAAAATGAAAACGCTCAAGGATCAGGTCATTTTATTGTCAATTGAGGTAACAGGCAGTTCATCATTACAGGAGTGTCCGCCCCGATAGCTGATTAGTCAGCGTGACGGACTGCCGTCCTACGAGCCCGGGTTCGATTCCCGGCTGGGTCGGGGATTTTCTCCGCTCAGGGACTGGGTGTTGTGTTGTCGTCATCATCATTTCATCCCCATCCGGCGCACAGGTCGTCCAAAGTGGCGTCGAATGTAATAAGATCTGCACCAAGGCGGCTGGACCTGCCCCGTAAGGGGCCTCCCGGTGAATGAGGCCAAACGCTCATTTCCATTGTAGGAATATATGATAATAAATTAAGATTAATTCAAATACATGTTTCACAGTACTGAGTATCCAAACAGTCGATTCAGTATACAGTGACACCCTTCTGCCAGGAACGCAGGCGTGTAAACCACTCAAATGTAAACCACTGTAAAGGTATCGACTGCCATCCAGCGATACATTTTCCTAAGCATCTTGCGCCTTTTGAGCAATTCGCCAGTTAGTATTGCAGGCCAAGGAGAACATGTTCCATTCGCGAGAGATCTGGTAATCTAACTGGGCAGGAAGTTATTGCACATCACGAAGAGCGCGATGTATACCAGCGGCCGTACGCGGCTGAAAGGCACGTCACCTTTCTACAGAACAAATGGCAGTAACGCGGGGATAACAGCCTCTACAACGTAGCGGGCACTGGTTACTTTACCGTGCAGAAAAACCAAATTTGACCGCCAGTTGTACCTAATGGCCACCCTCACCATGGAGCCTGCGGTGGGACCTGTATGTTGTGGGTGATTGCGGTCTGGAATAGACAGCTCACCACGTCTACGGCATGCACGTGTACTTCCATCACTCACATACAGAACGAAACCTACTCTCGTCACTGAAGACCACAGAGCGCCTTTCGACATGCGAGTCAGCTCTCTCACACCAGAGCAGCCGTGCCTCTCGGTGGTATTCTGGCCACAGACACAATCGATCTTAATCCTGATACGAGCAGACGCTTTCCAAAGATCCCCGATGACACAGCGACACGTGCCCGGATTTCGTCCCTGAATGATGTTCGGTTGACTACTGTTTCGCGGAATGTGTCGATGTTAACATGCACGTGTGCAACACGGACGTCCGAAACCTGGTCTGTAGTTGTGGGAATGTTCCACATACCACTGTCGAAAGCAGCGACACACCACTGATGCGTTGTAGCCACCGTGTGCAGCAGTGCTTCCCGCAGGCTTCACGCAGGCCCACAGTGCGAACCTACTCAAATGGTTGAAGCTGTTCAGCAGGAGTACGTCTCGCTGGTTAGTGTGGTATCGATAGCTGCGATGCGACAGAGTATGTACAAGTTCTTAGGTTGGCACTACCACGCCGACACAGACGACAGCTCCCTCTAGCCAGCGCTGTGTAGCTCTACGAGCGCCCCTCCAGGTTCTGCCCATTTGAACCCGAGCAGACGACCAAGAAACATTGTTTCAATTTCATAGTGGGCGAGCCACTACAGATTTTGCCTGTGTAACTTCTCTGAGCTTGAGGCATCCGGTTTCGTACCTACGTGCACCTCAGTGCAAAGTTATGTATTGATCTTCTTCCTAAAGTAAAGGTGATTTAAATTCACACTGCAGTACCTAGAGTTCTACCTCACTTGCTCCTCCTAGCTTCCTACTTTTGGCCTACCCATCAGTTTACAGGAGCAGACCCACGCGTCGCCTACCAGGCGGAATTCAAAAGTTAGCATTAGTTGGACCCTAGAATGAACGTTACAAACACTGCTTACCTCGGAACTCGGCACGATTACTCCCCGCAGAGTCAACACAGACGGTGCACAGAAGGGCCATCTGATCACCGATGATTGTGACAAATGAACTGCTAACACTACCATTCCTCAGTATCCACATGTTATAATTCGCTGCCACTGAACACAGTCCTAGAGGGTGCTGCAATTTTTTCCGGCTTTGTAACCATAACATAGAAACTTGCACAAGTCTTCAGGTAACGAATCACATTGAAGAGACGTAGATCTTCTTAAAGACAATCAGGACGAAAAAATATATACTTAATTAAATTTTCTGTTGGAGGTGCAGACACTGTAGTTTAAAACAGTCCTTAAAATGTTACATATGAGCTCCTGTGCACACTAAAACAACAAATAATGTATAGGTCGTTTGTACATTGTAACTAACCTGTTACTACGGGTTATTCCTTATTATTGGGAATGGAAATACTTATTGCTTATGAAATTAACGTGAGAAGAGTAGGGTCGCCACCGACTCTAACCATACAACTAATCAAAGATTTGGTCGAGTCGGAAAATAAATTAATTTGATCACAGACCAAAAACTCACAAAAATGCATACGTTGTGATGTCGCTCATAGAGGATACGATGTCATAAATAGTGTTCCCCGTGCACTGTTCACGACAATCAAATATTTAAAATAAAATAGCACATGCAAGAACACTGTGCAGAAGATCAGCTCCCAGCAACACACCTGAAAACAAGACTTAATCTAAAGCATTTGTTATAAAATACAAGGGGAGACTAATCACTGGACCTGTGCATAAGGAAACGCATTGGATGTGCTAACGGGAAAGCTACGAGATGAGTGGCTTAGGTGCAAAAACGTAATCTCGGAACACAAGAGAAAATTGTAGATAAAATCATTTATTCCTAAGATAAGGATGTGAGGCATGTACACGATTCCTGATAACACGTGGTTTGTGGAGACACAATTTCTAGGTAAAGTGCCAAATTCCAACAATATCACATCACACAATCATGTTAACATTATCTAAAACAAACATGCGATCGGACAGTTAGTGATGCCGGTAGCCCAACAACTATAATGTTCTACCACGTGGTTGGCTCCCCACGGACGAAAGACACATAAAGCAAGGAAAATTTACGAGAAGGCAAGGCTCTAAATATTTAGAAAGGTGAAAGCTTATGCAGGCACAGCTGAAGGCAAACAGACATTCATACAGAAGCGAGTGCTCACTTCTTATCGACACCTTTGATTGGCGCTCTTCCGGCGGATCCAAGTCTGCTACAGAAATTTGCTAAAAGAAAAATCTGCCAAAGTTTTGCATTCCTTGCTGCGACAAGGCAAAGCAATCTTGCAGATTTGAAAAGCGAGACCAAAAGCTAACAGCTCTCCCCTCGCAAAGTAACAACGCGCCACGCGGTCAGCCTAACTCACCCTTCTTCGACTGGAGCACAGCTGTGGACGCTTCCCGTACCGGCGGCAGACTGCCTCCCGCTTCTCCAGCCACTTCCACGCTCCGCGTGGACCGGAAAACCCAAAGATGCCATTTCCGCCACCAACCTAACGCAGGTGGATTTATCACAAGTAGCGAAAACCTCTTTGCCTACTTGACCACTACGCGAGTTGGCTATTCTGTACAGTGGTTAGCACACTGGACTCGCATTCGGGAGGACGACGGTTCAATCCCGTCTCCGGCCATCCTGATTTAGGTTTTCCGTGATTTCCCTAAATCGCTTCAGGCAAATGCCGGGATGGTTCCTTTGAAAGGGCACGGCCGATTTCCTTCCCCATCCTTCCCTAACCCGAGCTTGCGCTCCGTCTCTAATGACCTCGTTGTCGACGGGACGTTAAACACTAATCTCCTCCTCCTCCTCTTCTGTACAACTGCTGCTGAATCTGTACGACTATCGCAGACTTTCTGCAGCAGACTACGCCACCGTCTAGCAACGTGACACACAACCACATTCATTCAATCACGCCACTATGAGAGTAAAGAGAAAAGAGAAACAAGGAAAAGAAAGAGAAATGGTAATGAAAATGGGCTACCGGACTAATGAAAGGTGGCTACAGGACCCTTTCAGCATGTTAATATATGTGGGTTAGGTACATATTTGTGGTAATTGGTATCTTAATGTAGTATCCTCATCGCCACTGTAAAATCTTGTACCGTAGGAAGCAAGGGAGAAGATATTATTATGGATGGCCGGTGTACTCTTTCTGCAATACAAATGCACACGTGGATTAACATAGTCCTTTATTTACATGACCAAATAGCTGCTACTTAACATTAATAGACTGCATATGTTGTGGTACAATCTCATCAGTAACAGTCCTCTTGCAGACAATACCGGTAATATTGCTATGGTCACAATTGTGGTAGCTATGCACTAGCATAGCCTGTGCTGAACGATGCCACTCTGCGAATGAATGACTGAAACCAAAGTGTAGTACTGAGTCGAGTCAGTGAGCTAGTGACTGAGACCATCCAGTCAGCGGCGGCGGCCTAAATACTTGCAGCCGAGATGGCGTTGGCGGTCTGTTGCTTGCGAGTATGTCTTGGGACTCTCTACTGATATGTGCGCTTTATCCAGCGGCTACTATCGATCTTCTCGCTACATCTTTGCCGACTGGTGTGCTAACGACAACTTAGGCCAACACACTCAATATGTACTCATTTCAGTGCGTTAATGGTTTTTCCTCAGTATGTAACTGTCTTCCCGCAAACACATCACATAACTTACTACCGAATGTTTTCTCCATGGTCGCAATTGCACCATGAAGGAGACTACACCTGTCGGTACGGACTACATGTTTTGCAACCAGGCACGCATACTTCAGTGCCCAGTCTGCTGTCCAAGTGAAAATAAACATTAACATACTACTCACAGAAGTTGTAAGCTATTAATTCAGTACACCGTCCTCAGTCACCGACAGAAACATCTGCACTTATACCCCTAACATCCTATCTTCTTCTTTTGCTTGTGCCCTTGTCCCACATCTAAGCAGCGTCGGCATCATTACTATTGGATTTGGCAAGGTTAATTTAAGGGGTGACTGGATGCCCTTCCTGTCGCCACCCCGTATCCCCCAGGACAAAAGTAGTGTACTCCAGTTGTCTGTGTCTAGTGTAAGCCATGAAATAGTGCAAATGTTTTTCAAATGTCTGCGAGTCATGTAACTGAGGCGGGACATGGGGACCAGCCCAGTATTCACCTAGTGGGATGTGCAAAACAGCCTAAAAATCACATCCAGGCTGGCCAGTACGCCGACTCGCGTCGTTAATCCGCCGGGCGGAACCGATCTGAATTCTGAAGGTGGCAGGGGTAAAATACAGGGAGAGTTTGTACAGAAACCAGATGGCAGTTATAAGAGCCTAGGGACATGAAAGGGAAGCAGTGGTTGGGAAGGGAGTGAGACATGGTTGTAGCCTCTCCCTGATGTTATTCAATCTGTATATTGAGCAAGCAGTAAAGGAAACAAAAGAAAAATTCGGAGTAGGTATTAAAATCCATGGAGAAGAAATAAGAACTTTAAGGTTCGCCAATGACATCGTGATTCTGTCAGAGACAGCAAAGGACTTGGAAGAGCAGTTGAACGGAAAGGACAGTGTCTTGAAACGAGGATATAAGATGAACATCAACAAAAGCAAAACGAGGATAATGGAATGTAGTCGGGTGATGCTGAGGGAATTAGACTAGGAAATGAGATGCTTAAAGTAGTAAATGAGTTTTGCTATTTGAGGAGCAAAATAACTGATGATGGTCGAAGTAGAGAGGATATAGAATGTACACTGACAATGGCAAGGAAAGCGTTTCTGAAGAAGAGAAATTTGTTAACATCGAATATACATTTAGGTGTTACTAAGTCGTTTCTGAAAGTATTTGTATGGAGTGTAGCCATGTATGGAAGTGAAAGGTGGACGATAAATAGTTTAGACAAGAAGAGAATAGAAGCTTTCGAAACGTGGTGCTACAGAAGAATGCTGAAGATTAGATGGGTAGATTACATAACTAACGAGGAGGTATTGAATGGAATTGGAGAGAAGAGACATTTGGGGCACAACTTGACTAAAAGAAGGGATCTGTTGGTACGACATGTTCTGAGGCATCAAGGGATCATCAATTTAGTATTGGAGGGCAGAGTGGAGGGTAAAAATCGTAGATGGAGACCAAGAGATGAATACACTAAACAGATTCAAAAGGATGTAGGTTTTAGTAGGTACTGGGAGATGAAAAAGCTTGGACAGGGTAGAGTAGCATGGAGAGCTGCATCAAACCAGTCTCTGGACTGAAGGCCACAAAAACAACATTCATATTTCCTGCAAAGTTTTATGTGAACTTCCCATTAGCTAAATGAAGATAATTTTGTCTCAGATGTCAATAAACCTCTCTTCAATTTCACGTACTGGCATCTAAATTCCCAACATTCAGCTCTGATATAATTTTTGCGGTAACTTAAAATCTTTTCTTTAATTGATATATAATTTTTCCCACAGAGCCTTTAATAACAATGAGCTTGAGATGGTTGTACTGCAGTATTTCGAAGCCTTTTGGGTCAGCAATGTTCATATTTTTCCCATAGAGCCTTTGATAACGGTGACTTTGAGATGGTTGTATTGCAGTGTTTCCAAGAGTCCTGGATTATTAATGTTTATATATCACTACTGTGGCACATCTTTCCCACTGACATAATTAACAACACAAGGCAAATACTGGCTGCTCTATACAATCACTAATCACAGTTTATTTACCTATGCACGTAATCGTACACGCAACATCGTTGAAACTCATCTGCCACCTATACGGTTGACATGTATAAGTAGATCAATTCTGGTCGTCTTTTAAGATTAATTACGGCAATAATTCGATTTAACAACAAGTGTATTCAGTTACAGCAGGAATAATTGCGATCTAACAAGAAGATAGTACCTTCCTTCTGCAATTTTCTGTTTAGTTTATTGTACCTCTTAATATGGAAATGTAGGAGCAATATTGATATCACTAATGTAACAGACGTTTCTTCATGCAGCGACGATATGGTTTGCATGTCATATCTTTATCCCTGGAGAGTGAGAGTCCTGGAATGCGGTCCACGACATAGAGAGGTGATAGAGTATCTCTCTTTTGTTGCCTACGCGTCAGAATGTCAGGGAAGAAATGACATCGAAATGTGCTTCTCCGCGCACGCACTTAGCTACGAATGTTGGGCGCCTTACCTTGACGTTAGGTGTCTTGTGTACGCTCCTATGCGATGGCACAGAGACAACTTGCTCGCACGCATAGCCGTTGCACATACCGAAATTTTAAAGCACTCTCTATTTGTATTTTAGTTGGCCTGGTCGGCTAGTCAAAATTTTCACTACAGACGGGGAATTCGAAAGGGTAGCTTCCTTTCGTTCATCGGACGACCACCATTGGCGGGCCTTGAGTGGCCAATGGCAGTTTGGGTGCGCTGATCTCCCAGGCACGCCAGAAGAGACAATTGCCTCTATTTGATAAGATGACAACCAGCCATGTGTTTTGATCGGCGGATAATAGTTTTCGCGCACTCCCTTCTTCCATGGGAGCGCTAGGAGTCGAAAGAAAGAGCTTTTCTGCTTAGTCTTTTGCGAGCTCTTAGGAGAGACACTTCTGCCAACTCTGCACTCTTCCGCGGACGCTGGGGCGAAATTCTGGATTCATACATGGATTGAGGCAGGCGCTTGCTCGTTTTCTAGCCTCGTGTTGTTTAGTAAGTGCTGCTTCGCTCTGCTGGGTCCATCTAGTCTCTCTTCAGACATGGCTCACCCTTAGAGCTTTTAACCAGGTTTAGGCTCTTCTTTTCAGTCCAACCTTTGGGAACATGCTATGCCTTGCGTGTCGTTTCCCTAAACCAGGGACATGGAAATTAACACCACCCTAGTCTATTTGCTCAAAGTCGTTGTACGAGGCTAATCATCTTACTGACAAGCTAGACTCTGGCCTAAAGGGTGCGGTTCTGGCAATCCGACATCTCACTCATTAACCGTTTTCCTTTTGCATCTCAACCGCTTTACGTTTCGGATGGTTTTGTCACTTGATTATCCTACATAACGTTAGACAAGCTTCTTTTACTATCTGTCATTTACTACATACGGATCAGTCATTTGACATTACAGGCTATTACTTATAGAATATACAACACCTTTTCATCAATATGTAATTACAAAATCAAACAAATACAACGCATTCACACAAAAATACAGTTCACCGAAGTGTGTGGGTGATTTAGAAACCTGTCGTTTATATATCTACTTCGAGAGATAAAAATGAAAAGAGAGCAAAAGTTTTAATTCATTTTACAGCTAATTTTGAAAATAGTTGCATAAAGCCGCAAAAGCCGTGGCAAAAAGATCACACGCTAAACCTGAAAGCCGCCAGCTGCAAACTGTTTTACAGTATGTATCACTCGGCGATGTGTGAATCACTTCGATGACGGTAAGACTACGTAGCCCATGCTTTCGTGTGCTAGCAAAGGTAGCAGTATATCTGCCAGTAATACTTTGAATGCAGAGCATTGTCGACAAGTCAATTGGCTTGGCGCTGAGTTTCAGCAGTGCAACATGGTTAACAGCCATTTTACACGTTTCCTACTTATGCTCGCAGCCGGCGAGATACAGTTTACATCATGCTGCAGGTTGATTATTTTATGAAGTTCAGACATTTTGTCCTGTGAGTGGTCTAAGATGAGCCTCCCTAAACTGCAGTTTCCAGCAGTTCTTCTGTAAACGTTTTTCGCTTTCGTTCCATTGACAAAATACCATTTTACATTACTTTCTTTCAGTTGCGATTTTGTATCCTTGTGTGCAAGCTTATGTCTTTTCTTCTGACTGTATCTTTGTCTCGATATGCTAGGATCAATATCAGACTTTCAGTAAGTCATCTGTCGATGTAGGTTGCCTTTAACGCCACTTTCTCATTCTCTAAATATTGTTATGCCGATTATAAACATTTTCTGATCTTTTTCGATACGTGGTATTGTATTGTAACTCCACGTGTTCCAGTTCAGAATTTTTGTGCCTACTGTCCATAAATCTTCAGGTGTCTGTTTTTACAAAAAGAGACATATATTTACTTACAGTTTGGATTAGGACTATTTAAGATCTTGGTTATAATTTTGGCTTGCTCTAACACATGTGAAAAGCCAAATTCGATACAAAAAGGGGTATTTTCACGCAATAGTACCTCAGTCGTAACCGCTATGCATTTTAGATAAACTAAGGGAGGAGTATCGGCTTTCAAAATTCAATATAACCTTTATTTGTCTAGACAGGGAGTTTATAAATGATAAGACCTGTTTCGATTGTGCTAGCAATCACCTTTTGATCTAAGATAGCAAAAAAATAAAAAATATTTTTCATGAAATACTCTAGTGAAGATGAATTTTTTTCAGATTCGCTACATTTTTTCATGAACAATATTTTTTCTGTTTATTTTGGCTCTGAAGACGACCATTAGCACAATAGGAGCCGGACATACCGTATTATAAACTCGCGATCTAGACAAAGATTATTTTGAAAATTTCAGTGGCGTTTCCTCATTCCTGACCCTGTTAACAATTATAAACCTTTAAAACATTCCCGATATATTGGCAAAGTATACTGTCTAAGAGGCCGGAAAGGATGGAGAGCTGTAAAATTACTTATTACCTTTGTGAGCATTTTAAATTGTATCGATAGCCGGCAGCAAAAAAGATAACTATCAAAAGAGCACTTGCTCATTTAGAGAGATTTGGGGGAAGGAATCAGCCATAGCTTGTTGCTGGAACCATCCCATTGTTAGCTTAGATTTACAAATGTAAACAAATAAATACCTTCATCTAAACAGTTATTTCGACGGTTCAACCTCTTTGCTTCCTTCAGTGTTCCTTGCTCAACAGTTAGTACGCAGGTAAGTATGAGGAAACAAATCAACAAGAAACCAGCAAATGAATTAACAAGAAAATTAAAATAATGCATAATTTTGTGAATGATGAATCAAAAGTGTAAGTAGGCTGTTTATGTTTTCTTATTGGCAACGTTACGTAGCGCTCTGTATGAAAATCACTGGCTGTGCTGTGTGCAGTCTGTGGCTAGTTTGCATTGTTGTCTGCCATTGTAGTGTTGGGCAGCGGCAGCTGGATGTTAACAGCGCGTAGCGTTGCGCAGTTGGAGGTGAGCCGCCAGCAGTGGTGGATGTGGGGAGAGAAATGGCGGAGTTTTGATATTTGTAAGAATGGATGTTATGAACTCCTATATATATTATGACTTTTGATGACTATTAAGGTAAATACATTGTTTGTTCTCTATCAAAACCTTTCATTTGCTAACTATGCCTATTATAGCGTCCCCAGTGCCATATTACGAAAAAACTTAAAAACAATATTTATAAAGAAGAGACACTCATAATTTGTAAGAGATTTTTTTTTCATGTAGCCGTAAAACAATAATTTCTCTCTCGAGAAATGCACAGAAATGCAATGCAAAGAAATATAACAAAGCGATCTAAAGAGACGACAAGATACGCTCTTTTGTTAATTTTTTTAGTCGTCTTCACTTCTTCTCTTGTCTTTATTGTGTATCGACGGACATCTTGCGAGTGCTGGCAAATGTAAGCATATTTGTATGAGTTAAGCATATAATATACTGTTTCAATATTATTGTGCGCTTTTAATTTGTAAGAGGTGATCCCGATTTCATGTCCGCCTTCCTTGAATTAACCTGCATTCAAGTAAGTTACAGCTCAACAATCGCAGCGGCCGATGCAGCCAACGACGCCATTACGTGGCGTTATTAACTTATGAAAAATTAGCGGAAGCGGAAAACTCGCCCGCGATTAACATAGTATTAATTTTTCTCCACAGCCACCCGACGTTGCAGAAAATACTTAGCTTTAAGATTCTTATTTTCAGTACCATAGCCGAGACCCAGAGCCAGGACTCTGACTACAATACAGTGGTTAACGGAGGTAAGAAAAATTCTCTCGCGCGTGTGTGGGCCGCAATTGTAATTAATAACTAAAGATCTTATGCTTTAAGGTGAACTGACTAGCCGAGGAAATTAATATGAAAAGTTTATTACATTGTACAACCTATATTCTCATGTTTTAAGATTCTGCGAGTCTAACATTCATTAACATAACAAATAATCTGAGATTAATATTGTTAAAAAGGAGAACGTCAGGAAAGCATTTAATCTTAAAATCAAAATATAATGAAATATCATTTTTATTAAGGCCCACCACGTAAGTCGGCAACAATAAAAAAAAATAATAACAATAAATAATATATTAAATTACGACGGCCGACGGACGCGAGATTGGCGCCCAACGTGGAGCCCGATTAATATGATTCTATTCTACTGGATGTAATTATGTATGTGACTAATTGTTGTAAAATATTAATGCTTATATGAATTCTTTTACATGTACAACAACAAAACCACACCCTGAGGAGATCTCGAGAAGAAAAAGTGTAGAAAAGAAAAGGGATTACGATAAAGAAAAATAAAGGTAAGGCCCATTGTGCAAGCATCCTGTGTAGCTCTGTGCGGAATATCGAACCCATGTGCACATGAGATACCTTCGGTGTTTTGTGTATTTATGTGTTTGTTTTTGGAGGGGATAATTATTCGTTTTGTGTATTTATATGTTTATTTTTGGAGGGGATAATTATTCGTGTGTGTATCAGTGTTAAAGATTTGTCAGTGGCTTAAAGTGAATTTAGTATGGGTAAGATAGGACAACCTAAAGCATCCGTACCAGAAGAACAAAATTCTGTTAATATGGAAAGTGAGGATCATTTGCAATCCGCAAACGAATCCCAAGCCACCGCCTGGGATAACATAATTTCCGGAGCGGGGGGGCGAGGATCTGTGGACGGTGAATGACGCTCCACAGCAGAATGGGAATAGAGTAACAACTCCACTGCCTGGGCAGGGGGGCCAATCGAGTGCTAGATTAAGCGGGACACCAGTATGCTCACCAATTGCAGACCCATTTGCTGAATTTCTGCGCAGGTTAGAAGAAAGAGATAGGGAGAGTGATCAAAAACTGGCTCAGATACTACACGAGCAGGAGAAAAAATTAACGCAAATGCTACATGACCAAGGGAAAGAATTTACGCAAAATCTCAGTGAGCAAGAGCAGCGCAGTGAAGCGAAACTAGACCGTATACAAAGCGAACTTGCCGAGATGCGGGACGAGTGCAAAGAAATACCCGATCTTGTGCAAAGCTTAGCCGGCTAGATGCAAAAACTACAGATATCGCAGGCTAGGCTTGAAGCTAATGTCCAGACTTTAACCAACCGCGTAGATAATGTGGAGATAGATGCACGGAAAAGTATTGACGCATATTTGGAAGTGCAAGCTCAAAAAGTAGAAAAAGAATTAAATGAATGGCTAGAAGTAAAGGATCGTGAGATATCTGCAAATATTGAAAGCGACGTAAAAACAGCTGTAGAACAAGCGACTGCGGCCGCGAGTGTAAATATTGACGCTAGCGCTGCCGCACTAAATGCCGAATTAACACAGATCAAGTCCCGTGTGACAGCGGAGTTGCCAACTTGGCAACAGGAGGTCGCGTGGAGACTGTCTGCATTGGAAAGCAATGTAAACAGTGGCGGACAGATCATGAATCCGACTCCGCGTACTGATTACTATAATAACGCTGACGGTAGGCAGGGTGCGAGTGCGCAACCGCAACCTAATGCGAATTATGAGCACGAACAACTTGCGATACCGTGCTGCGCACATCACGAAGTAATGAATGTCCCAGAATGTAGCAATCAGATGTGCAAAAAAGAGGACAATGTAATAAAACACAGGACATTCCAACCCTTCAATAGCGAAAAACGAAATGTCCACCCTGTGGTATTTATTAAGAGCTTCAGGAATGTGTTTCCCAGGACATGGACGGAACGACAAAGAATTCAGTTCGTGGTCTCCTTTATTCAAGGTGACGCGGCACTGTGGGCCATCGACGTGTCCGAAAAATGTCTAACGATGCAACAGTTTCAAGGTGCCTTCTTGCAAAAATTCTGGTCCGATAGCGTCCAAGAAAGACTACGAAAGGAGTTGTACAGTCCAGAAACGTACAATCCTAAGATTGGAACGTTACGCAAATATTTCGAAAAGTATATAAACAAAACCAGGTACTGGGACGAGCCAATGCCCGATCGTGACATAATCAGATTAATAAAAATTAAGTTGCCCAGTGAAATTAAAAGATATTTCATCAATGTGCCGGAATACGATATAGAACAATTCATGGAAATAGTGGATTCTGTTGACTTATTGATCGAAGATATGAAAACCGAAAACAAGTGGAACCATGCAGGCTGCAATCAACAAAAAGCCGATTACAATAGCAGCCACAGTAATGGTAGTAACTTTACCAAATGGTAACGGGAATAGGGAAGAGCACCGGCAACAGAATCGAGGCACAAAGAGTGGCAATGGTTATAACGGCAACGGTTATAATCGTAAATCGAAAGAGACATCATGATGGACGCATGAGTAATGGATATAATGGTAACGGCAATCCACAATGGCGGAATAACCGAAACCAGTGGCGTGGTCGTAACGAACCGACACCACAGTGGCAACAAAACACAGCGCCACAATGGAACGCCAACCCAGGTCCATCACAGAGCATGTCAGGAAGTTACAACCGACCACCGCAAAACCAGAGCCATACACAATATCAAAATACACCATCGGGGAGGCAGGGTGGCCAACCCAACAGTAGCAACAACAACAACCAGAACCACAATGTGAGGTTAGTGGAAGTGGCAGACAACTGTCAACCCACTAATGCTCATCCGTTAAACTAAAACAGCCACAATACGCTCTCCGTTGTTGGCTGCAGGATGGTGTAGTGAGGGCACATTCACGGATGACAGCCATAAACTTTGTATGCTGAGATACAATGAGGGAATAAAAATAGAAAAGGAACTTGTAGACATACCGCAGAAATGTAACCGAACTGACAAAAGTGTTGTGCAGGCTATATTGCAAGCAGATATGTATGGAGCACCAATACACATAATAGTCGGTACCGGTGCGTCAACCAATGTCATGAGCGCAAATTTTTACAAGTACTTGAGTCAAAATAATAGAATACCAGTATTGCCAGTGAAGAATTGTCGTGTTACAGGTGCAATAGGTGCACAATCTCATATCATAAAGCACCAGGTGCAAGTCGAGTTTACGGTAGGAAATGAAGCAATGAAAAGCTCGTTCCTAGTAGTTAAGGGATTGGGTGTTGCTTGCATCCTGGGTATGGAATTTTTACGCCAGAGGGACGCAAAAATCGACCTCTTGTGCGGGGAAGGAAGCCTTATGAATGAGGATAGACGTGTAATTTTGCCATTGTTGAGGACACGGGAAGTGCACGGTAAATATTGCCGGAACTTTCAGTCGAGATTCGAAGGAATACAGGTAATGAATTTATATTCTGACTTAAGTACAAGACAAGCATATTATAAAGAATTTATTACTGAAGATAAAGAGGAAAAAAGGAAACTGATAGCCATGAAAGTTAGGGAGTCAGGACATTTGACTGAAGCACAATAAAACGAATTGACTCAGCTACTTACAGATTATGAGAATGTGTTTTCGGAAAAACCCGGTGTTATCTAGGGCTATACCTATAACATCGAAGTAGTACCTCACGATACTTTCTGTCACGCAAACTACACCATCCCGTGGTCAAAGAAGGAGGCAATTACGAAAGAAACAAGAAAAATACTTACAAAGACTTAAAGAAGTTCGCTCAGTAGAGTAACTTTTACATATGTGAATAATAGGTTAAGTTTATAGTGTATTTTTTTGTGAGTAAATGTTCAGATTTTAGTGTAACATTTAAAGACAATGAGGCACACAAGATTAGTGCGATTCAATTTTGTAGATGTTAAGGAATAATAGTATTTTTAAACAATTGCATTTTGAAAAAAAAATAAACGTAGATTTAAGAATTTTTACAAATTTCATGTTGAAAAATGCTTAAAAAATCAACAGCATGTAATGATGAAAGAGTTTTTCATTAGTGTGTCATGGATATTTTTGAACTGTAGTAGTAACGCAACTTATGAAATTCAACATTATAGTGTATATGTTGTTCCATGTATTTATGTCTATATCGATCTTGAAATATGCTCAATCATAATTTACTAAACAACATGAGTGCAGGGTGTACATCACCCAAGGTACCTCATGTGTTGTGGACAAAGTACAAAGCAAATCAGTAAACGCGACTACCGCTAAGCACTGTTAAAATATATTGCCATCAGCTAAGGCAGAGATTTACACGAATTTATAGTGTAAACAAAAGTCACAAATCAAACACTAATCTAGGAACTTGCACGCTAGGCCTAGATTATAAAATGTGCACGATAATGCGAGAGGCAAAGTTTTGTAAAGTCGAGACTGGCTCTGGAGGGCAAGTACGCAATGAGTGGGCAGACATGACATGGGGACTTACCTCAGATGAGACGGAAATACAATTGTATAGTCAAAAAATCTGAAGGCAAGTACGACTCTAAGTGGAAAATGAAAAGAGATAATTAGTGCGAGAGACTGGTAAAATCCAGCACGAGCCAAAATCAAGTTCAGACTGAATGAAATACATTAGTGTTTGTGAACTAATCGAAACAGTTACTTTAAGCAGTGTGAAAAACTGTGAAGGTGAAACTGTGATATGGACAGTGTAGTGCTAGTATTGAACGTTCAACAGCGGTAAGGACGCCAAACGCCACTATTACTCACGAAAAACTGTGAATTTGCTTATAAATGTGGACTGTTAACGTGAAGTGAACCCACAGTCAATATTTTTGGGACAGACTGTAGTTTCAGTGAGCACAATAATGCGAGATTGGAATGCGATGCGTGGACTGTTGCAAAACAGCGACCGCAGAAACGGCGAATGTTTGTGCTAAGCCCGTACTGGGACACTCACCAGTGCCTGCGAGTGCGGCGAAAACATAAATAATTGCATCAAGACAAAAACTGACGTGTAATGGAAACAGTGGCGCAACAAAACTTCATTCACGGGAGAAGATCCATGTCATGTATTCTGCAAGACAGTGCTAGCTTGACACTCGGAAACTGGCGAAAACTTAACAACAACTGCCGCACTAATAAATGCTTCTTTCCCACTAGCGTAACCATCTGCAGCGGGAAACAAATATTACGTTGGTTGTGTGTATGTTTCATGTACTACATCGGAGATGCGTAGCAGAGCTGACTACTGCCAACAAGCGCGGGGGGCGAATATCATCCCACTCCGCCACGCCCGGCCGAGACAGAAGCGCATCGCCAACCGTGCAGCCGATCAGCTGATTCTGACGTTCCGCGACGGCGAGAGACACGCTGGCGTCGAGCGGGCGTTGACCTCTCAGCAGCTGCCGCGAACGCCGAGCACCGAACACACCAACCGACGCCGTCGCGTGCTAAACGTCGCGGCGTAGATCATCAACGACACCGCAATCAATTGTTATAATGACCTCATTTCTTTGCATAGTGCAACAAAAAAATATTTGTAATGTATGTACATCCTGTACTCCAATGACATCCCAGAAACAATTAAGTGAAAGTAACCAAAGCAGTTAGTCTGTCGCCCCGCCGAGGTTTTCCCCAGGGTTTCCCTACGGCCGCGCCAAATGGGGAGCGAACAGTTGACACCCCTGGGACTTCAAGTTCTACAGACTAACTAGTGATTGTATACCTTGAACACTGCAAAAGTTGCAACCCTAAGAAGAAGCAGCCAAAATGGAACTAATTGATTCTATGTCCTTTTGTACATGACTGTATACGTAACCAATTGTATATTATATTGTTATGTAGATAACTTCATCTGTATTACACTTTGTGTGCAACACACCTCAGTAATTTAACGATTTAAATATACGATGTGACATATGTAGACTGTGAAAGAAAAATCTGGGTGTGGACACTGTGGACATGAAAGAGGAAATATTTATGTCAAAAAACACGAACATTTTTTATGACATAAACATTTCGGCGGGCAATATAGCGTCCCCAGTGCCATATTACGAAAAGACTTAAAAACAATATTTATAAAGAAGAGACATTCATAATTTGTAAGAGATTTTTTTTTTCATGTAGCCGTAAAACAATAATTTCTCTCTCGAGAAATGCACAGAAATGCAATGCAAAGAAATATAACAAAGTGATCTAAAGAGACGACAAGATACGTTCTTTTGTTAATTTTTTTAGTCGTCTTCACTTCTTCTCTTGTCTTTATTGAGTATCGACGGACATCTTGCGAGTGCTGGCAAATGTAAGCATATTTGTATGAGTTAAGCATATAATATACTGTTTTAATATTATTGTGCGCTTTTAATTTGTAAGAGGTGATCCCGATTTCATGTCCGCCTTCCTTGAATTAACCTGCATTCAAGTAATTTACAGCTCAACAATCGCAGCGGCCGATGCAGCCAACGACGCCGTTACGTGGCGATATTAACTTACGAAAAATTAGTGGAAGCGGAAAACTCGCCCGCTATTAACATAGTATTAATTTTTCTCCACAGCTGCCCGACGTTGCAGAAAATACTTAGCTTTAAGATTCTTATTTTCAGTACCATAGCCGAGACCCAGAGCCAGGACTCTGACTACAATACAATGGTTAACGGAGGTAAGAAAAATACTCTCGCGCGTGTGTGGGCCGCAATTGTAATTAATAACTACAGATCTTATGCTTTAAGGTGAACTGACTAGCCGAGGAAATAAATATGAAAAGTTTATTACATTGTACAACCTATATGCTCATGTTTTAAGATTCTGCGAGTCTAACATTCATTAACGTAACAAATAATTTGAGATTAATATTGTTAAAAAGGAGAACTTCAGCAAAGCATTTAATCTTAAAATCAAATTATAACGAAATTTCATTTTTATTAAGGTCCACCACGTAAGTCGGCATCAATAAAAAAAATAATAATAACAATAAATAATATATTAAATAACGACGGCCGACGGACGCGAGACTATCATTAGTTAGTGCCTTCCGTAGTTTGAATCTTTTATGTAGCTCGCAGTAGTGGCGCTCGCTGTATTGCAGTAGTTCGAGTAACGAAGATTTTTGGTGAGGTAAGTGATTTGTGAAAGGTATAGGTTAATGTTAGTCAGGGCCTATTCTTTTGTAGGGATTTTTGAAAGTCAGACTGCGTTGCGCTAAAAATATTGTGTGTCAGTATAACCACAATCATGTACAATTGTTCTAAGGGGACGTTTCATATGTCGACCCTTAGCCGATGATACCTCACTGGAATCTTCTAATTTTTTTCTTGTAGTTTGTGTAATTAGTGTAGATTTTGTTTATTGCTAGCGCGTAATTGTAGAGAGAATCTCCTTTGTAGTTGCAGTCTTTCATTGTTGTACAGTAAAACAGGTGTGGCATGCATGTAAATTTGCACCAAGTATTTCGCAGCTGCGCTTTCAATTAACTAGATATTATTTTCAGTGCTATGTTAATGTGTTCTCTTATTTTTGCTCTTCAAATTGTGTTTTTCTGTGTTGTCGTGTGAAATATTGTGACCATAATGGCGTGTGAAAAACGTAATACTAGGCTCCAAAGTAAACTGAGGAATGACAGTGAAGACGAAAGCAGTGTGTTAGCGCCACTGTGTAATGAATTAACTAATGTTCAACATAGTAATTTGGTAATTGTGCATAGGGAAATGGAGCGGGCGGCAAACAATGGCATAGGCAGCGAAACAATTAGTGAACAGGGAAGCATTATCGATCGATCGGTCGGCAACAGCTCGCCTCAGGAATCCGAAATGACAGAACACAATATTGCAAATACTGTGGACTCAGGTTTTGGGTCCCCACCGTTTTCTCAAATACGTCAAGACACATTTTCTGCTCGTCAAAATGTAAATGTTGCCGGTGCAAATGCACTGCCGAAAAGCATAGAGGAACAGATTCCAGACATTAATACATTATTATTGCAATTAATGCAGCAAATGAAACAAAATCAGAGACAAACACAGCAACAGTTAAACACAATGGAACAAAATCTTCAAAAGTTAGACACAATGGAACAACACCAGAGACAAACATAGCAACAGTTAGACACAATGGAATAAAATCTTCAAAAGTTAGACACAATGGAACAACACCAGAGACAAACACAGCAACAGCTTCAAAAGTTAGACTCTTGAACAAACACGTGAAGATTTAACTACTGAGTTACATAACATTGAATCGAAATGTCAAAAAGCCTGTAATGACGTAAAAACACAAATTTGTGAGCATTTTCAACCTATTTTTTCGCGGCATGAACATGCATTACAGAATCACGAAGCAGCCATAAAAGAACTGCAAATTATTGTTCATGAAAATCATGAGACCTTGCAAGCTAAAACTGACTCAGTTGCATCTACCGATACGGTTACGCAACTTGCAAAAACTCAGGAAAACTTAAAGGACACAGTAGATACGATTTCAACACAAATGGACACTCTGAAACTTGGTTCAGAAAAACATACAGAGGAAATAATTTCACTATCGGATAAAGTAGCCGAACTTTCAGATCAGTTCACTAACTTATCTACAAAGGTAGATGATGATCTGAATGACACAACACCTGTAGCCTTCACTGACACTGAAGAGTATGAAGAAATTAGAAAATTCAAACAAAATCAGAATCAAATTAATACGCAACACCAAAGAGAAATCCGGGAAGTACACGATCAGCTGACTCAGGTAATACAAGAATTACGTATTTCAGAGGCCACTCGCGCTCCAATACGGGAAGAGGGACTTAGAAATACGGAACAACCACAAAATAATAACACAGGACACTTCGGAAATTATGAAAGAAATTGGCAAGGCACACCGAATTTTGAGATGGAACCGCCGAAACGACGTAACAATGACCGACGTGCGACTCGTCGACATGATGACTTTGACTATAAGCTGTTCATTACTACACGTAAAATCAAAACATTTAAGAATTCTGGCAACGACATTCATCCACAAGCATGGCTCCATCATTTCTCTCATTGTTTTCCTCCCAACTGGTCGTTAGAACACAGATTAGAATTTATGTGTGGCTATTTAGAGAATGAACCAGCTGCAAGAATGCGATCGGTCATTCACGATTGTCACAGTGAAGGAGAATTTTACCATGCCTTCCTCTCAGCATATTGGTCTCAAGCTACACAAGACTGAGTAAAACATAGCATCATGATGATGAAACACTTTGAACAATCTGAATTTTCCAGTCTTGTCAAATATTTTGAAGACATGTTGCATAAGAATCAGTATCTTTCAAACCCATACAGCCCCTCAGAACTCATCCGCATTTGCTTAATCAAATTGCCTGAACATTTACGACATATTATTTTAGCAGGACGTTGCAAAGACGACATTGAAGCTTTTCAGGGACTGTTACAAGAACACTGACAATCGCGGAACGCGAAAACAGGAGCACAACAATTACAGGTCACATCTGTCACAATTCCGCGATGAAAGAAATAATAACTGGACAAGACAAGGCTATTCTCACAACACATATCGTGACCAAAACAGACACCACCCGTATGACAACTGTTGGCAGAGTAGTAATAATTACAGGGAAAGATCACCTCTCCGTGGTAGTGACTATCACAGAGACAATCAGAGAAACAGACAATTTGGGAACCAAAATAATTATTATCAAGGGAGACAGAATAACTTTAGACGCAACGGTCCAGCGCACAGTTACGATTCAGGGAGAAATTCTCCACCATGTGACCGACAAGAAAGAAACTATGGAATCTACCGACATGACGACAGACAATGTGATCGTAACGACAGAGCTGAATTGCATCAGAACTGGGGAGCTTCAAACAGGGCAGGGCCTTCTCGGCAAGGTGAATTTGTAGAAGTTAGGTCTCCTAATCCCAATAACGACGCGCGCCAACAAAGAAACAGACAATGACTCGCACCGCAGGCAGCCACGTGTGCCCGCTGGCTCAGAGAAAAGTAACATAGACGCTAACCTTGAGAAAAATTCCAGTATTCTTTACCGACGTATACCACACGATAATTGCGTTGAAGTTGAAACTCTGCGCACTAGGAAGAGTAAAGGTTTACACCACATTTCACATGTAAAACCGTTTATTGAAAGATAATCTGCTTTTTAACTTTGTCTTTGCCATAAAACTTTTCACTTCACATTTCTATTATGCTTTGTCAGACTTAAGAAACTGTTACCATGCAACAATGTTTGAAGTTAAATATCCAGTGTAGAACCTAGGGAACATTTTTAAACAGAAATTACGAATGCATTGTTATTGTGAACAGACGACACAGTGTTATTGTGTGTGTACATTCTTGCTTGTTAGTTGCTCGATTACGTAATGACTATAAGGCTTACATACTTAGAACATATACTGCTAATGAGATTTTAATGAAACATTTTGGTTTACTTGAAAAGACATTCCTTATTTGAAGTAGTTTGTGTGAGATTAAAGATGACTTAGTATTTGTTTTCTGTGACAGCTACACGATTTTATCACGACGCTACTAATGAGTGACAATTTACAATGTTGCTTTTGCGGTGTATCTCTTTTTTATCTGCACAGTTTTTCTGAATTATTCTGGAAAGTAAAACATGTTTTAGTAGTAACTTTTGTGGTATAGCTACAATGAGACAGCCTTTTCCGTAGCACAACAGTACGTTACAGCACAGTACTTTCTTCATCACAGCAATAAGCGTAATAACTAAGATATCCATACGCAAAGCATTTCACTTTTGTTTATCATGAGGTAAGTACATTGACTTCTGCAGAACTTAGCTTTCGGAGGACGATAACTACGACACTTCCACAGAGATTATGTTGCAACGAGACGCACATTTAGCGCTACAGGACACGTATTTGAGTGATTAATTTCACACTTAAATCATTTATTTTTAAAGATATTTGAAGTACAATGACACAAAGGTTTTCCGTGATACATTTCATTCCACTGCTGTAATCTGTAACACCTGAGGGTATAATTACATTAATCCTCAGGGGGGTACTCGCTTACTTTGTGTACCATGTGTTTCGCAAGCACAAGGAGCCCTAGCTAATATGGTATTTGCTTATACAACTTTACACATCGCTACCATATTTCTCTAACACACAAATTACACAGCTATCTGATCATTTAACTGAGAGATAAACTTTTTTTTACTACATTAGTGACACATGTTTACGCAATTACACAGTTGGGTAACTTCACACTTACGAAATTGTATTTTGTCTGTACTTTGTGAACTGTTCATATTTTTTCGGACCCATTGTGATATTATGAGAGCTTCGAATGATATATTTGGTATGGGATCACGATTTTTAAAGTACGTTTGAGGCAGATGACACTTTTGACATGAGCAGAGAATTTTTTTTTTTAGGTTTTGAAATTATTGGAGGGAGCTACGACGATTTTGAGAGTTGACTGAGGTGTTATGATATTATTACGATGACTATGTGTATTATGCTGTTGCAGTATGTTTATGATCAATAAGCTGATGCTATATGAGTTATTTGAGTATGCTACATATCTGTTATGATGAAATATTGAAGAAGTGTCGACGAATAAGGTAAGGAATAATGAGTAGTGGTTAAGGACTCTGGTTTGTGAAACAGGTTGTTGGAAACCAAGAATTGTACTTTAAGAGTTATGAAATGTATGTAAATGCGTGAATGTATTACAATGCCAACGAAAATTTTTTGGACTCTGTTATATCAATAGGATTTAGTTTCTACAGATTTGTAACGCAAATTCTTGACCCGTGAAATATTTTTATATGAGACTGTCACTGTAGTGGAAACTGCTGTCATAAATATTTCCGTAAGTTAAGTGACCACCTGCACGTAATGCGTTGTGGGCACCCAGCTGTGTCAGACGCCTGGAGAAAAAGCCATTAGAGTGTGCCTTTTCAGAGGCACAGGTGGAGAAAAAAAAGGGAGGCCATTATCCTCGCTATTGACATTCCTTTGTAGAAAGCATCGTAAATACGACACCCTCAAACTTGAAAACATGATTACACTGTAGAGTTCTTAATTTATGATATTTACTGAAATGAAATGATGAGAAACATTTCATGTCTATTGTCTTGCTAGTACAAAGATTGTTTACTGCATTATGAAATGCCATATGGCTAGTGAATGACTTTTCACGCCTTGCTTTGCCTATTTTGTTTAATATCTAGTTCCTAGCTGCACTGCAGCATTGGTTAAAATAAAATTTTATAGATGTACTAATATAAATATTTTCTGTCTACAGATCGAGTAAATAATAATTTTTTTCAAAAAAATGAGGGAGCACAAAAAGACATTTACCTTCACAGGAACTGCATACATAATTTTCTTTTCAAGTACTTGGTAATTTATTTTGTAGAATAAGTTGTGGTGCACCACTTCAATGACATAGATATTAAGATGTGAATATACATTTCCCTTATCTGCATTGTTGTCTTCACTGTAATATTTTTCTGCTTGAGCTTTGTCATGCTTAGATATAATTTATTGCATTTGCTTCTGCTGTTTGCCAGGCATAGTACTACTAAATGTCACTTTACATTACTCTGTTAAGTCAGTTTTACTACTGATTTATTTTTATTGTTTGCTGCTCATTGCGTAATATTAGTTGTAATATTGCTGCTTGCTTGGCCAATTTGAATATTTTGTCATTGGTGTTTGTGTTAATTGTTTTGTACTGCTGCATTGCCTCGTCCCTTAGTTTAGCATCTGAGCTCAGTAGATTTAAGTTAGCTTAAGATCGGGTAGGCTATATGAGAGAACGAGTTGTGATGAATTGGAAGAAATGTATTGAGAAGCTGTAAGAAAATGGTTTGGCCAAAAAAGTATTTTGAAAGAAGATATGAACCAAAAAAGTAGGGTTTAGGGACAACAGGTTTAGGTAGGATTTTATGGAAATAAATAATTGGGTAAGAAATATGTGAACATATAAATACAGAAAGCATGCTTGGATAGGATTATTTTGGTGGAAACGAATGTTGAAATAAGACGAAAGATCTATGGAATGAAGTTTTGGGTTGGACTGCAGTACCAAATGTTACACTGAAAACAAACCCTGTCCTTTTCTCCTGTGTTATTCTGGTATGTGTTTGTGCACTCTTGTGTATTTGTGTTTTTCCTGTCTTTATGTGTTTATCTGATAAGAGATATGTTGTAGAATTTTTCTATTACTATGTTATTTACTTTGTAAAGATGTTTAGACATTATTTATCTGTTCTGTTTTGTTGCTCATGTGTGAAGTTGATGTTTCAAAAGTTATTCTGATCTTTTATGTATGTACTTATATCATAATTCCTGTAACACTGATGTATATGTTATTTCGATTCTTTTGTACAGCCCGTATTATTACAAATGTTATCTGTATTGTTATGTTCTTTAATGATGTATTTTGTACCTTTGTTATTGTATTCTCATGTTAGAAAATTGTAATTGACACCAGTTCATCAAATTAAGTAACTTGTAAGTATTCATTTCACTGCACACATTTCTGTTGGTCATAGTATGTGCACAATATGTGAAAAAAAGAGGACTGTTAGTGCTCCCACATGTGTTGATAATTCAGCAAGGGACTGGTTAACAGCATTGCTGGTTCTAAGGACAATTCCAAAAACTTTGTGAGTGCACAAGTGGTGGTTTATGGACTTGCTATATTCTCTGCAAGACTCTTCGACGGTGATTGTGCCCCTGCACAGTCGCAACAGATGGCTGCTGGCCGTCTCTACAAGGACTACAGTGGGTCTGCACCTTTGATGACCCACCAATACCATTATTTCTACAAGGACTGCAGTGGGTCTACACCTTTGATGACTCACCAGTACCATTATTTCTACAAGGACTGCAGTGGCTCTGCACCTCTGGTGGCCCACCAATGCCGTAATCTCTACCAGGACTACAGTGGGTCTGCTCTGTGATGACCTACCTACCAATACTCTTCAAAATTTCGACTGACTCTGCTGTGGGTTTGCTCTGTTGTGGACCAATACCTGTCTGCATCTCAAGAGTCAGCACTGTCTTTCCGTTGGAAGGACAACACTACTTCTTCAAGATTGCATGGAAATCCACTACTTCCGTGTGCATTTTGTTTTACTGCTCAGACTTTGAGAAAAACACTGCAATGTTACTGTGATGAATGTTCCAGAGGTTGCCCCTCAGTCTGCAAGATCCGGGCGGTCGCAGAGGGTGGGCTTACTGGTAGTTGGGAGCTCCAACGTCAGGCGCGTAATGGGGCCCCTTAGGGAAATTGCAGCAAGAGAGGGGAAGAAAACCAATGTGCACTCCGTGTGCATACCGGGGGGAGTCATTCCAGATGTGGAAAGGGTCCTTCCGGATGCCATGAAGGGTACAGGGTGCACCCATCTGCAGGTGGTCGCTCATGTCGGCACCAATGATGTGTGTCGCTATGGATCGGAGGAAATCCTCTCTGGCTTCCGGCGGCTATCTGATTTGGTGAAGACTGCCAGTCTCGCTAGCGGGGTGAAAGCAGAGCTCACCATCTGCAGCATCGTCGACAGGACTGACTGCGGACCTTTGGTACAGAGCCGAGTGGAGGGTCTGAATCAGTGGCTGAGACGGTTCTGCGACCATGTGGGCTGCAGATTCCTCGACTTGCGCCATAGGGTGGTGGGGTTTCGGGTTCCGCTGGATAGGTCAGGAGTCCACTACACGCAGCAAGCGGCTACACGGGTAGCAGGGGTTGTGTGGCGTGGACTGGCCGGTTTTTTAGGTTAGATGGCCTCGGGCAAGTACAGAAAGGGCAACAGCCTCAAAGGGTGCGGAGCAAAGTCAGGACATGCGGGGACCAAGCAGCAATCGGTATTGTAATTGTAAACTGTCGAAGCTGCGTTGGTAAAGTACCGGAACTTCAAGCGCTGATAGAAAGCACCGAAGCTGAAATCGTTATAGGTACAGAGAGCTGGCTTAAGCCAGAGATAAATTCTGCCGAAATTTTTACAAAGGTACAGACGGTGTTTAGGAAGGATAGATTGCATGCAACCGGTGGTGGAGTGTTCGTCGCTGTTAGTAGTAGTTTATCCTGTAGTGAAGTAGAAGTGGATAGTTCCTGTGAATTATTATGGGTGGAGGTTACACTCAACAACCGAGCTGGGTTAATAATTGGCTCCTTTTACCGACCTCCCGACTCAGCAGCGTTGGTGGCAGAACAACTGAGAGAAAATTTGGAATACATTTCACATAAATTTCCTCAGCATGTTATAGTCTTAGGTGGAGATTTCAATTTACCAGATATAGACTGGGACACTCAGATGTTTAGGACGGGTGGTAGGGACAGAGCATCGAGTGACATTATACTGAGTGCACTATCCGAAAATTACCTCGAGCAGTTAAACAGAGAACCGACTCGTGGAGATAACATCTTGGACCTACTGATAACAAACAGACCCGAACTTTTCGACTCTGTAAGTGCAGAACAGGGAATCAGTGATCATAAGGCCGTTGTAGCATCGCAGAATATGGAAGTTAATAGGAATATAAAAAAAGGGAGGAAGGTTTATCTGTTTAGCAAGAGTAATAGAAGGCAGATTTCAGACTACCTAACAGATGAAAACGAAAATTTCTGTTCCGACACTGACAATGTTGAGTGTTTATGGAAAAAGTTCAAGGCAATCGTAAAATGCGTTTTAGACAGGTACGTGCCGAGTAAAACTGTGAGGGACGGGAAAAACCCACCGTGGTACAACAACAAAGTTAGGAAACTACTGCGAAAGCAAAGAGAGCTTCACTCCAAGTTTAAACGCAGCCAAAACCTCTCAGACAAACAGAAGCTAAGCGATGTCAAAGTTAGCGTAAGGAGGGCTATGCGAGAAGCGTTCAGTGAATTCGAAAGTAAAATTCTATGTACAGACTTGACAGAAAATCCTAGGAAGTTCTGGTCTTACGTTAAATCAGTAAGTGGCTCGAAACAGCATATCCAGACACTCCGGGATGATGATGGCATTGAAACAGAGGATGACACGCGTAAAGCTGAAATACTAAACACCTTTTTCCAAAGCTGTTTCACAGAGGAAGACCGCACTGCAGTTCCTTCTCTAAATCCTCGCACAAACGAAAAAATGGCTGACATGGAAATAAGTGCCCAAGGAATAGAAAAGCAACTGGAATCACTCAACAGAGGAAAGTCCACTGGACCTGACGGGATACCAATTCGATTCTACACAGAGTACGCGAAAGAACTTGCCCCCCTTCTAACAGCCGTGTACCGCAAGTCTCTAGAGGAACGGAGGGTTCCAAATGATTGGAAAAGAGCACAGGTAGTCCCAGTCTTCAAGAAGGGTCGTCGAGCAGATGCGCAAAACTATAGACCTATATCTCTGACGTCGATCTGTTGTAGAATTTTAGAACATGTTTTTTGCTCGAGTATCATGTCGTTTTTGGAAACCCAGAATCTACTATGTAGGAATCAACATGGATTCCGGAAACAGCGATCGTGTGAGACCCAACTCGCTTTATTTGTTCATGAGACCCAGAAAATATTAGATACAGGCTCCCAGGTAGATGCTATTTTTCTTGACTTCCGGAAGGCGTTCGATACAGTTCCGCACTGTCGCCTGATAAACAAAGTAAGAGCCTACGGAATATCAGACCAGCTGTGTGGCTGGATTGAAGAGTTTTTAGCAAACAGAACACAGCATGTTGTTATCAATGGAGAGACGTCTACAGACGTTAAGGTAACCTCTGGCGTGCCACAGGGGAGTGTCATGGGACCATTGCTTTTCACAATATATATAAATGACCTAGTAGATAGTGTCGGAAGTTCCATGCGGCTTTTCGCGGATGATGCTGTAGTATACAGAGAAGTTGCAGCATTAGAAAATTGTAGCGAAATGCAGGAAGATCTGCAGTGGATAGGCACTTGGTGCAGGGAGTGGCAACTGTCCCTTAACATAGACAAATGTAATGTATTGCGAATACATAGAAAGAAGGATCCTTTATTGTATGATTATATGATAGCGGAACAAACACTGGTAGCAGTTACTTCTGTAAAATATCTGGGAGTAAGCGTGCGGAACGATTTGAAGTGGAATGATCATATAAAATTAATTGTTGGTAAGGCGGGTACCAGGTTGAGATTCATTGGGAGAGTGCTTAGAAAATGTAGTCCAGCAACAAAGGAGGTGGCTTACAAAACACTCGTTCGACCTATACTTGAGTATTGCTCATCAGTGTGGGATCCGTACCAGATCGGGTTGACGGAGGAGATAGAGAAGATCCAAAGAAGAGCGGTGCGTTTCGTCACAGGGTTATTTGGTAACCGTGATAGCGTTACGGAGATGTTTAATAAACTCAAGTGGCAGACTCTGCAAGAGAGGCGCTCTGCATCGCGGTGTAGCTTGCTCGCCAGGTTTCGAGAGGGTGCGTTTCTGGATGAGGTATCGAGTATATTGCTTCCCCCTACTTATACCTCCCGAGGAGATCACGAATGTAACATTAGAGAGATTAGAGCGCGCACGGAGGCTTTCAGACAGTCGTTCTTCCCGCGAACCATACGCGACTGGAACAGGAAAGGGAGGTAATGACAGTGGCACGTAAGGTGCCCTCCGCCACACACCGTTGGGTGGCTTGCGGAGTATGAATGTAGATGTAGATGTAGAATGATCAGGACTGTCTTTATGGACTGTGAGAAAATTTTAGCTTTTGACCAACATTGTATCAATAAGTGTGTGCATTTGATTTCCTTGTTATTGTAACTGTGAAAAAATTTTAACAAATATGTATTGGCCAGTGCCCAAAACAATTTGTAAAATTTTTTGTGGGGAGCATGGGGGCTATGTAAGTAGGCTATTTATGTTTTCTTATTGGCACCGTTACGTAGCGCTCTGTATGAAAATCACTGGCTGTGCTGTGTGCAGTCTGTGGCTAGTTTGCATTGTTGTCTGCCATTGTAGTGTTGGGCAGCGGCACCTGGATGTTAACAGCGCGTAGCGTTGCGCAGTTGGAGGTGAGCCGCCAGCAGTGGTGGATGTGGGGAGAGAAATGGCGGAGTTTTGATATTTGTAAGAATGGATGTTATGAACTCCTATATATATTATGACTTTTGATGACTATTAAGGTAAATACATTGTTTGTTCTCAATCAAAATCTTTCATTTGCTAACTATGCCTATCAGTAGTTAGTGCCTTCCGTAGTTTGAATCTTTTATTTAGCTGGCGGTAGTGGCGCTCGCTGTATTGCAGTAGTTCGAGTAACGAAGATTTTTGGTGAGGTAAGTGATTTGCGAAAGGTATAGCTTAATGTTAGTCAGGGCCTATTCTTTTGTAGGGATTTTTGAAAGTCAGATTGCGTTGCGCTAAAAATATTGTGTGTCAGTGTAAGCACAGTCTTGTATAATTTTTCTAAGGGACGTTTCAAAAGATTCATAGTATTATACTATATCATAAAAACAGTCATACTTGCTGTCATTAGAAGAAAGAAAACAACTCTAAAGTAATCGACCTCACAATCAAGAAAATATGTTTTGGCTGTGTCAAATGTCGCTTAACACTTGCCATCTTAAAGCAAATTTGTCATTAATCATGACATATCGGACTGGAGACAAGCACGTATTTCTAGACGTCATCTAACCCTTGGCATATGAGCATTTAGTTGATTCATTACGTAACTTCATAAAAGACGTGGGTAATGTTTTCATTGTTGCCATCGTAAGAATACTAATCATCATAGCACGCAAGGTAACAGAAACATCACCAGTGCATAGTTTTAGTGTTAGTGCGGTGTTAGATATTGAAGCATATATACAACATAATTCAACAACGGAAATGTGGGACAAAGCCTGATACCTTATTTGTGCCTGACGCATTACACCTGAATAGCCGCTTAAATTGTATGAAGTAAAAACATAACTGTTTTTAAAACACTGCTTAGATCGAACAAAGGTCAGACATCATGCGAGGTGCCGGGGCTAGCAGTGTATTTAACACTAAATTCTTCTATAAACTTCATATGTAAATGATGCTCTAAGCCCCCCCCCCCCCCTATTCTAACTCCAACTTTTGCTGTTGCACATGGATTAAAAAGAAACGCGAACTGACTGCAATCGACCCTGAAAGTGGAGTAGAAATGAGTTTGGCACCTGCAGTAATTTAATTTGATAAATAAGTTAAATAAAGGAAAGTTTCATTAATGTAGTGAGAAATGATAGGGTTGCTCTACCGATTAACAGAATGAAAGTTCTGTCCAAAATAACAATATGATTTATTATGGCTAATCTCAAAATAATAAACAAAACACATGAAACATTTACAATACATCAAATTGGATACTCAAATAAATACTGTGAAGGTGAAGTTGTCCCTACACTAGATTGTGACATTTATGACGAAGTGGTATGTGGAGCCAATTCCTTGCAACTCAAATCTTAAGAGAAACACACAGCCAACCCAACATTAATTGCTGCTACAGTAGTGAGAACTCAGACAATGAACACCCAAGACAGAACAAAGTTAGAAAAGACGAACAGGCGCGCTCTGCTGAGCTCTGACTATCACCTAGCAAAATTGCCTGCTTTGCCGGTGCTGCGGACGTACATTAACAAGCTGTCTTCTTAACTGCAAGGACACGATCTGGCGTTCCAGAGGCGAGGGCTGGTTGCTTCGACGCCCTGTCGTGGTGATTATAATGTTGCGAGTATAGCTCGAAACAAATTATCCTGGTCTAGTTGTTCCAGACCAAAGACTTCCTAGCAATACAAATGCGCCTCTGAGGGAGACGAAGAAGGCTCGCCACACAATCATTGACGGTACAGTGATTGATTTTAACAAGCGATGTCACACAGTAACTCCAATACACTCAACTTTAGCCAAAACTGCTCAAGACAGACAACATAGGCCGCTTGTACGCAGAATGCTCAATTGCCAACTGTACTCGGAAAGTTACGTTGAAGTCGAAACTTCAGCAACTTCGTCAAACAGTTACAATTAAATAAGAGTATATCAGACAGCCAACGGAAGGCAGGCTGTCCAGAGCAGCGAGAGCTCAGTCTTGTAACCTACACCGACCGAAAGGCGAGAACCAACTACCACAAGAGCACCCGTACAAACCGAACACAGAACATTCCCGCCCCCACGACAGTGGCCGTGGTTAAACGTTCCAATCAGCAACTCGAAAATCGGCGGGAAATTCCACTCTATTGCCGAAGCACTACCATTCCACCAATGGAGATTCTTGGCGCCAATTTCTGCGCCGATTTTGCTACGTCACGGAGCTATGCCCTGAGCAAGCCAATCGCAGTTACGATTTTGCAGAAAACGCGGGAATTTGCCCGCCAAGACTGCCTGGGTACACAAGTCATTCCCACGCCTCGCTGGTAGCCCGCCAGAAAGTGTTTTCGCTAAGTTTCTGCGAAGTAACGGAACCTCTAGCCCAGCGGCTCCTTCAGGCACTCGCGGGCGTGTCTCCGCCTGTCACCAGACCACCCGGGTGACGAGAGACGCTGCGTGGGAAGCCCCCGTGTGAAGGAATAGCATCTTTTCACCGCATGGAATTAGAGAGGAAAATCGAATTACTCAGAGTAAGATAGAAATATGAGAGGGGGGCTTCTGCCATCTCTCAATCAATGCAATAATAGAAACTAATCAACAATACGGTGCAAACATTTTGTCTTGAGGAAGGCGATCCGTAAAACATACCATGAAGGCTGAGGTCCTAATGTGGTCAATGAATCGTGTTCTTATATATTTACGGATGAAAACACGGGTGTGAGCCTGACATTAGCGTTAAGGAAGACATGCAGTAAAAGTTGTATTTTTAAACATAAGTTCTAAATAACGATGGACTGAACCAACTGCCACAACACTAGCTGAAAAATTAAAAAAAAAGACGGTATTGGAATGTGCTTCTGGTTCTAGTCTGGAGACTAAGTACACTGTACTTCAATACAGTATGGACGGAATGAATGCAGACATGTGTAGAGTTAAGTAGTTACTAATGGATGTACCGGGTTAAAAAAACGCATGCAGTATTTGTTTGACACATTGAAGTCATGTGTTGAAAAGTTTCTGTATGCCTAAGCCTGTTCCTCAAATCTTCATAGCCGGCCGGGGTGGCCGAGCTGTTCTAGACGCTACAGTCTGGAACCGCGCGACCGCTACGTTCGCAAGTTCGAATCCTGCCTCGGGCATTCATGTGTGTGATGTCCTTAGGTAAGTTAGGGTTAAGTAGTTTTAAGTTCTAGGGGACTGATGACCTCAGAAGTTGAGTCCCATAGTGCTCAGAGCCATTTGAACCATTTTTCAAATCTTCATAATAATATTCTTTTGTGAACAATATACCGATATTAAAGTATCCAACAGTAAATCATCAATAGCACAATTAGTTTTCAGTTATATTTAAATAATAGTGCCATCATACTTTCAAACGTATGATCAAAGCTGCATGTCAGATTAACCGTGATTAGCTTATTTATTAACTGAAACTCGCTGGTGTACTATGGAAATTTTTGCGTTTGACTCAGTTCTTGAAAGCTTAAGTTAAGCTTCGTAATTACTTACTGAGTATATAGACCGAATTATTAATCTGACATTTGGTACAAAGCTCACAGAATGCTATTAAAATAATTCAGTTAACCTCTGTACCATGCATAAACGACGAAATTATATGACACTTTATGTGTACTATATTCCAAACTACGTCACCTCCTACACTCGTTACACATTTGCACATCATTTTTATGTGTTAATTAAAATTTTCCTTGTTGATGTTTTTGGCGTTAATCTTCCAAGTTTAACTGACATGGGATGCAGGCCCCACGAGTGCTGATGGGTTTGTTTGGAACAGGGTGCGTGACTTGGTGAAAAAGTTCTGTGCTCTTACGGGGCGACAGATACGCAGTGAGTAATTCCCCTTCACATGCTTAATTCGACTTCTGTGGTAACAGTGTCATATCCGGGTTGTGATTTTAAACTAGTAAGGGTTGGCTCTGAGCACTATGGGACTCAACTGCTGAGGTTATTAGTCCCCTAGAACTTAGAACTAGTTAAACCTAACTAACCTAAGGACATCACACACATCCATGCCCGAGGCAGGATTCGAACCTGCGACCGTAGCGGTCTCGCGGTTCCAGACTGCAGCGCCAGAACCGCGCGGCCACTTCGGCCGGCAGTAAGGGTTGGCGCAGCGTGAAATTGTTATACGTATCTTGATGGATTACGAGTATGGGATACACAGGTTCTCAAATGGTCCAGAAAAATGTATTTCGATTCCATTGAAGGTAAAAATTTTTCTTATGACATGTAACACTATTATACTCTTTTACAGAAATAAAGATAAACATTTTATCAAACTGCCATATAGGCTTTTCTATTACGGTATATTGATAATTTTTACTTATGGACCGTCTGACAGCAACTGAATAAAACACAATTTTAGTGCCATACGCGTTTCGCCTTTATTTTCTGCAAGGCATCATCAGTGGCCTGGAAGATGTACATATGTTAGCTATTTTATTTACATTTTTGTCACTGTGACTATAGGTTATAAACAGTTCTGGTGGTTGGTATTTCCTATTAAGTAGTAATGTTTTGAACTGTACTTACAGGTTGCGTGGACAGTTTCTTACGCTCCTGTTGCAGTTTTGGTGTTGTTCTTCTTCTTATGAACGCCAATTTGCCGTTTTTTCCACATTCCACAGCACTATGCACTGAACGCTTGTTTTAATGCAATGTTTTGGTTTCTGTTGCCGACTGTCAAATGTTTTTGGCGAAGATCGAATATTATTGCCAAACTTATGAGTGTAACTATTGAAGTATCTGTGGTCTGTTCGTGTATGCATTTGTGTGTGCGTTTGTGTATGTGTGTGTGTGTGTGTGTGTGTGTGTGTGTGTGTGTGTGTGAGTGAGTGTATTTTGGTGTGATATTAATTTAATTTAATTTAATTTATTTATTTATTTATTTTTGTTTTGTTTTTGTCCTGTGTGTGTGTGTCTGTCTGTATTTTGGTGTTATATTTTTTTTTGGGGGGGGGGCTGTGTGTGTGTGTGTGTGTGTGTGTGTGTGTGTGTGTGTGTGTGTCCAGATTGTGTGGGGAAGAGTTTTTTTTTGTTTTATGTTATCATTTCCTTTATTAAGTGTAGTAGGGTGCCTGTGCTGATGTGTGTGTGGTTTCTTACACACTGGAGGGTGAAGTGCAACAACGCAAATTTTAACTATATTGAAATGACAAACACACAGACGGATTCTCTCGTTCCTTACAGCCAATATCTAGCTGACAGGTTCCTGGCGGTCAAGTTGGAGTGGTTAACGCTCTGACCTAGCATACAGAAGTGGTTAGGATCAACATTTCGCCCGACTGCCTACACTCATGTGTTCGACGGTCTCTCTAAATTGCCAATTTCTTGTCAGACGGTGACCTTCTCGTCAAAGAGGCATGAAACCTTATTCTTTCTTCGACTAAAAGGATATAAAACGTAGTAGTTATAAAATTATCTTCGACTCCAGTACACGATGTTCACAAAGTTTTCTGAGCACGTGTAAGATGACGTCACACCACAAGAATGAACTGCGACCAAATAATGTTCAGCGAGTTGTCTGTCATGACACCACTGTAGTGGCTCTTCCTATGGATCCCCGAATCATTCTTCGATAGATCAACTACCCCCTCCCTTTCCACACTCCACCGTTAGGTGTCTCCTTTCTGTGCAGAAACGCGACCTATCTGAAGCAGTTTTCTTAAAGTGCATATACCTCGTGTCTTGACTGACGTTGGCCGCCGATGCTTACCGAAGTCTAGAAAAATACTGTACTTGAATCTGATTTTTACCCGAAAATATGGAAGTATCAGCCATAATAATAACTGAATGACAATCGAAATCAGTATGGCGGAAGTCGGTCTTTCATATTTGATGTGCACTCATTTCAGAAAGCTGATGCGATAGCGACAGCGTGGTCCAACACACACAAATGTGTTCAAAGTGGATGTTTAGTCAAACGAATAACGAATTTACGCAACTGAATATCAAAACGCAGGTCATTTATAGTTACAGCCTATCTCTAACGATCTGTATCACTCCAGGTACGGAGCATGACTCAGTAATGAAACAAATTATCACTGGTGTTATTCACGCCTCGCTACAAAAATCCTGTCTGGGTTGCGGCCAATTAGTGCACAGGCATTTCCAGGTTATTTCTCTCGCTCACGTCGGAGTAAATATGCATGCCTTAGCCTATGGCGCCAGCCATCGTACTGAAAACTCTCTTCAGGCTACCGAGTTAACTGATTCTGTGGCCAAGCAGTGAAAGGTTACAAGTCACATTGAAACCTTGCAAAATAGTAACACACACTCAACTTCTCTCTCTCTCTCTCTCTCTCTCTCTCTCTCTCTCTCCCTCCACACTCTCCCTCCCCCTATACACCAAATTGATAGCTTGCATATTATTCTCTCACTACAACAACGAATTTCGACGGTATTCAAATTCAATAGGCAACATGTGGCCGATAAAATATGTCCCATTAACCTTTTCCCGATGCCAAATAGAGAAAGGGAACAAATGCTAATAATTTAAACGCTTTAACTAAATACCACCAGTTCCGGTCGGTTCCTTTTCGTTGCCTTAATCATGAAAACGCGTTTAAAAAATTCCGTTCGTGGCCTGTTCCAGACAAGCTTCGTGACTCTACTGCTCGCAAGAGGAACGTAAAATACGGAAACCAGTTTTTTCTTTTCTTGTGCTCTGCAGGTTATCCTCATTAACTCGGTTTAACTGCAGTCCAGCAGAGCTTATACTAACAAACACCAGCACTACCGGCGTGTAGCGCCATTTAGCCGTGTAGTGCATCTCGTTAACCCTCCAAACATCATTTCATTTCGCTCCTCTCGCCACGACGTACCGCGTTACTGCAATCGCTGTCTGTCTAACGGCATTAAAACTGCGACCTGCGGGACCCTCGTTAAATCACGGCCAACGGGTTCATCAAGGAGCAGACTCCTCGTCGGAGTGCAGAACCCTGTTGGCTGCGGAGTGGTCGTAGGGAAGACGTGACTCGGGAATTTTACACTGGGCGAGATGAAACCCACCGGGGAAGTCGCAACGGTGTTACGACACGAGCCACTTTGGATCCCAGGAACGATCGACAACTCTCGATCTAGTCTTCATCGATTTAAAGTCTGATGAGATGAGTAAATCACAACTGAACGTGACCTAGTTGTGGCTCAGCAACGAGTTTCGTTTGAGCAGCTCTTTCATCGGAGAGCGATGCAGGGAGGGGAGGGGGGGGGGGGGGGGGGGGGTCACACGGTCATTTCTCGGGTGTAAGACTGAACATCAGTTTTTCCGCATCATCGCAATCAAGACATGATTGGTGAAGGAAACTATGGATCAGCATGTTCATAAGGAAAACCATCCATTACATGGGCACGTTCCAGCAACCCCAAGATTGAGGTCCGGAGCAGAATGTACACCAACGAAGAGAAGGTAGAAATGCTACTCATCTATGGGGAATGTAAGTTGCCAGAACAGTAATTGCAATACTGTTTTCTTACGTATGGTACATTTAGTACAGTAGTTTAGTCCTTTTAAATACTGTTGTGTAGAGTAGACATACAATAAAGGCTGTCCTTCCTACAAACTGCATCGACATAACGTTACTTTTATTGTTGTTGAAGGTAGGCGAAATGCTAAGAGGGCAGCGGAACAGTACAGAGAGCGATATCCTGACAAGAAACCACCTTGCCGACGGGTGTTTTCTCGTCTAGTTGCGACGCTTCAGGAAAAGGAAAGTTAAAACCCACGACAACGCAATCGTCATAACACTCGCACAGACAAAGCTGCCCAAGTTACTGTTCTCGCTTCCGTTGCTGTGAATGCACATGTGAGCACACGACAGATTGAACACGAGATTGGCATTCCTAAACCAAGTGTACATCGTATTCTTAAACATCACCGGTTCTATCCTTACCATGCACACCTACATCAAGAATTGCATGGGAATGATTTCCAGAATCGTGTAAAGTTCTGTCAGTGGGCACAGCAGTAAATCCTCGCCAATCCAAACTTCTTCTCCGATGTTCTATTTACCGATGAATGTTCCTTCTCAAATAAAGGATCGGTAAATAGAAGGAACATGCATTATTGGTCCAGCGACAACCCGCGTTGCCTTAGACAGGTGGAACATCAGCGTCAGTGGAGAGTTAACGTCTGGTGTGGGATGCTTGGTACTACAATTACTGGACCTTATTTCATCAATGGTAGTACAAACGGCACAGCATATGCCAACTTCCTCAAACGAATTCCTCCTCTTCTGGATAAAGCGCCGCTAAGAACCAGAATGCTTACGTGCTATCAACAAGATGGATGTCCAGCACATAATGCCTTGCGTGCACGTCGTGTTCTGAACCGAAGGTATCCTGTCAGATGGACTGGTCGAGGACGAACAGTAACTTGGCTTGCTAGATATCCTGATTTAAATCTCTGGACTTTTTCTTTCGGGATGCATTAAAGACGTTGTCTATCGCGATATTCCAACAATTCCAGAGGACATGCAGAAACGTATCGTGCTTGCTTGTAATTCTTTTCAGCAGGCAACACTGGAAGCGGTATATAATTCTTTCACTCAACGAGTGCACCAGTGTATCGGTGTCCAGGGTCACCACTTTGAGCACCTTTGAATATTCTACTCCTGGGCAATGGTACAGGAGAGTCAAAATCAATTTTGTGTTATGTTTTAACTTGGCTTTCATTTATTTTCTGACAACTCCAGCAAGTGGACGAGTTTGTGATCCCGGGCTCAAAGTCAATGTTGTGCTATGTAATTAATAACGTTGTGTTTCAGTGAATGGTACACTGTGATACATTTTTGTATAGGTCTTTAGGACAGGAAATGAATTACCGAATAAAAAATGCTGGGTGCCATTTAAAAAAGTCATACCGCTGTTCATATCTTTGAAAAAAAGCTACAACGAAAGCAATCACGCTGATTGATGATTGATGTCCCCCTGACAGTTAAAGAACATTTGCTTGAAACATTTTGTAATTTGCATCCGGACCAACAGTTATTTAGGGTGGTCAAGATAAATGGGACAGGCTGTATATATAATTACAAAAGAGCTGCTGAAAACTTAATATTCTGATACCGTGCCATATAAAATTTTTCAAATTTTACATTCTAATTTGGATTCTTATCCCTAGATTATACACTTGATCATATCAGCATGACACATCCTTTCTTTCTGTTCCGAGTCCGTTTTACATTACGTTATCGAACATCACGTGTCGGGCAACCTTTTGCTGGCGTGGGTGCTTGCCCAGATAATTGTCCTAAAAGTACAAATTATCTCAACAGGACAGGGACCGCCGCCATCGCGACCTTGGGACCCCGCGGGGCCCCAATTTTTTTATCAATTGCTGACCCTCATGAATCCCTCATGAATCGAAACATGACTGCGTCGCGTCGTTTCATGATTCGAGGGTCAGCAACTGATAAAAAAAATGGGGCCCCGCAGGGTCCCAAGGTCGCGATGGCGGCGGTCCATGTCCCGCTGAGACAATTTGTCCTTTTAGGACAATTATCTGGGCAAGCACCCACGCCAGAAAAAGGTTGCCCGACACGTGCTGTTCGATAACGTAATGTAAAACGGACTCGGAACAGAAAGAAAGGATGTGTCATGCTGATATGATCAAGTGTATAATCTAGGGATAAGAATCCAAATTAGAATGTAAAATTTGAAAAATTTTATATGGCAAGGTATCAGAATATTAAGTTTTCAGCAGCTCTTTTGTAATTATATATACAGCCTGTCCCATTTATGGCTCTGAGCACTATGGGACTCAACTGCTGTGGTTATCAGTCCCCTAGAACTTAGAACTACTTAAACCTACCTAACCTAAGGACATCACACACATCCATGCCCGAGGCAGGATTCGAACCTGCGACCGTAGCAGTCGCACAGTTCCGGACTGCGCGCCTAGAACCGCGAGACCACCGCGGCCGGCTGTCCCATTTATCTTGACCACCCTAAATAACTGTTGGTCCGGATGCAAATTACAAAATGTTTCAAGCAAATGTTCTTTAACTGTCAGGGGGACATCAATCATCAATCAGCGTGATTGCTTTCGTTGTAGCTTTTTTTCAAAGATATGAACAGCGGTATGACTTTTTTAAATGGCACCCAGCATTTTTTATTCGGTAATTCATTTCCTGTCCTAAAGACCTATACAAAAATGTATCACAGTGTACCATTCACTGAAACACAACGTTATTAATTACATAGCACAACATTGACTTTGAGCCCGGGATCACAAACTCGTCCACTTGCTGGAGTTGTCAGAAAATAAATGAAAGCCAAGTTAAAACATAACACAAAATTGAATTTGACTCTCCTGTACCATTGCCCAGGAGTAGAATATTGCGACGCTTCAGTCATGTTTCGATTCCAACAACTGTCTGGCAACAGCAGCTACAACATGGAAACAGTTGTGGGTTTCCCGACCTGAGACCTGCTGTCTTCCTTCGGAAACGCTCCCACCTGGACACGGACGGAGCGGGATCTTGTGGAGACTACACATCCACTGTCGTTCTGGAGTTGGGAGATCCAGGAGTAATCTCTATAAGCGACACTTAACTGTGGATATCACCAGCTGTGACTGCGGAGAAGCACACACTGCGTAACACCTACAACAATATCAAGCAAATTACAGAGGAGATCTTCTACTTGCAACTCGGAACGCAACTGAAGTTGCAAGATATCGATCAACAGTAGTGTAGCTTGATAATTACTTATTTTATTTGCTTTTAATGGTAATTATCATGTACTGGATTATTTTTCTGGTTAACGACCTTGCCACAGTGGTAATGACGGTTCCCGTCAGATCAGCGGAGTTAACCGCTGTCTGGCAGGGCTATCACTTGGAAGTGGGACCATTCGGTCTGCCGAGCGCTGTTGGCGAGCGGGATGCACTCAGCCCTTGTGAGGCGAACTGAGGAGCTACTTGATTGAGAAGTAGTGGCTCCGGGGTCGTAAACTGACATACGGCTTGGAGAGCGGTGTGCTGACCACGTGCCGCTCCATATGCTCGTCCAGTGACGCCTGCGGACTGAGGAAGACGCGGCGGCTGGTCAGTATCTTTGCGCCTTCATGGCTTGTTCGTGCGGAGTTTTGTTTAGTTTAGTTTAGTTTTTTCTGGCTGGAATTAATAAATAAATAATAACCAAAAATATTTGCTAAACGATTTAGGTTATTGCAATTGTGCTTTCACCCAGATGAAATGATAGCAAATGCGTACTGATCCGAGTACAGACTCTTGTTGTATCCATATTTCACACAGAAATATCAGTATCAAATTTGGTTTTTCCATGCAAGTTCATAATGTCATCGGTTGATAGGTCATTCTAGTTTGATGCTGCTAAGAGAGACTGACCACAAATCGTAAATGACGGATCAAACAAAACGTAAGCTTCCTCATTTTCTTTTTAAAAGGAAAGAATTTTCAGCTATTTGACTGTAAGTACTGTTCATTTGTTTCACACATTCATAGCCGCTGTATTTAGGCCATGACGTGTCACATAGTGAGGTCACATGTAAGGTAAAGTTTCAACATACATCTACAGATGGCTATAAATCCGATATCACATATGGCACTGATATATGTTTGAATTGCACGCGTTTTGTGCAAGATCTTCTGTACTTGTCGCACAACGACTAAGACGCAAGGTATCATACTGTCACGTCGTAGTCAGAATCAGCGTCAAACCCGAAAGCGGGGTCGTCGGCGAGATGCTTTACATAGGCCTGAAACCACGGACATCAACGTCCAGCCAGGACACAACTGACCTTCTCAACGAATATTCCAGAATACCGGCATTTATACAAACACTATAAACATAAGATATTCCAGGAACGTCTCAGAAATGATAAATGCTAAATCATTGCTGTTGTCGGGTTTAAACGGGTGACACGCAGCACGCCGGGCTGCGACGCTAACGTCTACACCACAATGTATGCACCATGGGCCGTTGCAATTTTACACAATCTAAAATAAAACAAAGTACACATAGCCCCGAAATCGAGTTGTTGAATTCGAGTATTCTAGTTCAAAGCCTTATCCACTTAACTAACTGGGGAGCCCAGCTACACAGTCTGTAATGTAAATATTTGTCTCCTTGTTATTATTGTTGCCAAACATTCCCTTCCTTTGACATCCATTTTTAACCGAAAATATATGCAGGACGCAATTTTGTTAGAGATATTTTTATACTGTTAGTATGCAAGGGGTCGCGCTGTGGCGTCCGAAAACGAGAATATATGTATACTGTATGTTTCTTAACCTCAATAGTAGACCCGAGGGAAACAAATTTTCCTTGAATTGAGAGGATATATGTTACCTAAAACGTTATTAGACATTTGACATTTTTTATGACGCAATAAGGACGTAAGTTATGATTGTAAAAAATTAAGCCGATATCTTTACAGAAGAATCGTTAAATTGGCAAAAGTCCACCTCGGAGAAAGGCAGGAATACGAGAAGTGATACTGACCCTTCGACTTAGAAAACAGACTGCAGAAAGGCAAAACCTACATTTATAGCATCTGTAGATTTGGAGAAACCTTGGGACAATGTTTGACAGGAATAGGCTCTTCAAAATTCTAGAGGTGGTAAGGACAAAATATAGAGAGTGTAAGCTTTCACGGAAACCAGGCGACAGTTATAAGAGACAAAGGACGTGAAATAGCTCCATCCATAAGGAAGCAACAAAGTGAACCGAAGAGAAAATTAGAAAGGGGATCGAATTTATGAACGAAGAAATAAAAGAATTAAGGTTTTCTGACGACATTGTAATTTAGTCTGAGACGGCCAATGACAAGGTAGATCGGCATAATGCAATGAGTATTTTCTTCAAAATAAATTATTAGATCAATCCCCACTAAAGATGAAAAAGATTATGCTGGGCACTACATTAGGAAATATTACTGTAGAACAGGTTTGCTGTCTGATTAGGAAGGTAACAGACGACGGCTCAAGTAGAGAGGGAACAAAGTGCAGACTTAAAATAGGAAGAAAGGCGTTTCTCAAAAGGAGAAATTTGTTAACCTCTAATGTAAATTTAAGTCTTACGAAGTCTTTTCTGCAAGTATTTGCTTGTAGTGTAGCGTATGAGAAAATGAAACGTTGACAGTAAGCAAAATAGATAAGAAGAGAATAAAGATTTTGAAATGTGGTGGGGAAGATTGCTGGAGATTAAATGGCTAGATAGAAGAAGTAGGAGATATTGAGCCGTGGAATAATTAACTACATGAAAGGGTCAGTTGATAGGACAGACCTTGAGGCGTCAAGGAATAGTCTGTTTGGTTGCAGACGGATGTATGGGGTTGGGGGTGGGTATAAATTGTAGAGGGAGACCTAGGCACGAACACAGTAAGCAGTTTCAAATAGATGTAGGTTATAGCAGATATTCGGAGATGGAGAACATGGAGATTACTATGCAACCATTCCTTGGATTGAAGACCAAAAAAACAACAATAACAACGATGACTAGGAAAGTTCAATCTCACCGAACCAAATATTTGTAATGTAATGGAAACTGTGTAGAGAAATGAAGCTCAGTAATTGAGAAAAAGGAAACAATATAATGATTTTTGCCAGGTTCATTAATAGCCGTACGTCATGGTGATGTGACAGTCATATGTAACAGCTTTGAAGTGGACAGTACGTTTCAGCACGATAACGACCGAGCGTATGACACTAAGCGCATCAGAAGTAACAGCGCGCACGTCCGACGCTGGCTGTGGAGTAAAGAAGCAGTGTCAGGGATGGGCGGCTGCTGAGGTCCCTGCAATCTACTGGAAACGTCCTCACAGAGCCGGAAGCCGCGCTGAGTGCAGGCGAAGCCCCCGGCGCCTGCGATTGCGCAACCCTGCAGCCACCACGGCCGTGGCAAGCGCCCAGTCTTCAAAGACGGTAATTTATCGTTACCTTCGGATGGACAGATACCTCCGTGCGTTCAGCTACGAGTTCCCACTGCTCAAACGGGACAGACTATAAATCACTAATCGGCAGTCAGTTAAACCTGTGTTTATTTCTTTCTTTATTCGCTTAGGGTAAACTTGCGAAGTTTATATACGTATGTAATATATGCATATAGTGGTAGATTACAAACAACTGTTTAGTAAACAATGTATACTTACATCCATTGTCATTTTTTTACGCCTGTTCTCCTGAACTACATCATTAAAACGTACACTACTGGCCATTAAAATTACTACACCACGAAGTGCTGTGCTACAGACGCGAAATTTAACCGACAGGAAGAAGATGCTGTAATATGCAAATCATTAGCTTTTCAGAGCATTCACACAAGGTTGGCGCCGGTGGCGACACCTACAACGTGCTGACATGAGGAAAGTCTCCAACCGATTTCTCATACACAAACAGCAGTTGACCGGTGTTGCCTGGTGATTTGATAAAGGCCGCATTGTAGCCTACCGCGACTGCGGTTTATCGTATCGCGACATTGCTGTTCGCGTTGGTCGAGATCCAATGACTGTTAGCAGAATATGGAATCGGTGGGTTTAGCAGGGTAATACGGAACGTCGTGCTGGATCCCAACGGCCTCGTATCACTAGCAGTCGAGATGATAGGCATCTTATCTGCATGGCTGTAACGGATCGTATAGGAACGTCTCGATCCCTCAGTCAACAGATGAGGACGTTTGCAAGACAAGAACCATCTGCACCAACAGTTCGACGAAGTTTGCACCAGCATGGACTATCAGCTCGGAGACCATGGCTGCGGTAACCTTGACAGACAGGAGCGCCTGCGATGGTGTACTCAACGACGAACCTGGGTGCACGAATGGAAAAACGTCATTTTTTCGGATGAATCCAGGTGCTGTTTACAGCATCATGATGGCCGCATCCGTGTTTAGCTACATCGCGGTGAACGTACATTGGAAGCGTGTATTCGTCATCGCCATTCTGACGTATCACCCGACGTGATGGTATGGGGTACCATTGGTTAAACGTCTCGGTCACCTCTTGATCACATTGACGGCACTTTGAATAGTGGACGTTACATTTCAGATGTGTTACGACCCGTGGCTCTACCCTTCATTCGATCCCTGCGAAACCCTACATTTCAGCAGGATAATCCACGACCGCATGTTGCAGGTCCTGTACGGGACTTTGTGGGAACAGAAAATGTTCGACTGCTGCCCGGCCAGCACATTCTCCAGATCTCTCACCAATTGAAAACGTCTGGTCAATGATGGCCGAGCAACTGGCTCGTCACAATACGCCATTCACTACTCTGGATGAACTGTGGCATCGTGTTGAAGCTGCATGGGCAGCTGTACCTGTACACGCCATCCAAGCTCTGTTTGACTCAATGCCCAGGCGTATCGAGGCCGTTATTACGGCCAGAGGTGGTTCTTCTGCGTACTGATTTCTCAGGATCTATGCAGCCAAATTGCGTGTAAATGTAATCACATGTCAGTTTTAGCATATTTGTCCAATGAATACCCGTTTATCATCTGCATTTCTTCTTGGTGTAGCTATTTTAATGGCCAGTAGTGTATTAAATAACCTTCTACCAAAGCATAAAAATGACTAAACTGTAAAACATTTGTCAGGGCTGTTAGTGCACGACTGATTTTCTGTCTCAACTTGTGTATCATTACGCTGTAACAATTTCCATCAATATTGGTCACAACAGTGGAAGTGAACGTGCTGTTTACAACATAGCCGAGAAAGTTCTGCACGAACCGTTAGACGAAGAGAACGAGTATACCGTTCCAGATTTGTTTATCAAGCGACGATAGTCGTATTTAAATTAGAGTGCAACTGACTCTATACATGTCAACAACCGTTCTGTCGACTGCTCGAAACATTTCTGCTGTTAGTTTCCCATAAAGTTGCGCAATTGACCTGCCATATTTCCTTTCCGATTTTCGCATCTTCTTATGTTGCCTTTCATCGCCATTCTTTATGTGGAACACCTAGCTTTCCCACACCTTTGCCTGGTTTCAACGTATTCAAATAATTACGGGAATCCTAAGAACCAAGAGCCAACGGACTTGCCGCAGTGGTAACACCGGTTCCCGTCAGATCACCGAAGTTAAGCGCTGCCGGGCTGGGCTAGCTCTTGGATGGGTGACCATCCGGTCTGCCCAGCGCTGTTGGCAAGTGGGGTGCACTCAGTCCTTGCGAGGCAAACTGAGAAGTAGTGGCTCCGGTCTCGTAAACTGACATACGGTCTGGAGAGCTGTCCACATGACCCTCCATATCGGCAGCCAGTGACGCCTGTGGGCTGAGGATGACACGGCGGCCGGTCGGTACCGTTGGGCCTTTGTGACCTGTTCGGACGGACTTTAGTTTAGCTTAAGAGCCAAAATGTATTTCGAGAGAGAGCTAAATTTTACAGCAACTGTAGAACAGGATAGTTGTGATTCCAGAAGGAATCCTTCAATCTGTACATGAGTGTGCGCTGTTTAGAAATTCCCTAGGAGAATAAAATTGCGTGCCGGACCGGGACTCGAACCGAAGAGATTGTTTTTTAAAAGACTGTCAGACGAAAATGGAACACACTTCTCCATTTACCATTTCATACGCAGACTGTGGATACGTGTACCAAAGACATGGGTACACCATTAGAGGCGAAGCATTGGTTTATTCACTGGGTCTCATATCCTTAAACAATGGGTCTCGTGTGCTTACCTTCTGATTTTTCACACAGAGCTTCTGCGTTTCTCATGAAGATCCCACTCGGTTAGTAATAAGAATGGGATGCGCTTTCCAGCGCCTTAGCGAGAATTTAAAGATGAGTCCTTCCAAAAGGCCAGTTGCACTTGGTTGTGCTCTTCGTGCCCTGCTGAGTTTGACCTCTGTCTGTAACGACCTGGTCCTTGGCGGGACATTAAATACGCAAATATATTGGAGAAAATTGATCGCCAGGAGCCCCCAGCAGAAGAAGTTCGGGTTCCAAAGCGTAAGTCTTTTCAACTGACGTCGATTATAATGATGACGATGATGATGATGACGATGATGAAATAAGCACAAGAGCTAGTCCCCGAGCGGGGAAAATCCCCAAGCCGGTCGGGAATCGAACCCTGGCCTGCTTCATGGCAGTCAGATAAGCTGACGACTTAGCTGAGGAAGCGGACGATACTGGAGAGTAGCTTCTGTAATAAATGCTCAATCGAGCAAGAGAGATACCACCTGTATTTGTCGAAATAAAAAAAAATGGTTCAAATTGCTCTGAGCACTATGGGACTTAACATCTGAGGTCATCAGTTCCTTAGAACTTAGAACTACTTAAACCTAACTAACCTAAGGACATCACACACATCCATGCCCGAGGCAGGATTCGAACCTGCGACCGTAGCGGTCACGCGGTTCCAGACTGAAGCGCCTAGAACCACTCGGCCACACCGGCCGGCTTTAACGAAATATTGCATGAATTTCTGATCCACACGGAATGCACAATTTTACAGACTAGAAAGCGTGATACGACCCCATACGACATAAAATCAAATAGGACTGTTTATTTTATTTTAGTCGGCCTCACGTTTTACAGCCCGGTAAACATTCTGCTGTACGAATTTAGTTTATTCATGTTATTTAATGTACAATCGAGGAAGAATGAGCACATGACTCCAGCAAACAGTTTACAGCTGTTCGCGGAACGTATTGTCCAGTGAAATTCTGCGGTGATGAAACGCGATTTTCTCCTCGTAACACGGGTGTTGCTAGCAGCCACTGCTTATGCTGCATCATAGTGTGACTTGAGCGTAACAATGAAACATTTACCCGCGCGCCGTACCAATACGAAAACTAAACGACCGAAGTGACATCGAAAGAACGCCAGCACAGTACGTCATGCAGCAGTCATTAAGGAAAATTACACATGAAGAAGTAAATATAATGAGAAATTATTTTTCATACAACAAGTGTCTTATGAAACTGACAGATTGACCCTGTAGACAAGTTGTTAGAGAGGATAACAGTTCTTTTTTTTTTCGAAATCTGTAAAGTAGAGATGCTCACTGAACAAACACAAATGCATTCAGTACCTAGAAGGCGCACAGTAGCAGCTCTTGAATTTGGTCACAGCGTGTTCTTTTGCGCGCTGATGCGTGGGCAGCCGGAGAAAGACACACGTAGAAAGAAATTTACCGTAGTGTCGACGTTAAGACCATGGCGACTGCTGCATCTTCACGAATCGGTTGCTCTTTGAGTGAGGTAAGAAGCCCACTGTGAAAGCAGCAGTAACTGTTTATTTTATATTTATTTTATTTTGGTGACGTTTTGTTACGCTGCTGACCTCTTCTGCCCGCACTGTTTTAACTAGCACTTCAACCGACGCGGGCGAGTTGCGCTGTTGTGCGGAGATGAACTCCAGGTTACCACGCGTGCACTGCGGCAGGTTGTTTGGTGGCCTTACAGAAAGATCTGCCTACACGGAGAGGACAGAGCAGGAGGGGTCACTCTAGTTTCCCCATTGCACGATGCATTACATGAATGATGCACCTTCGCTCTTGGCAAAGTGGTGTGGTATCACTCAGACGGTGTGTCCTTAGTAGAAACATTTTCTTACTAGAATGTCCTCTTTAGGGTCACATTTGGATAGGTAAGTAGGTGACTCTCAAATTTTTGGATTTATTAAATCAGTTCTGGCTGCAGAATAATATCCCTTTGACTTCGGAATCTTCTATACTAAAACGTGTTAGGAGGAAATCACAACATGCAAGGTCTATACAGTAACACTTTGTGTGTTAGTGTAGCCCGCCCTTTGCCGTTTGAAACTTGACTGTGATGAGAAGCTTAAGTGTAGTGTGACCCGTGGTGTAGGTTAGGTTGGGAGGTAAAAATGTGGTCATGTGAATACGCGTTTAAGGATGTGGTGACAGCCCGATTTCTAAGTTCGCATTGTCTTCAATGCATTTTTCGTTAACAAAACTAAAACAGCAACTTAATTAAAAAGAACAGTATCACATATTAGACATAGCACCGACAAGTATTTTGGGGCGTATGAAATACATCTAAGATGGCACATATTCCTACAAGAGTTAGAATTGTTCAAAACTAGAAGAAAAGTTCAAATGGCTCTGAGCACTATGGGAGTTAACTTCTAAGGTCATCAGTCCCCTAGAACGTAGAACTACTTAAACCTAACTAACCTAAAGAATGACACACATCCATGCCCGAGGCAGGGTTCGAACCTGCAACCGTAGCGGTCGCGTAGTTCCAGACATTAGCACCTAGAACCGCTCGGCCACCCCGGCCGGCAGAAGAAAAGTATCTATAATGATATGTTCTGAAACCGACAACTGTGGAGGTGTGGGACTTTCAACATCCACAGTTCAATGCCTGCGTTTTGTTTACATATGAGGCAGGATTCACAAGAAATGGCATAGAAAATTACCACAGTACGCAACTGTGGTCACATGTAAATACCAGTACTGCAGCAATCATAGAGGTGACCCACCAGGTAAACTTGAGTGTAGGTGTCTGGCACGGATCTGTCGGTGACAGGTTTACACGATCAGACACGTTTGTCAAACAGATTAAGAGGCGCTGTGTATCTCCGATTTCTGGGTAGTTATTTACTAACGCTATTGGAGAGCGTCATCCTTGCAGGAAGACTACGGCTGTGTTCAGTTAACTTATGGGAATGCAGCCGGACGACGTCGCTGGTAATCGCCAGTATTTTGACAGTATGATGCCATGTCATATGCGTTTTTCTTTGAAACTGATAGGGTGCTCACCTTTCTACATATCGGCGGTCCTCGACGACGTCACCCGGCTGCATTCCCGTAAGGTATCTGAACATTGCATACGTCGGGAGAAACTCGAGTCTCACAAAGCCTGTGGCTTCTGTACGACAGTCAACAACCCATTCTCTACTGTTCGTGCGACAGTACCTCACCTCAATGTTTCGTGGGCGGGGGAGTGATCTAGGCTGTCCGGTGTCACGGTCTCCCCACTTTTTTTAAACGCCTTGTTTAAGATAAAGTAACTTTGAAAAATTATTCAAGGTAGGAGTACTACGAAACTCTGACCATACAATAGTTTAAAATATTATAACTGAGGACCGATTGGTATTATAAAGGGAAAATCCAGTGTGATCAAACTACAGCAGACAGCTCAGAAATATAGAGAACTCATTCAAGAGCTAGAAGTTCATGTCGTAGAGTACGTATTTAAAAGCTATTGATAACCTTAGAAAGAGAAAAAACTGCACTGATAATGTCTTCGAATTAAAGGAGGTAGCGGCAAATTTAAAGAATTCGATCAAAAACTGCACTTCAATCTCATAAATTATTTAAAGACTTGCGATAACTTAACGAATGCAGTGTTTAAAGTAGTGGCACATTTCTCTTCCGCCTCTTCGTGAGGTCTTCTGTTACTGTAGTTTAGTTCCATCTAGCACAAAACTTAGCACGAATTCCATCTATCTGACACACATTAGTGCAGGAGTAATCGGAAAACTTGTAGCCAATACATATCCAGAGTTATCATGTTAGGGTGTTACGTCTGCTGCTCTATTCTTTCCGCAGCATTCACTAATTTGTGTCTCAGGAGAGATGGCCTCACACTACGTTTCACATCATGCCATCCGTACAGTTATTGCACCCACCTTCATCTCATCTACTCCCCTAGTAATCGACGATTGTCACTCATTGCAGTTCCTGTGCACTCGCGACTGTAACACCGACGACCTTACGAATTTCCTTAAACATTGCCGTCACCCAATATCAAGCGTCTCGTGTTACACTATTCATTGCCTGTACTGCCTTGCGACTGCGCTGCTTCTGCAGAGTTATCTGCAAACTCTATTTACTTTCAAGGAACCTCTCTACATTCAAACTTCCACCTCCACTCGCTGCAAATTTGGCCCAGTAGGTGTCCGCTGTGGACAGGGAAGACCGCTATGATGCCTTCGCAAGAAGCTAACAGTCACGCTTAGAAAACCTGGAGCTCCGACCGTGCTTTATTTGTAATTACTGCAGCAAGAAGCGCCGCCAGTACTTTGCTTGCGTTGAGTCATTGCGCGACGCGGGGAGCCACAGCCCCTGCTGCGGTGCGTCTTTAGACTAGGATGGCGGTTATCGCCAGTTATGGGTTCCACCGGTTGTTTTAGTCTTTAGTTTGACCTGCACGTTAATACCGCTCAAAGTAGCCTGTTTCTAAACAACAGATTTTCGATTTTTTATTGCTAATACTTCCAGTAATAAACGTGGGGTTAAACAAAGACTGAAAAATTATAACGAAGGCACAGGCGTCGGAGATCATGGTCGATATGGGATTGAGGCTGCGGAAGAAATCGGTCTCAGAGTCTCCAGCAAAGACCACGAAGGTGAAGAAGATGGTCGCGGTGACAGCGAGAGCGAAAGGTCGCAAGTTGATGACTTCCCGCATCGTCGCTTTTGGATACTATCAATTTTTCACCCTAAGGCAACCTCAAAATTAAGGCAAACAGTCCTGTTTGAGGGACATCCACAACTGAGCATTATACCAGAGGTTGAAAATACCGCTTCAGTTGTTAAGTTCTTTTATTACCACACGACCGGTTTCGGGCTCTTATATGCCCATCTTCAGTTGCTGAGACCGCCGAGCGCAGCTGTAGACGTGTACTAGGTGAGGTGTGCTACCTACGAGCACGACATTCAGTCAATTCTGTGCACTAACGTCCACACGTTCTGATAGCGAGGTAAATGACTAGTAGTAAGAGTTACAGAAATTGATATGTGACGGCATTTTTCATAACAAGCTGATAGTTGGAGATTTTAATGCAAAAGTAGAGCGAAAACTAAACAAAGATTCGGTCATAATTCTGAAAATGACAGATGAAAAGGTGTAATAATTTGTTCATACCATATTCTCGCAGAAGAAATCAAGCAGAAAGCTGTCTTTTCGTGGGCCAAATTAAATAAAAATAAAACTAACTGCATATATAAAAAAATGGTTCAAATGGCTCTTAACTTAACATCTTAAGTTAAGGGACTTTACATATGGGATCAACAGTCCCCTAGAACTTAGAACTATTTAAACCTAACTAACCTAAGGACAGTACACACATCCATGCCCGAGGCAGGATTCGAACCTGCGACCGTAGCAGCAGCGCGGTTCCGGACTGAAGTGCCTAGAACCGCTCGGCCGACGCAGCCGGCACATGTATCAAACAAGTGAGAAATTTTATAGGATTGACGGTCCTAAACCAATTCCGAATTGCGAGTGATCACAGACCCTTTGGAATAAACACGTACATGAATCGAACTCATGAAGTAGGACACCACAAAGGTGGATTTCGAGAATTTATCTAAAAACAGTGAGTACTGTCTGCCAGCAACGGCTTCGGTGCACTGAAAAGTGTATATTATATTGGCGAAAACGAAATCATTCGTAGTCTAATAATGTTACTTGTTTAAACAGAGTACAAAAAGACCAAACGAAAAAAAAAAAAATCTCAAGCGGGACAAGGCCAGTACTGAACACGAAACTAGTTTCACCAAGGCTCTAATGGAAACATGATAGAATTTTCTGGATGAAATAAAGTTATTCGGAGATAGCGCCGGGCAGTGTGGCCGAGCGGTTCTAGGCGCTTCAGTCCGGAACCGGGCGACCGCTACGGTCGCAGGTTCGAGTCCTGCCTCGGGCATGGATGTGTGTGATGTCCTTAGGTTAGTTAGGTTTAAGTAGTTCTAAGTTCTAGGGGACTGATGACCTCAGATGCCATTTTTTTCAGAGATAGCTTCGGGAGTATAACTTAAGGGACAGAGTTAATAGCAATGGAAGTACGAAAAAGCAATATAGAAATTAACGTTGGGTGAGAATCACATTTCCTTAGTTATGAGAGTAACAAACAACTAAGAGAAAACTGAACTTACCTGCCCAAATGTCTTCAACGTTTGTATAATTCAGGATCTGAATCAGTGATACAGATATCCAATAATGAAAATAATGACATTCTGGAAGCAGCGTCAGATGAGGTGTTGGACCTTTCAAAAACTACATCTTATACATCGTTATCCCAGGACTCTGTCTTTTGCCGGGTGTAGCGGGGCAGAAAGGAGGGAATGCAATCGATGGTTCACCATGTGAATATTCAAAATCTTCACGTTTCCCTTTCTTGTAAAACCCTGGTTTCATATCACGTGACCCAAAGTAGTTGTTTCGGAACACACACTTTAGATGATTAATCAGAAACAGTCTATTGGCTTTAAAAGAGCACCATAGCAGCAGTTTTGACAGTCCTCCTGACAAAGACGATGGAGGTAATCGTCGAAAGGTCGAGGTTTTACCCTGAATTAACGCGTCAAGAAGTCTGAGAATGTTACGTACAGGCCTTGTGATGTTTCCCTTCTGGGGCAGAGAGACCACAAGCTAGCAAAGCAGCCGACCACAGGCCCACTATGAGTTAAGGAGTAGAGGAGGCGTATCGAAGGAGTATGGCGTGAACAAGTGGAGCAGCCACAACTTGAAGGCAGCACCGGTGCCAGACGATGGTGGCCGTCCACTGTTTTCTTTGTCCCAGAGTGGCTGATTGCTTACTTTGTCCCCAGTCTTAGAGCACGGACCTGGTTGACGGGGTGACAACGTAATCGGCCGGTTTTGTCTTGTTGTCCCACGATATGTGGCTCAGTGACGAAGCCTTGCAGGCTCGGAGTGAGCGCCTGGGAAGAGGGGGCTGTTGGCTGCTGGCTACCTGTGATTGCGGCCAAGTTCGTATGTACGGAGGCCGTTGGAGAGACGCCTGAATAGCCGACTGGTGGTCGGCGGCTGACAGTAGGAGCGCGTTGCCCCAAAAGCTAGAAGTAAGGAACGCCCAGTGTTGTCTTTGCGTCCGGAAGTGTGTTCATTGCTGTTCTTGGAGAGCACGTATCGGGGGCGCCATCTTGGGCTCTATGCGTGTCTTGTACACAGCGCTTTATAAGGGCCACTCAAAGTTGTTTTCAAGTCTGCTCGCTATACAGCCGAGCTTGTACTTGAAGGAAATACAGCGGGCACTAGCGCTACGTACCTCGTATATATGGGCAGCAGGTCCGTACAGAGTTGCCCATCTTCTTACACTGCCCGTAGCTAATTTTTTGTGTGACTGTTTACGCCTGGTTACTTATCTCAAGATTAACCTCATATCTTGCAGACCTTGCAGCGGTATTGGCACAAACAAATTTTGTATATCTGATGTAATGATGCTTTTGCGCAGGGCACGTGCACTTCTTTGGTGGTAAATTAGTAATCGTGGTTGTTGGTAATTTTTAGTACATTGCTTGTGGAAACAAAACACCGGTCTTCACACCATTTATACCGAAATGCAACTATATAATTGATTTAGAGGGAAGCCTGATAATACTAGTCGACAAATTCAGATATTTTTCTGTAACTGGTTAGTAAATAGACGGATTTATCTAATTTTTGAGTGCTGAATTCACTGATAAAACCATTTTTTCTCTATAACGTCACATCTCCTAGGTATAAAGCAGAATCAAAATCAGTACTCGAACACTGAAAGGATTAAAACAAACAAGAAATATATTTTCAGAACTTCCATTTATGTTTTATTCTTGGTTTTATTTTTATATCCACTTCCGTGGAATCTCTTCATGATTACAAGCAACTACGTTCACTGTACTTCAAACTCTTAGCTATTTATATTTTCTGCTTTTTATTCGTGACTACCTTATAATCCCCATGTTGTTTTATGACAATTACTGTCTTAGTGCCTGTTTTGATGTAATGTGTTGAGCGTGCTATTTACCCTCTGTTCGTTTTTGTTTGTCTTTTTACTTCTCCAAATAAAACTTTTAATTTTTAGCTTATCCCTATTGTATGGATATTATACGACTGGAAAAATTATATTTATAGTACTTTTAAATTTTTACTGCTTATGCGTTTGTTTTACATTTATGACTATCTAGATGGGTCCATGATTTATTTTATCGCAGCGACGTAATCTGTATTTCCGTACATCTGACATTATGTACTCCCATTGTATAGAATTTCATGCAATATTCACGACTGTAAACAACTATGTTCGCAGAATCTTTCAAATTTTGATTGCTTGCAATTTTTATTTTGTGTTTTGACTTCTTTGATGAATCCGTGCTATCTTGTGTCGTAATGTTCCTTTGATGTAACTAGTTTTTTCATGCAACGAATATTATGTAGCCCACTCTCATTTTACTTGTTATTTTGTTGGTTACTTGGCCACTGTCATCTGGGGATATGACATACATTGCTGTGATTGTCTTAATTGCATGACAGTGTTTTGTAATAACTGATGAGTGTTTAAACTTCAAACTTTTTTTTTCTTTTTTTTTTTCTTTTGCTGGACGGCGCATATCGATACATCAACGACGTTTACATGAGTACCATTGGTGTCAATTAACCACTATCTTTACTGGTATAGGATCTACGGGTGTTCGACAGATTCACACAGATGGCTATCACTGTTCTCACAAAAAATGGCTCTGAGCACTATGGGACTTAACATCTGAGGTCATCAGCCCCCTAGAACTTAGAAATACTTAAACCTAACTAACATAAGGACATCACACACGTCCATGCCCGAGGCAGGACTCGAACCTGCGACTGTAGCGGTCGCGCGGTTCCAGACTGAAGCGCCTAGAACCGCTCGGCCACAACGGCCGGCTACTGCTCTCAAACCCATTATTATTGGTCATCTCCAACATTTATTTATTTTTATCAGGTAATAACGAATTGTTGTTTACAGCAGTTACTTCATATAATGTAACGTACCTATTTCTTCATCTGTTTTTTGGTTTTGTGTAACTATTTTGTTTGTACCTTATTGTGACACGTATCTTATATCCTGTATGCCTGATTGGCTATTGATGACACTTCGGTATGTGGTGAGCGGAGCATCGCGTACTTAAGCAACAACTACGTTACTCTCCGTAGCTGTTGTCGTTCGTGGAGTTACAACACCTGCTCCCTTCACCGTCAGTGCCTACCAAGGTGGCTGCCGGCCAGAGTGGCCGCGCAGTTCAAGGCGCTACAGTCTGGAACCGCGCGACCGCCGCGCTCTCAGGTTCGAATCCTGCCTCGGGCATGGGTGTGTGTGGTGTTCTTAGGTTAGTTAGGTTTGAACCATTTGAACCAACGTGGCTACAATTTCTTCTTTTAATTTTTGTTATACAGTGTGTATTTCATATGTTACTACTACTATCAGGCTTCCCTCTTAATCCATTCTGTATTTATATCTCAGTATAAATGTTCTGAAAATTGCGCCATTTTGACTGAAACCGGTAACGATTGCAAATAAATGTTTTATTACGGTGAAGACTACTTTTAATCAATTTTTCAAACCATGGTCATGTTGTTTATTATAATGCTCATTTCGTCGTATCATTTCGCTGGGCTTGTAAGCACGACATTTTATTCTGTGCATTTGATTGTTAGAGTCTACTGTAGTTAAAATTGCCGTTCTGGTACACTGAGCACTGATCTTTTGTTACAGTATTTCATTTAGTCATCGGGAAGTGTAATCCTTTGGCTTCGGCTAGTCTAAATTAATTCTGTTGCTTTTAGTATTAATGATGTTGTCCTTTTATTCTATAGACGGTGTCCTTTTATTTTGTATTTTCATCATGCAAGGACCGGTTCCCTTGATGATGCATTAAATGACAACGCTTTAATGCTTCCCTAAATATCTGACTTGGAATTTACTATTATTGTGTGTCGCTTGGATGTTTAAAAGGAAGTTCTGTGTATGTAGTGAACTGTATCACCTGTTGCAAATAGTATTTTGTCATTCAGTTTAGAATACATTGTGTGTTCTGATAAGAAATATTTACGGCCACACAAACGCAGCCACTTTCATACCTCAGCCTGTTTTGCCGTCAGTCTTGTCGTACGACGACCTTTCCCTAAATCTGGAATGATGTGGATCTTTCTAATTTCTTGTTACCCATGTTTGTTCCAGCGACCTACGATAAACTACTGTTATTAGGTCAGCAAATCCTTTTAGATAATCTATATAGAATAGAACAGTTACGTAATCAGATCCTGTTATCTTTCGTCTGTCGTACAATTTGATATATTTTGAATTTTGGTGTTCTTGTGAGGGGCTATGGGAGTAATCACGTTATGGTTTTTCATATCGAAAATATTTTGAAAGATAGAAATAAAAATTCTCTCTTCTACCTGAGAGTTTCCTTTTCGACGGTAGAATGATTATTGTGCGAATGTGTAGATTACTTTCATTCTTTTATTGACTTTACCTCAGATCCTTATGTAGTATTTTACTTTGTTACATGTTGCTTTCGTTACGCTTGTTTGTCTTCGTTTAGAGTCTGTCAACAGGTCTTCGAACCCGAATAAATCTTTCATGAAGTTATTTGTCATAGATAATTTCTCAGAGTTCTACTGAATTAAAATCCTTTCCCATTCCTCACAATCTTGTTCAGCACTTACATATCGATGGGGTATTGCCCGCATCTCGTGGTCGTGCGGTAGCGTTCTCGCTTCCCACGCCCGGGTTCCCGAGTTCGATTCCCGGCGGGGTCAGGGATTTTCTCTGCCTCGTGATGGCTGGGTGTTGTGTGCTGGCTCAGAGCCATTTGAACCATTTTTTCGATAGGCTATTGTGTTCCAGACCTTAATGCTCCACAAATTCATTCTTAAAGATAAATACTTGTTCTTAATACGCTCTGAACATGTAATAAATGTCGCTAAAAGTTCTAATGATGAACGTTAATGTGAAACGCCTACGAATCGAATGAGTTTATCAGAAGGTAGTAGAATGGGGAAGACTACACAGAACCAGGCACCGATTGCACGTCTGAAGAGTCTGGAACTGCAGGTCAGCTGTAAAACACAAACAGCTGATGAAGTGTTCAACACTGAATCTGAAGAATGCTTCCATTTATACACACTTTGAAGTAACAGTCATACTACAACAAGTGAACTAGTTCTTGACCCGTCCGTGCCGGCTGAAGGACCATTGGATTCCTAAACAGAAAACGATAGTTTGTGCAGAATGTCCAGGGATCCAATGATAGAGTTATCACATGTGTGGTGTCACCGCCAGACACCACACTTGCTAGGTGGTAGCCTTTAAATCGGCCGCGGTCCATTAGTATACGTCGGACCCGCGTGTCGCCACTGTCAGTGATTGCAGACCGAGCGCCACCACACGGCAGGTCTAGAGAGACTTACTAGCACTCGCCCCAGTTGTACAGCCGACGTTCAAAGCCGTGGTTCACTGACAAATACGCTCTCATTTGCCGAGACGATAGTTAGCATAGCCTTCAGCTACGTCATTTGCTACGACCTACCAAGGCGCCATAACCAGTTATATTGAGCTTATTATACTTTTGTATCATCAAGAGCGATGTACTCCAATTATGGATTAAAGTTAAGTATTACATCATCTACGTACTTTATTTGCAATTCTCAAGACATTGTCCTGTTCCAGACCTCACGCCAGTCTGCGTGTAATTAAACGCGTGCATTTCGGCCTCCTGTAGCAACACGGTGTTGGCTCTTCTGCCAACACTTCAACATGTACAGGTAACGGTGTGTCACCATGGTCATTTCACGTGACGGGATTATTTTGTGTATGCACCAAAAGTTGGTAATAAAGAGCCCTACTTGGCCAGTGATGGGGTCGTTGCAGGCTGCCATGGCAACAGCCTCTGGAAAGTAGTGAACAGTCTAGCTGAGAGTGTCGTCTGTCTGAAAGCACATAGACTCTAGAGAATCGAATGAGGATCCAGGACCCCACTTTTATCTAAATTGCCCTGTAGACCATTTTGCTGGTGTCTGGTAAAGAGGAGGCGCAGATTATGAAGGCGTTCAGGTTCCGTACGACCTGTGACAATTACGCGATAGAAGTAACTGTCACAACTGCTGAGGTCCAAGGTAAGGTGTTCCAGTTAGCACTTGAATATCGCCGGGGCGCTGGCATCGCCGAAAGCAAACGATTGTGGCGATACAAACAAATTGGCCTGATAACGACCGTAAACAAACGGTACTATGTGTCATATCGAAGCTGGACACATCCATCTGTCAGGTGATCTTTGAAAGGAAGGCGGCCACCTGCTTCGTTGATCAACATGTACCGTTGTCGATGAAGGTTTGGAAATGAATCAATCACAGACTGATAATTGATAGTGAATTTTAAATGATGTTTGCCTCTATTACAATTAGAGATGTAGCGCACTGACTGATGAGACCGGCGTCAGAACTTGGTCCATTCGAGACGACCGAGTTCTTGTCTCAATAGATTGCGGAGAGCGGTAAGGAATGGTGCGAATGCTGCATAATTTCAGGCGTCGCCGTGGATTTCGGTGTGGTGTCAGCTGTATAGTCTTTTCCACAATCTAACTCGGCTTCAAAGGGAAATTAATATTCGTCACACTCCACCTCTAACGTCCCGATAGAAATACACTGTCAAACATTATGGATTTTGACTTCGATCTGAAAGCCAAAGGCTGAAAGGCATCTAAATAAATAACTTGCGCTCGAACAGACATGACAACCAAAAAGGAGATCCGGATTGGATGTATTTTGTACATTACACCCAATACGCAAAAAACACGGGGCGGAATTTTTGCTCGCTATAACAACGGAGCAGTTGTGCAGTAGACCTGATGGGTTACATACCCACTTTATGGCATGTAAGCACGTTGATTAACAAGACAGTGCCACCTGTACAAAGCTAAAAACCTATAGTGAAATGGAGTAGTACCTGATTAGGTCTTCCAATGAGGAGGGTGAGCTGCGAGCATAACTTTTCGACACGTGCTATACTTCGGTGTTCAGGGCTGCTCATGCTGAACGTGAGCTGGAGTAGTATGTAATAAGGTCTTCCTGTGAGCAGGGTGAGCTGCAAGCATAACTTTTTCACACATGTTACACTTCAGTGTTCGGGGCTGTTCCTGCTGAATGTGAGCTGGAGTAGTATGTGACTAGATCTTCCTGTGAGCAGGGTGAGCTGTCATATAACTTTTTCACACATGTTCGCTTAGTGTTCATGGCTGTTACTGCTGAATATCAGCTGGAGTAGTACGTGAACAAGTCTCCCTGTGAGCAGGGTGAGCTGTGAGCATAACTTTTTCACATGTGTTACACTTTGGTGTTTGGAGCTGTTACTGCTGAACGTGATCTGGAGTAGTATGTGACTAGGTCTTCCTGTGAGCAGGGTGAGCTGCGAGCATAACATTTTCACACATGTTACACGTCGGTGTTCACGGCTGTTCCTGCTGAAAGTGAGCCAGTAGCGGGTTTGTGGCGGCCGCCGCGGTGTGCTACGACAAACGTCAGCCCTGCTTCCCACTTTGCAGCAGCGATCACATTCCTCACCCTGGGAAGTACGCTGGGCACGGGGTTGCTTAATGAAACATCGACAGTAACCTGTAACGGGACACGCATAGAATAGCAATGAAAAAAATTTTGAGACATTAGGATTTTGTAAGAAAGATGTAAAGGTTAATTCGTTGAATGAATTAGATACATTCATCCACATTCGCAACAACCCTGACTGCATCTTGAAAGACTAGCTAGAGTTAAGAAACCAAATTTCTCGGAAAATGATGTCCACCTCATATAATTTTGTGTAGATCGAGAAAATTGTAAATTAGGCACGAAGAAAAACCAAATTTTATCCGTTACGTGGTCCAGTTGCGAGTAGGACTCGCGCACGTAGGGTTCCAATACAAACTTTATTACGTATTCAGGCAGTTCATGTCTTCCAGCCAACGAGGATCAAAATGGCTCTGAGCGCTATGGGACTTAACAAATGGTTCAAATGGCTCTGAGCACTATGGGACTTAACATCTTAGGTCTTCAGTCCTCTAGAACTTAGAACTACTTAAACCTAACTAACCTAAGGACATCACACACGCCCATGCCCGAGGCAGGATTTGAACCTGCGACCGTAGCGGTCTCGCGGTTCCAGACAGAAGCGCCTAGAACCGCTCGGCCACAGCGGCCGGCCCATCGAGGATCTCGACGATTTTTTCCTTATATCTACACTGACACCGGCAATATATCGGTCGCAGGTATTCCAAGGATGTTTTAATTTTAGGTCTGAAGACAATGTGATATAATTATAAAATAATAATATCCTGACTTTTGGCCCCTTTACTTGTTCAGTGTCACTTTTATTCTTTCTAAATTTCATGTATCTATGGTAACGCGAAGCAGCGAGCAGGCTTTGATGAGTGAATTTCCAAGTAATAATATATGTGGCATTAATTGTTGTATCTTTCGACTGCATTGACTTAGAAGCTTAACATTTTTACACTACCAGCAGACTTTTGGCCGCAGTATGAAACATAGATTTTAACTTGATTCGCCTACCCGTTCCTGAGGAAAGGGGTCGTTACAGACGGACGAACAGAGAGACACCCTGATGGCAAATGACAAAAAATATCATTTTTCGTGTGATAAATTACAGATTAACACTTTTCGGATATTTTTCCGTTGGTGGTAGAGTGGAACATTGCTTCTTGGTAAATTCAATGATTTTAGGTCAACGAGAAGTGCCCTGTATCTTTTGAGGAATGGGTCTGGGAATGTCAAAATATTTGACATAAATTGCCATATCTCTTGATTGCATTGACTTAGAAGCTTCACTTTTTTACATAGCCAGGGGACAGTAGACCTTAATATGTGACGTACATTTCAACTTAATACGTCTATCCGTCCCTGAGAAAAATGGTTTTGAACAGTCGGACAGACAGACAGACGGGCGGACAACGATGTGCTTCTGTAAGGGTACCGTTTCTACCGAATGAGGTACAGAACCCTTAAAACAGTACCCGTCTTTTGTTTGGCACAAGCTTTAGAAGTTAAAAACGTAGGTTTCTTCAAAATCTAGGCTAAGAGCAAGAACTTTTCCATTAAGCGTATACAGTAAGAGATATAATAACAACTCTGTAAGTACTTTGTTACTCTATCATCCAGTTCTCTGCTACATCTCGCGAGACACGTGACGTGTCATCACATGTAAACGTAACTGAATTGGGCATGTAAGAGGCGAACAAAAAGTTTCCATTTGAGGACACTGCTGCAGCACACATGCTACCTACCGCGCTTCCGATCCGAGTATCTAAGCACCGACATATAGCCAAGGGATCAGTCCGACATTCGTGTCTTTCCGACGTGCTTGCGGAAAATGCAGAAATTTGAACTATGGCTACATTATTACCGAATGTGTCCAAATAGGGTCAACTTGCTGTTATTCTTTTCTTGGTTGCCGAAGGACAAACACCGGTAGACATCCATCAGAGAAAGGATAATGTGTATGGGATAGCGAGTCTGTCGAAAACCACCATTGTGGAATAGTGCGTCAAGTTCCGTGCAAGAGGATTGATGCCAAAACCTGTTCATAGGTCACCGTGGTCCATTGCTTATTGATTTTGAGGAAACCTCGTGTCTCCGTCACTGGGGAACAATACAGTACAACGCTGGATCAGTTACGGCGTGCAATTTAGCTGAAACGCCCGAAAACTGCAACATGGGATGCTGCTTCTTCATGACAACACAGGTGGCCATACCATTAATTTACTAACGCACAAGTTTCTCCAAATGAAGTGACACTTGAGCTTACGCCCTATAGTCCTGATCTCTCTCCATGCGATTATCACGTTTTCGGTCCCTTAATAAAGATCTTGAAGGGGTGACGAATCCTGTCGGACGAGAACGTTCAGCAGGCAGTTACGGACTTCTTCAGCAGCGGGACACAGTGTTTAAGCAAACGGATTTATTCAGCCTGTGCTCTGTGGAACTACTGCCTCACTGTTCACCCGTGGGATAATTGCCTCAGTGTTCACGGCGGTTTTGTCTGATTCGCACACCGATTTTGGACTGTGCGGACTCCGGACGGGTAGTTTTTGTTCGTCCCTTATAGGATATGTGTGCGCCATGTTGTCCTTAGTTTTATTCGCGGTTCAGCATGCCAAACATCAAGGAAGCAGATCTCCGTGTTGTAATGTGCACAGAAAGTATTGCAACAGGTAACTCGAATACGTAGAAATTTTTACGAGGAAACCTTGCAACCCTTTCATGCTGCACCAAGGATCGAAACCAGTAATAACTATTCATTCAGAAATAGTGTGGCTAGAAACAGTTTGCTTCCCACTGATATTACGGTAGATGTCCACTCTAACAGAAAAACAAATTGACGTTTAACAGCTGTAACAAAATAAACCATGTCTTGACTGGAACTAATGTAACTTTTTATTCCTACTTTAGTATTGGCAAACCGGACACCACGCGACAATTTAGGCTTTTCCATCTTCTCACTACGTCTTTTTTTCTGTTTCTTCAGTTCACGTCACAAACAATGTCTTACTACATGTATGAATGCGTGGTTTCGCGACGATATGAATTAATAAAATTTTCTCGGGCTTCCAGCCGCGTCAGGTGGTTAAAATCCCACGATCTTTCCACCGAGCTCTCCTCAGACATTGTCAAGTGGTAAGAATGACTGCTGTGTCGCCGTGGCCGCGTCGTATACAGGGTGGTTGGGAATTCCCGTTACGCACTTCTAGGACTTGTAGAGGGGAGTGAGTACATCGTATTTTGAATAGGAGCCCATGTCTGGGAACGTCATCCAACGAGACTACAGAGCGTCGAAGTTATAGGCGCGGGCGTCTGTAAATGTACGTACACACGGGGTGATTCCGTGATGATGTTACAGACTTTCTAGGATGATGGAGAACGATAAATGCATTGATTTGAAGTAAGGATCCCTGTACCGGAAACAAACGAGTCGAAAGTTATAAACGAAAATCGTTCTGATACCTCTGACAGTTGAATACAAGTACCGGTTCTTGTGTTCAGAAGAATATAGGGTTGGTAACTTTCAGTGGTGGTAGTGTGGACAAAAACGAGAAAAAATGTCCAGTAAACGTGGGCTCTAAAGTGCGTAACTGAGAAGCTATGACCATTCGTTCATCTTCGCTAATGTGAAACACATCTCCTCTACTGAGCAAGTAGTCATAGCTGTTAAGGTACGCACTTTAGAGCCCACGTTTATTGCACATTTTTTCTCGTTTTTGTCCACACTACCACTACTGAAAGTTACCAACACTACACTCTTCGCAACACAAGAACCGGTACATGTATTCAACTGTCAGAGGTATCAGACCGGTTCTGTTTATAACTTTCGACTCGTTCGTTTCCGGTACAGGGATCCTTACTTCAAATCAATGCATTTATCGTTCCCCATCATCCTAGAAAGTCTGTAACATCGTCACGGATTCACCCCGTGTGTACGTACATTTACAGACGCCCGCGCCTATAACTTCGACGCTCTGTAGTCTCATTGGATAACGTTTCCAGACATGGGCTCCTATTCAAAATACGATGTACTCACTCCCTTCTACAAGTCCGTAACGGGAATTCCCGACCTCCCTGTATATGGCGAGGAAGAAAGCACTAGTGACGTCACAGCCAGCAGTGCGGCTATATAACGACGCGGCCACGGCGACATAGCAGTCAGTCAAAAAATGGTTCAAATGGCTCTGAGCACTATGGGACTTAACTTCTGAGGTCATCAGTACCCTATAACTTAGAACTACTTAAACCTACCTAACCTAAGGACATCACACACACCTATGCCCGAGGCAGGATTCGAACCTGCGAACTTAGCGGTCACGCGGTTCCAGACTGTAGCGCCTAGAACCACTCGGCCACCCCGGCCGGCGCCGTCAGTCTTACCACTTGACAATGAATGAGGAGAGCTCGGTCGAAAGCTCGTGGGATTTTAACCAACTAACGCCGCTGGAAGCCCGACAAAAAAAATGTTAATGTCTTACTACTTTTATCTTGGAATCATTCTAAGTTTAACACTTTCGGTTTCAAAATATCTCTTTCTGCTGCTTCTTCTGCTTATATATTGTATCATTATATATCTTTTTTGGGCTGTAAATACTCATTGTCTGAATATTTTAAACAAATCATACCCCACAAAGGAGAACAGCATATCAAGAATTTTAATCTCTTAGCCAACCGAAATTAACAGTCTTCCTATTTAACCAGCTTAATTTCTGTGACGTTAATTGTTCGTAGAAGCTCTAGGCATGACGATTCCAATACCAGAGACTGCTCTTTCCGATACACTGTAAGAATTAAACGAAATGATACCACGAGCGAAATTCCTGTTTACTAAAATGTGTTCATTGCTTTGCATGGATTTATCATTTTGCAGTTTCAACATTCATCAAATGTCCGTCAGTGATGCAATATTTTGTACTTACTCTAAATATGTAGGCAATAAAGCAGCGAATGAAGTTATTAGTTACTTGCACAATTACGTGAGTGAATTCCTTGATCCAAAAGTAAGGGTTCTCATAACATTCTGTTATTCGTGCTCAGGCCAGAACAAGAAGTATATAGTGTTTATATCTACACTATCTCGCTTATGCCATTAAGAAATTAGATAGCGCCAAAGTATTAAGGAGACTATTTTACATGAAATATGATAAAAACTTTGGTTTGATTAAAAAGAAAGTTATTGCAGAGTTACCGAAAGAGGAGGTTAATGCTTTTCAATCGGCAAGAATGAATCAGAGACCTTAAATAGTCATTCCCGTTCAACAAAGAAATTGTACGAGTTCGGACGACCTCCTTAAAAGCAACTTACAAACCGACGTATTATTAGAAGAGACAGCGGTTCAAAGAAAGGAAGGTAAGCTGTTCAAGTACATGATTAATTACAATGGAACCTGAGCACCAGTAGATTTGGAGCCTTCTGATGGACTACAAGTAGACGTCGAGGTACGTCTCAGGGGCCTGAGAAATTCTTAGGGTCTTATCGAACATGTTTTGGTTAAGTATTTTGTGGTATGAAACTTTTTGTGAGGTAAGCGCGATTATTTTGCAACTAGCTAATTCTGGGGGTGTATTTTCAGAGCTCCTGCCTATGCCTTATGAAAAATATGCGGACGTTCAAGAACTTAAACATTTGTATGTTCAAGACGCAAAAAGTTTCTATGCCAGTCTACCACTTAACGTACCAAAATTCAAGACAAACAAAAAGAACCGTCCAGCGTTCAACAACACAACGAAGGGACGAAAGCATACTAAAATGTGAACGATTTGTCACGTTCTTTTCGTGGTAAAGATGTACTTCCTTTGCGTATTCTGTCTTTTTCATCATATAATTTCATTTCTTATTTCTTCTAAAGTACATCCTCCACAGCCAGTAAATTTGGCATCATAATTATATTGGTTACACTCGACTGAAGTGAAAAATAAGATTGACCCGACAAATAATTGAGGATGTTGGGTGTAAGTCCTTCGATGGTGCAGGAGAGGAATTCGTGTCGGGCAGCATGAAACCAGGTACAAGACTGATGACACAGAAAAGAAAACCTTATCGTACTGTGCCCAGGTACAATCAGTTAGGAACGTTTAAAAACTAGAGAGATGGTAACAGGCGCCGTAAGAGTAGAAAAAACCTAAACTAAAATTAAAATTTACCTAAATAGTCAGGTCTCATATCTGTAACGTTACAGATCTAACATTCTGCGTGGTGTCTGTCTGTTCTATATCGTGTCTCCCTACCACTTTCGCGCAACGACGCTCTGAGCGTGAGCGTGTTTTTCTTTTTTTTTTTTTTTTTTTTTAGGGAATTGACTGGTTTGAACCTGGGAACCTGGGACCTGTTGCTGGTAAGGAGACGTCAGACCACACATGACATGTAGAATTCAGAAGAGTTCAGTGAGACTAGCGATGATATAACCAAATACTTAATGATTTCAGCGTCAGCTCCACTGCACTCCCTGTAAAAGAATCTTAATACTAACTAAATTTAGTGGAAGGGGTTCAAGGCTTTCCTATTTTTAGTTAGCTGGTAAAATAACGTCGAAAAAGCAGTTAAGTTTACCACTGGAAATTTTATTCTACTCACAGAACATTGTTAATAAATTGCACAATTGATAAAAGGAAATGTTTTAATACAGGATGGTAAAAACCAACTGCGTTCGACAAAAATGTGAACGAATATTCCCTGAATGGTTTTCCAAGTTCTGCAATGGATCGAAGGATGACCTATGCCATATCACATCTATAATCTAAGTTTAAATTAAGTTTCACAAAAGAGAAAACTATCAAAATGGTCTACAGTGACCCTCAATTACCTTTAATTACTTATCTAACTTGTTGTAAATAACAGTGGCTGATGTGGCTTCTCAATAACTATATAACAGAAAAATCATCGCGTTTCAGATTTTTACTTCAAGTGGCAAATGTAACCAACATGAGCTTTAATTGACGATCGACACTAGTATTACGCAAAATGGGGGTGTAACAGATGAGACTTCTGCAGTTCTGAGTGAAGCTTTATGCGCTGTTATGCGGCATCGCGTGCGTTCATTAACTTGTCGGTGTTCGTCAGGGGGCGGCGAGAAGCACAGCTCCGCTCACCTCGCCGTCTCGGAAGGAACTCTTGTCCTAACTTCTCCTTACTACAATTTACCGAACTTGGTTTAAAAAAACTATCTGGCTGTGTTTTCATCTGACCAATCAGGGTCTCAATGTTAACGTTAAGCTCCGCCTACAAAAATGCTGTCTATCCAATGAGAAACGTTATACTTTTCGTGGTGGGGCAATGTTTTTAAAGTTTGCAACGTAACAGAGACGCGAAAAAGTCTCACGCTAAAACTTGCAGCTGGTGTGGTCCTTTTAGTGTTATCGTAAGATCTATACTGTTCTTCTGGAGGGCTATCTTTTAACATGGGCAGGGGGTGGTCCTGACGTAACAGAGACGCTAAAAAGTCTCACGCTAAAACTTGCGACTGGGGTGGCCCTTTTTGTGTTATCGTAAGATCTATACTGTTCTTCTGGAGGGCTCTAGCTTTTAACATGGGCTGGGGGGGTGGTCCTAGCGGTTATCTGGCGACGTGGGTGTCCGTCCCTTATCGTAGGGCCTTCCAGCTTAACACGGTTCTGCTCTCGGCTTCTGCTCTCGTTTCTCCCCTTGGAACTGCGTCTGTCTCACGGTGCGAAGGTATGACACGCATTTAGACATTCTTGTGTTAGTCTGTGGTATTCCATTTGCTCACTCGTTACTCGTATTACTTTGGTTAATTTAATGTCACGATTTATTCGGAGCTATGTGACATAATACTGGATTTGCTTATCATATCAGGGTTTTCATGGAAGGTGTTGGATTTGCCTGACACCCTACACAGACACAGTATCAAAAGCAAAATACATGGACGAAATCTGTAAGCCCTTTTGAATGAAGACATGGATAAGTGAAGGTAATTACTTAACTACAATCCTCTTCAACAGTGTACTGGAAAAATCGTCAGCATCTGAAACAAAAATTAAATAAATATTAAGTGTCTGCCCTATAACTGGGAGAAAAGATACAGTTTAGGAAGTTAACTGCCTGGTATTTGGAGACGATATTGCTGCACTACCTGAAAAGCCAGCAGATGCAGAAATACAAATCAATTTCTTGAAACAGATAGAAGGGGATCAGGTTTAATAATCATTGCAGAGGAAACCAAGTTCCTCATGTTTACGGGCAGACAGTGGTGAAACATAGTCAAGAAGTTCAAGTATCTAGGAGCGATAATTAAGAAAATGGGTTACAGCCGGCCGATGTGGCCGAGCGGTTCTAGGCGCTTCAATCTGGAACCGCGTGACCACTACGGTCACAGGTTCGAATCCTGCCTCGGGCATGGATGTGTGTGGTGTCCTTAGGTAAGTTGGGTTTAAGTAGTTCTAAGTTCTAGGGGACTGATGACCTCAGATGTTAAGTCCCATAGTGCTCAGAACCATTTGAATGGGTTACAAAACATTCCATAAGCGTAAGGAAATAAAAAGCAGAAAAATAAGAAGGGAAAACCAGTGAATTACTTAAAGTGAAAAGCGTACATCAGGTAATGAAAATTTGTAATGCATGAAAACACTCTAATGAGATCAGAATGCGCTAAGTGAATATCTAGCACTGAATTATAAACTACACAAACTAGATTTATTAGGAAGGAGAATTACCACGAAAATTTTATGACCAAAGAGAAGTAAGTAAGCCTGGAATCTAAGAAGAATAATGAAATATATGTCGTGTGTCTAAAATGTTCCGTGAATGGTGTTATATCTGAATGGCTAATTGGCGCATGTGTGCATGCATGCGCATGGGTCATCATAGACTTGAGGAGAATCGATACACGGCAGCCACTGCATGTGACTGGCTGTGTAAACAGACTGCGGCCAGTTGAACGTAGCCAATGCGAGAGGAAATGTCACAGCGGAATGGAGCAACGTGTAAACATCAAGTTCTGGGGAAGACTGAAACGCAGACACATGGAATGTTGATGCAGATGTACGGGAGGGAAGCCGTGAGCAGAAAATGTGTTTATGAATGGTTTAAACGATTCCGTAAAGGGAAGGAAACAACTGAGGACGAGCCACGATCAGGTCGGCCATCGACTAGCAGAACCCCAGGGAAGATCAAAAAATGGCTCTGAGCACTATGGGACTCAACTGCTGTGGTCATTAGTCCCCTAGAACTTAGAACTACTTAAACCTAACTAACCTAACGACATCACACACATCCATGCCCGAGGCAGGATTCGAACCTGCGACCGTAGCAGTCGCTAGGGAAGATCGAGAAAGGGAGACAGATGCTGGCACATGATCGGCGACGGACTCTCAGATTGATTGCGGAAGAACTGGGCATTAGCAAGGACGCAGAACACACCACCGTCCGCGATGAGTTGGATAAGCAGAAGACCTGCTTCCGATTTGTGCCGCACATCCTCACAGACGAACAGAAAGCAAAACGGATGGAAACTTCTTGTGATTTCATTTCCATGTGTGACCAGCATGCATTGCTTCTGAACACCATCGTCACGGAAGATGAGACCTGGTGTTACCAGTTCGATCCGGAATCAAAACGGCAATCGACGTCTTCCCCGTGACCAAAAAAAAGAAAGCCATCTGCGAAAATCCATGGTGAAAACAATATTGATCGCCTTCTTCGACAACAACGGCATCATCCACAAAGAATGTGTCCTTGCAGGTCAAACCATTAATGCTGCATTTTACCAGTCCGTTTAGAACCGATTGCTACAGCGTATCTGGCGGATTCAGTCAGAGTTGTACAGGACTGGAAAATGGATGGTGCTCCATGACAATGCCCCTGCACACTGCGCGATCCGTGTGCGTCAATTCGTGACACAGAAGAAGGTAACTACTCTTGAACACCCTCCGTACTCCACTGATCTGGCACCTGCGGACTTCTTCCTGTTTCCCCGTTTGAAGGCGACCATGAAAGGAGAACGCTGTGGGGACGTGAATGCCTTCAAAGATCGTTTGACAGCCGTTCTGCGATCGATTCCACAGGAAGTCTTTGCTGATAGTTTCCAGAAACCGTACGAACGTCGTTAAAAGTGTATTGTAGCGGGTGGCGTCTATTTCGAAGGGCAGTAAAGAACATTTGTTTGTTTCGTTTGTTTTGTTTGTTGTCTGATATCATTTATCGAACTTTTTCGACACACCACGTGTGAAAATATCGAAAAAATCGGGGCAATAAACGAAGGAAGACCGGTATTTTATGCACTTCCACACAGGATGAATGACTCCAGTCTGACGACTTTAAAAGTACTGCTGCGAAAATAAATCAACAACCGATGGCTGGCCATCAGAATATGCCATAAAAACATTTCTTAATGAAATAACTTATCCCGTTCCTCCCTTGGGTCCTTCATATATTCTGTCATTCATCCCCTTCTTCTCGTCAGTGTTTTCCGCATGTTTCTCTATGATGCCGATTCTGCGGACAACCTCCTCATTTCTTACACGACCACCTAATTTTCAACACCCTTCTACAACACCACATACTAAACGTTTCGATTCATTTCTGTTCTGGTTTTCCACGATTTCCTCCCACGCAGCGCTATTCTCCAATCGTACAACCTCGGAAATGTGGGTTGGGGAAGGGAATGGAAGGAAGCGGTTCCGCCGTTATGCAACCAGACACGCGGTTGCAGACGGCTGCGTCTGGCCGGCGAGCCGGACTGGACGGAGATGCGTCGAGCGGCCTCCGTGAGAACAGATGGGAGAGCGTCGAGCAGAGGGGGGGGGGGGGGGGGGGAGGGCGCCGCGTTCGCCTTGGGCCCCGCTGGCCGGCCTGCCGCCCGGTCACGACTGCCGCCGAGCCGGTGCTTTTTATTTGCCAAATTAGCATTATTAGCGGCTGTCCACAGCGAGGCCGCGCCGGACCTCTCTCAAGACGCCCCCGCACCCGCCGGAGCGGCCGCGCGTCTCATCGGCTCGAGCCGTCGGCACACGGGAGGAGGCAGCTTAAGACGTCCGCACACGGACCGTGCAACCGAACGTTGAGCGTTGAGCGTGTCGAGTTTCTGACGTCCGGAGTCTTTCCGAACGTGCAGAGCGAAATCCTGAGGATGCGTCTGAGCGTTGACCAATGAAATGGCACAACAATTTGTTGTAATAAATTTCAATTAGTAACATATCTACAGGTAAGATTTTCAGCAAGTGCTAACATGCTATGATTGAGTATCAATAGTGATGCTGATGATTAGATGGGTAGATCACATAACTAATGAGGAGGTATTGAATAGGATTGGGGGGAAGAGAAGTTTGTGGCACAACTCGACTAGAAGAAGGTATCGGTTGATAGGACATGTTCTGAGGCATCAAGGGATCACCAATTTAGTATTGGAGGGCAGCGTGGAGGGTAAAATTCGTAGACAGAGACCAAGAGATGAATACAATAATCAGATTCAGAAAGATGTAGGTTGCAGTAGGTACTGGGAGATGAAGCAGCTTGCACGGGATAGAGTAGCTTGGAGAGCTGCATCAAACCAGTATAAGGACTGAAGACCACAACAACAACAGTGTTTTGTTGGTTTCACGAAGTGAGCAGCGTCACTGATCCGTATGAGATAGCATGTTTGGGCAGTCGTTCCAATTTTTTCTCCTAATAATAGCGTTTTTATTAGGTTCTGATACTTTATTATTAGTTTAATATAAGTAAATACTATAACAATTGATCTTAGCTAGCCGGCCGGAATGGCCGTGCGGGTCTAGGCGCTACAGTCTGGAGCCGCGTGACCGCTACGGTCGCAGGTTCGAATCCTGCCTCGGGCATGGATGTGTGTGATGTCCTTAGGTTAGTTAGGTTTAAGTAGTTCTAAGTTCTAGGGGACTGATGACCTAAGATGTTAAGTCCCATAGTGCTCAGAGCCATTTGAACCATTTTTGATCTTAGGTAAATATGAGTTCGCTGGCCGGTGTGGCCGAGCGGTTATAGGTGCTACAGTCTGCAACCGCGAGACGGCTACGGTCGCAGGTTCGAATCCTGCCTCGGGCATGGATGTGTGTGATGTCCTTAGGTTAGTTAGGTTTAAGTAGTTCTATGTTCTGGGGGACTGATGACCTCAGAATTTAAGTCCCATAGAGCTCAGAGCCATTTGAACCAATTTAAGTTCACCTTTTTTTGAGGGCTGACTTTGTTCGATTGGCTTAATCTATAGGACAGCTTGCACTATATGTATAAAGATATTTTGCTCCTTTTTCTTTTACGCTTCGTGATTCACATGTTGGAAAGATTCTGTTACTGGTTAGGAATAGTGGTCAAGTAAGGCTGACCTTGGGGTTTTACTAAAATGTGGGAATGATGAAATAATGCTTATGCTATGTGGAGAAATACTGCAAATTTGTATTGCACTGTTTGCAATGGAACTTTTATAAGCCTGTGTCCTTATTGATTGGACATGATACTTTCCTTTTCGTGGACGATGGAGGAAATGTGCGTTTTAATAGAGCTAACGAGAGAATTTTACGCTCGCCCGTTTCGTAAACAGTGTGATTTACGAACTAGACACATCCCTCAACTGCCGCTGGAGTGCGTTGTGAACGCGTATACCACGTTGGGGCCCACGTATTGTATGCGCAAGTCGCATCATTCCTGAGCGTTCAGCAGCACGTTGAACTTACGTAAGAAGGCTCAACGTTGACGTTCGACAGCACGGCCCGTGTGCCGACGGCTTTGCGCTGACGTGCACGCAGACGGGATATCCCGTGTCACGAGACACAGCGCCGTCGGCACGCCGCTCGAGGTGGTTGAGGTGGCGGTTGTCAGCTTTATCTGGCTCGCAAGTAGGTTCACAAAAATGGATGCGCTTAGAATTCCTACGGTAGCTGTATTAGAACGAATATTTCCTTTCCTGACCATATGCTAGTTATGTTGTGTCTATGGTATACATCAATAAAATCTTTAATATCCGCGTACGTCTAATAAGACACAAATGAAAGATACATATCCATTCAGGAAAGAGATCAGCTAATAGAAGTTCACCAAATCCAACGAACTCAACCCTGACTGAGAGCGCACTTATTTTTGCATGACATCAAGTATTGCAGAAGTTATTTCTCTTCACCTCATACGAAACACCCACAACATTTCAGAAAACGCGGTGAAAACAAATTTAGGGACAGTGGGACGCGGAACTGTATCCGATTTGTCCTCGCTTCCGTACCGCTTTACCTCAACCAACTATGCTCTGTCGAAACTGTTTGTATTAGCATAGTTCTCTGCACTTTAATTCCCTAAATGTTATTAGCATTTAATTACAACAAATCCTAAAAAGAACGACATGTTTTCATGAATCTGAAATGGAACAGAGAGGGAGAATGCGCGTCGTACAGTAAACAGGATGTCCCAAAGAGCCGTCACTCTTCCGTCTAACCAAAATACCCAGGAATGGGAGACAACCATTTTTCTCTAATTCCGTATTAAATCGAATCTTCTCATGAATGGAGTTAAGATGACGTATAACTCCAGTAACTTATCTTCTCTGGGGTGTCACACTACGAAAGTGTCATCCATTTGTCTCCAAAAAACAGTTGGTTTAGAAACCGCTGATTCAAGTGGTCTTTCCTCAAAATCCTCCATAAAGAAGTTAGCCATTATGGGAGACAAGGAGCTGCCCACGGCGACACTCTTTCCTCAACCTATTTTATGTTTAACCAAGAATATTTTGAACAGACTGACGGCGTGGATAAAGAGGAGAACGCGCCAGCAAAGTCCCTAGATTTGCTCCGGACGGATACGCTAGGATACTCCGGTAGCTGCAGCGAGCGGCAACGCCGAAGACAGCTGATCATTGCAGTTCCACCAGCGAGGGCGCTGCCGCCGGGCGGTGCGGTCACCGTGACTCTGGTGCATGCCTGGCAATACTACCAGCGGGCTGCATAAGGCGGGGCGGAGAACATCTTCGACAAAATGTCCCCCTTTATCGCATTTTATATGTATCATTTTCATCTTTTTATTAAATGTATCACTTGGCTGAAGAGCGGCGGATTGTGCCGCTGCCAGCCCCAAATGACATCACAATAAGGAGAGAGAGAGAGAGAAAAGGTCTTCGTCAGTCTTCGATGGGTCGCCTGAAGATGAATGGCAGGTGTCCAGTTGAAATATCGTGGAATGAAGTTTACGACGACCAAATGCCAATCTGAAATCTCTTCGAACATATAATTCGCCGGGAAAATTTTAAATTTCACATCATTTCTCTCACATATAGTCCATTGTCATTTATCTCTCCAGCAGGAATACGAAGAAAATATATTCACAAGCTCTCGACTGCTCACAGCATAGCAAGACGATGCCTGCTAGATTAACTGTTGTCTATACAATGCTACCAAAACATGCTGTCGCAAGCACATGCGTAAACCATTACCCAAAGTACAGTGTTTAACAGAGGGTGCATCACGTACCAACAGACTCCCATCCATACTTTGTTATTCTGCTCCCGTTTGGTGCATGGGAGCAAAGATTATCACCACCTCTTTGTACAGGGCCGAATTCCCTCTCCTTAATGATTACTACGCTGGTGAATTTCGAGAGTATGCTTCTCTTTATCGCAAAGAGCCTTGCTTTTAACATCTGCCACGGGAGTTTGCGAGTCTCCTGATATTGCACTATATGTTCAGTTTACCTGAAGACTTTGAAATATCTCAAAAACGACAAATTGCATCCAAAAAATTTATAAACAAAGTTTGTTCCTCTCGAAGAGGGACATCTAGTGATAGCAAATTCAACCTCCACTTCACCCCCAATGTGGGCTCAGGGGGTTGGGGGTGGGGGTGGCAAATCTGAAATGTTAAATGGGAACACCAACTTTCATTGTAGATTCGGATTCTACGGGGAAAAAAACATAAGGTTTGTCTGAAACATTTTTTCATTACGTCATGATACCGTAATCGGAAAAATTAAAATTGGTAAGAAATCGTATGTTGAAAATGCTATCCAATGACACTTGAATTAATCCCTCACCTCCACGCTGCGAGGGTAGTACAGGCAATTATTGTACAACTTTTAATGGGACTGCACTGTCCATTATAAGTAGTAGTCCGCTGCATGGCCATAGTGGTGCGTCGAACAGACTCCTTTTCGATTTGTCAAAGGAATACAACGTTGAGGATGGGATTTCCCATCAAAAATTACGAAATAGATTCCTGTCCTACACTCGCAGCGTGGAGGTGGCGGTTAATTCTAGTGTAACTGGATAAAATTTTGAAACACGCCAATTTCTACACATTTTGATTTTTCTGATTTGAGCGATAACTGTGGGGATGCAAAAAATATTTTTCTAAAAAAACTTATTTTTTTTCTTAGAATCCGAATCTGCAATAAAATATGGGGGCTCCCATTTAAGATTTCTAAGTTTTCTCCGCCCCGGGTCGAATATGGTATCACTGGATGTCCCCCTCCGAGACGAACAAATTTTAAATATTAATTACTTAGATACGATGTGTAGTTTTCGGGATATCCAATGTATTCGGATAAGTTGAACAACCTGTACAATGCATTTGTTGCGATAATTACATACATACATTTATGAAGTGTCTTAGACCAACGAATCTCAGCTTGGCATCTGCCTTCATCACACCTAGCTTTATTCGGTCCTTACCTCTTATATCGCTCCGAATAAATACTCCTAAATAATTGACTGTTGTCACTGATTCTAGTGATTCATGAAACGATTTCGTGCCTGTCTACGTGTATACCTGTATCACATTGGATTTGCTTATGTTGAGGGTCAATTGACAGCTTTTGCACTCAGCGCTGATCACCTTCGTGTCTTTCTAGAGCACATTTCCAACGATCCGATACATCTGTATATAATTGCATTTTATGTGAACAGTTTTAATCAGCTGAAAACACTCTCTGCCATGTCTTTTAAACATAGAGCCAAGCTGCTGTTACAAGTCACCTAATATGCATCTACAACGAGAAAGTATGAGGAAGTGTGGTTTTCACTGAGTTACAGGGGCAATTTGACGAATTTTCTGACGTAAACAAATAACATTTAGCGTTTACCGTTACCGCATTGCTACGTCGACTTCCGTTTTGAATAGAACTATTACACTATATGACAAAAAAAAAATTGAAGCACCTGGTAAGAATGCTAGGATAAATCTGGTTCGACAAATTTGTGAGGATATTTATTGTCAGATGTTAATGTTACTTTGTACAATTTATAACTCTGTATATTTACATAGCATCAGCGAATATGTATAGGATTAGGGTTAATGTTCTCTGTGACAGGCAGAATGACCACCAGAGTATAACAGTGTTGTATATGTGGTGTCTGTTCTTTCGGACATGTCGTCTTAGATACTGTCTGTTAATGTTTATAAGGTATTTTTCTTACATGGTTATTCGTAAATACTTGTGGCACTCTAGAATACGACTGTACTACAGCTACAAGAAGAAAATAAAGAAAGTCTTCTGCAGATACAGATCCCCCCCCCCCCCCCCAAGTTTTTTTTCGCGCTTACAACTACTGCTGGTTTGAAGCTCTGTACCAGGTTGTAGTAGTGTTACCAAAACCGTACGTGCGTATTACGCCCTCGAATTGCTTACAGTTTGGTGCATTGTTACGGTTCAGTAGAATTTACATATCAGATACCAGTCAAAACAATCAGTGATCAGCGCAAAAAATTCAGCGAAAGTCACAGCCTGTCCACTGTAAATACGGACGAAAGATACTCCAGCGAGAGCATTGACCACAGATCTTCTTATGAAACAACCTCGGGCACCACATCCCCAAGATCATGAGCTTGGTTTTTCACTTTCGCACAGATACCGAAACTGCGACTAGAGAAATATCGATCTTCGCAGAAATTGGGTTCGTGACCTATTTATATGTCGTGGGGCTGACATTGTTTAACACAATAACATACGTATTTGTTGTGTGAGGAATACTCATGTGACCACTGAACCTAAGGGTTATCTCCTAAAGTGATTATATATCCTAATATGGAATCTTTTCAAGTATGTATTCTTATTGTCTCCGAAAAAAGAACTTATACTGATAGCATATATCTGAAGACGCACCAACAGTACCTGATGCCACAATTACGCGACTGTGACATTGATTAATTCGGCATTGATAGCGCTCTAGGTCAGATTGATCCTCTAGGTGTCGAACTGCCGCAGTGTTGAACTGGAAATGCTTCTCATACGATCGTTTAGTCTCCATGATCAGCAGATGGAATTACAAACGATCGAACTGCTTACTATACAGTCCTTCCCCATCAGCCTCAACGGTCGCCCACAGAAACTTTATATAAAGTCCTTATGCTATAAAATATTTTATGTTCGTGCCTTTAATGCTGCATCATTTGGAACAGCGAAGTAAGGAACGTTAATATAATTACTGTCAGCGGTCCATACCGGGTTCGGACGCGTACCGTTAGTTAGTTAGTTTCACGTTCCATGGATCAAATGGTTCAAATGACTCTGACAAGGGAACCTCCCCATCGCACCCCCCTCAGATTTGGTTATAAATTGACACAGTGGATAGGTCTCGAAAGACTGAACACAGATCAATCGAGAAAACAGGAAGAAGTTGTGTGGAACTATGAAAAAATAAGCAAAATATACAAACTGAGTAGGCCATGTGCAAGATAGGCAACATAAAGGACAATAATAGCTGATGAGCGCCGTGGTCTCGTGGTTAGAGTCAGCAACTGCGGAGCGAAAGGTCCTTGGTTCGAGTCCTCCCTCGAGTGAAAACTTTACTTTCTTTATTTTCGCAAAGTTACGATCTGTCCGTTCATTCATTGACGTCTCTGTTCACTGTAATAAGTTTAGTGTCTGTGTTTTGCGACCGCACCGCAAAACCGTGCGATTAGTAGACGAAAGGACGTACCTCTGCAATAGGAACCGAGAACATTCGATCGCAAGGTCATAGGTCAACCGATTCCTCCACAGGAAAACACGTCTGATATATTCTTTACGACACTGGTGACGGCATGTGCGTCACATGACAGGAATATGTTGTCGACCCACCTACCTTGCACACTTGGCGAATGGGTAAAAAGATTCTTCTACCTTGCCCGATTTAGGTTTTCTTGTGGATGTGATAATCACTCCAAAGGAAGTGATGAAAACATAAGAGTTTGTCACATAAACTGCATCAAATGAATGCAACAGTTTCAGAGTCGCACAGTTTTCCCTGTGCTCTGTCAAAACATATGTTTTTTACGTTTTCAAATGTTTCCGTGGGAAGACCGTCAAATTCTGTATATGTCCAAGCAAATCTGAACATGTCCTGGAATTTTGGAGAGCGAAGTTGATTATGTGTGAGTGCCTGAACTTTGATAATTATCTGAAAATAAAAAATTAAAACTTTCACCCGAGAGAAGATTTGAACCAAGGACCTCTCGTTCCGCAGCTGCTCACGCTAATCACGGGACCACGGCGCTCGTCAGCTCACACTCTCCTTTATGTTGCATATCTTGCGCATGGACTACTCAGTTTGTATATTTTGCTTATTTTTTTCATAGTTCCACACAACTTCTTCCTGTTTTCTCGATTGATCTGTGTTCAGTTTTTCAAGGCCTATCCCTGTGTCAACTTATAACTAAATCTGAGGGGGGTGCGATGGGGAGGTTCCCTTGTGAGCACTATGAGACTTAACTTCTGAGGCCATCAGTCGCCTAGAACTTAGAACTAATTAAACCTAATTAACCTAATGACATCACACACATCCATGCCCGAGGCAGGATTCGAACCTGCGACCGTAGCGGTTGCTCGGTTCCAGACTGTAGCTCCTAGAACCGCACGGCCAGTCCGGCCGGCTCCATGGATCATTTGCATGATAAATGGTAATCATGGAGAACGAGACGTTTGGCATTTACATCGCAAATTAATCTGTAAATATGGTTACATGCTGAACATTTGTAAATGTCTTTTTCTTTTTTTTAATATCCAGAAGTTAGTTAGTAATTGTTCTGGCGTAACCACAAGCGCCGGAACGAAGAGTAAGAACGCAAGACCAGAGAAGGCGGTGAAGAAAATTCATCCAATAGCCCGCCCACAAGGACCGCGCCGTGCCAGCGGCGCCCTCTGCAGGAAGTGAATGTAAGAGCGGCTCCTGCCAGCCTCGGCCGCTCAGGTCGGCTCAGATTGGCTCAGTATACGGACATCAGTGGACAGCTGCACACCGGCACTCGCAGAACACAGTGTAGTGATCCGTATCAACTGCTTACGTGGACTTTGTCTATATCGAAGATTATTACTATTTGTATGTCGCTTGTGATACCGGTGTAACTCCAAAGTTAATTATTGTCAATTTGCTTCGTAGAAATAAAACTACTAATGTTATTTGCTTGAATTGTTGTATAGCATTCCGAGAACGCAGTTTTCCTTAGGCACCCTATACGAGACGAGTGGGCAAGACTCAACAGTAATTCATACTCAGCCAGCCGGAGTGGCCGAGCGGTTCTAGGCGCTACAGTTTGGAACCGCGCGACCGCAACGGTCGCAGGTTCGAATCATGCCTCGGGCATGGATGTGTGTGATGTCCTTAGGTTAGTTAGGTTTAAGTAGTTCTAAGTTCTAGGGGACTGATGACCTCAGAAGTTAAGTCCCGTAGTGCTCAGAGCCATTTGAACCAAACCAATTCCTACTCACCACCTTACAATTATAGAATTACAATAATATAAATTCTTCTACGGAATAGAAGGTTTTGTCAAGGGCACTTTTTCTGCCTTTTTTCCTTATTTTTTGGTCTGTTAGACATTTTATATCCGTAAAACTTAGTGAGAGAACAGTGAGCCTTAAATACACACATCAGTCACCATACGTACGAGCAAGGTGAAGCTGAGTGAATAAGACGCTGTTTCGCTTCAGCAAGCCCATACCCATGTAAACGTCTGTCGCATCGAATAAGGCCTGTAAGACATGAATTTCTACCAACTGCTTTATCATGTATCGTAACCGTATTCAGACTCCACTGAAGTAGTTGTGAACGTTCCTATAAGACGGTTCAAATTACATCTAGAAGATATAATTATGTCGTGTTTGTTTTAAATCGCATTTTTCTCAAGGAAACGAAATTACGTTTATCGCTATCAGTCATTTCTTGGATTAGGTACATATCCCTCCAGGTGATTTCTACTTGCTATTGCGTTCTTTATCATCCATCAGGGGCGTACATGTAGAAGTTTTCCTTCATTGTTAAGGATGCGGTGACGTAATATTAGCATCGCCGTACAAGTACCTCTGACAATTTGCGCGATTCTGTCCGTCTAATTTCCTGTGAAGACCAGCGCGTGAAGCCAACTTCTGAGCTCCAGGAAGGCGAGCAGTAGTAACGGCCCCAGAACGCAGCCCTGCGGCAGTATGCTCGCTGCGGACCGCGATTGTTATTTGCGCTGCGCGCCGGCCTTGGCGTCCTGATTTATACGGCGCGGCGGCGGAGCGGCGGCTGCCCATCCGTCGCCACACGCATTGTGCGCGCACGCCCGCCTTGGACCGAGGCACTGCGAAGTGTTCGGCTGGCACGATCTTGTGTATTTTAAGCGGCAGCACCCGACAGTATCCCCGTGACCATTTCATTGCTGCCCGAGAACAGTAGGTCCTACACATGCACACCAGTCGCCGTACGTACGAGTAAGGTATACAGTAACTTTATCTCGAAACTCTTTCATTTGGTCGGTGTTTGGATAGCAAACGGTAATATGGGAATTGTGAGCCCGCCTTAATGCAAACACTTTTCTTTATTTATTTACTTATATCCCATTAATATTCAGAACAAACAAAATAGTTCAAAAAAGGCTAAGACCAGACAACAGAGCCGGTCGCTGTGGTCGAGTGGTTCTAGGCGCTTCAGTCCGGAACCACGCGGCTGCTACGGTCGGAGGTTCGAATCCTGCCACGGGCATGGATGTGTGTGATTTCCTTAGGTTAGTTACGTTTAAGTAGTTCCAAGTCTAGGGGACTGGTGACCTCATATGTTAAGTCCCACAGTGCTTTGAACCATCTGAACCAGAAAAAGAAACCTCAGACAAATTCAGCAATTCTGGAATGTAGCAACTCACATGTAACTCCTGTCAGGCCCATCACATAAGACTAACAGTCAGAAATTTCCGGAGGAGAAGCACGGAGCACATGGGAGCTCTAAACAGTGACAGCACACATTCAACTTGCGCAAAACAACTAATGAAAAAAACCATAACTCCACTGAAACTCGGCAACAGTATATACCGACAACTAAGAAAAGAAGTAAATTACGACATACAAAAGGCTATACTAGAAGGGAAAAACGTAACAAATGAAAACACAACGCTTGGCAACAACACACGTTTTACCGCTCGAAGAGAACTGACCCAGGACACAGAACAGAAAACACACAGGGAAAAAAACCACTCCCCCATCATACATAGAGATATAAATAAGGAACCGAAGTCGTCAGAATTTCCGCTACAGTTTTCATAACCTTCTCGCAACATGCGACACGCGCGAATACCAAGATGGTGTAGCATTTTGGATCAAAATTAAAGTGCGAGTGTTATGCTTTTCTGTGTATAAAATCAGCTGCAAGCCGTCCAACGAATGCGAGTGCACAACAGACTAAGTAACAGCCTATTATACACCAAAACTACATCCACAACAGTACCGCAATCCCAATTGTATAACGCTGACATTCGTTAGTTCACGTTTTCGTATTTGTTTACAAACAGCCGTTCACACAGTTGCAGATGATATCATGGATGCAGAGAAAAATGTCACCAGAAGAAGCACAGAAAATTTGCCGCAAACAGCGACAACAACTCTTAAAAACATGTTATAACGTAATTTGAAAGTATCCACAGGAAACTGTATTCAAAAGCCAAACGGTACAAATGTAATAATGCATTACAGTGATTGTGTAACTATGCTATTTTCTTCATGTTTTAGATTCAAATGATGATGGCGATATTTATCGCTGAAACTAGTTTGGAGTATAAATGAGTAAACAAATAACAAAAAGTGTTTTGCATCGAGGAGGACTCACAACTCCCATATTGTTGAGTAAGGTGAAACCTCATTTGCTCAGTTAATGAGCTGCTGTGTCCCCTCAGCCAGCTAAATAACAAGGTACATTCGTGCATCGAGACAGTAACATTTAATTAGCCAAATTTTTTATTAAATTATTATTTTATAGCTTAATAAAGGCGTCAATCACATGTCATCATTGTCAGAGGAGGTTTTCAAAACTGCTAACATCTGTTGTATCTCGGTAGCAATCTCACACCTCTTACGAATATCACACTGGTAGTTTTCGCGCTTCATGGCTTCTTCAACTTCCATATTCAAATACCGCCGTACCAGTCTTATTTTTCCGCTTCTGAGAGGCTCCACTCTATCACTGTCTTGTGCTATTTGTCCAAAGCTATACCTAAGCCACCTTGTCTCTAAAATATTTATTCCATTTCCGATTCTCTCTCTCTCTCTCTCTCTCTCTCTCTCTCTCTCTCTCTCTCTCTCTCTCTCTCTCTCTCTTAGACGTATTGTTACCACATTGCAAATTAAATTTTCAACTATAGTTTTATATATTCATCCCCAGGTATTCACAGGTACGTCTTTATTCCATACATCACTATGTAGTAGTTTTATTGCTGCTCTACCTTAGATACCTCTGATCACAATTTCTGCTTCACTTTCTTGTTTAATTGCTGTTGATTTTCGTTGCTTTTGTATATCACCGTATTTTTGTTACTTTCTTACCATCCACAAGGCAGTGAGATTGCCATTATTATAGCGTATTCTATCTTGTTTTCATTCCGCTAACCTTCCCCACGAATCCTGCCAGTGAAAGGACGCCTACACTTTAACGTGGAAGTCGGACCACATGTCATTCCAGGCGTATCGTCACATTATCAAAAGGTGAAGCTAGGTTAAAAGAAGACTGAAAGATTACGTAGCCCGATCTAGATTCGATCGTCAGACTTTTCAGTTCTGAGGCACGCACTCTACAGCGTTTTTTATTTTTTACGGACACCTCCTCTCCTGTCTTAACTAATTCTTTTTTGTTCACCACACTATCCCTCAACTGCCACAAATACGAAAAAATACAACCCATGTTGAGAAAAGAAAAAGAAAGAGTGGGACTAGATCCAGAGAACCATCGAGCACAGAGTGTCAAACGCTTGACAATTTTTCCTCTATATTATACACTGAAGAGCCAAAGAAAATAGCACACATGCCTAACATTTGGTAGGGCTCCCGCTAGCAAGCAGAAGCGCCGCAGCACGACGTGGCATGGACTCGATTAATGTCTGAAGTAGTGCTGGAAGGAACTGACACCATGAATCCTGCAGGGCTGTCCATAAATCCGTAACAGTATGAGGGGATGGAGATCTCTTCTGAACAGCACATTTCAAGGCAACCCAGATATGCTCAATAATGTTCGTGTCTGGGGAATTTGACGGCCAGCGGAAGTGCTTAAACTCAGAAGAGTGTCATCAACTGCGACATGGTCGCGTATACAGTGATCCAATACTGTCAAATGTTTTCTGTTCCAGTCTTTGATCGCAAAATCAGTTCTTTAGACGACGACCGGTTTCAGTCCGTAATGACCACCCTCAGATCTTTAGATCATGGGGTAAAAAAGATCTGAGGATGCTCATTACGGACTGAAACCGGTCATCGTATAAAGAATTGATATTGTGATCAAAGACTGGAATAAAAAACATTTGTCAGAAGAGTGTTCCTGGAGCCGCTCAGTAGCAGTTAGGGACGTGTGGGGTATCGCACTGTGCTGATGTAATTTCCCAAGTCCGTCGGAATGCACGATGGGCACGAATTGATGCAGATGATCAGACACGATACTTACGTACGTGTCACCTGTCAGAGTCGTATCTAAGGGGTCAGATGATTCATATCACTCCAGCTGAACACGCCCCACACCATTACAGAGCGTTCACCAGTTGAACAGTCCCCTTCTGACATGCACAGCAAATGGATTCATGAGGTTGTCTCTATACCCGTACACGTCCATCCGCTCGATGCAAAACTAGATTATTTCGACCAGTCAACATGTTTCCAGTCATCAATAGTCCAATGCCGGTGTTGACGGGCCCAGGCGAGGCCTAAATCTTTGTGTCGTGCAGTCATCAAGGGTGCACGAGTGGGCGTTGGGCTTCGAAAGCCCATATCGATGATGTTCCCTTGAATGGTTCTCACGCTGACATTCGTTGACGGCCCAGCACTGAAATCTGCAGCAACTTGCGGAAGGGTTGCACTTTTGTCACGTGGAACGATTCTATTCAGTCACCGTTGGTCCTGTTCTTGCAGGATCTTTTTCCGGACCAAGCTATGTCGGACATTTGATGTTTTACCGGATTCCTGATATTCACGCTACACTAGTGAAATGGTCGTACGGGAAAATCCCCAATTCATCGCTATCTCGGAGATGCTGTCTCTCATTGCTCGTGCGCTGACTATAACACCACGTTCAAACTCAGTTAAATCTTGATAACCTGTCATCGTAGCAGCAGTAATCGAACTAACAACAGCGCCAGACACTTGTCTTATATAAGCGTTGCCGACCGCTGCGCGGTATTCTGCCTGTTTACACATCGCCGTGTTTGAGTACACATGCCTATACTAGTTTCTTTCGTGCTTCAGTGTACAACATAACCGGTGAAACAGTTTTTCAAAGACAGAAACAACAAATAATAAGGATCATACACCCCGACAGGGTGACTCGACATTTTTATCGCATAAGGGCAACATCCACTGACCACCTTAACCAACACCCAGTCTGGTAAACTGGAGATTTAGCGTTTTAACAAAACTGTCCTGGATCGGGCGGTTGCGAAGCGTCCTAAAATGCAGTAAGCCTGTACTGCTGAAATGTCAAATAAAACTATCCCACCCTTCCCACACTGGCAACAACAAGATGTACAAAATGAGCAATTAACTAAATCACGTAATTAGGCTTCAGTTTCGGAAAGGAGGAGGAATCCGGCCGCAGGATAATTTCGACGATGTAAGAACTTACAGAAGTCCTGGTGAGGAAAGCAACTGACTCTGCAGCCCGAGCCAGTTCGCGGCGGCGGAGGCGGTGTTGGAGGCAAAGGGGGGATTGATTTATTTGGGGGAGGGGAGCCAACAGCGAGGTCATCGGTCCGTCGGATTAGGGAAGGATGGGGAAGGAAGTGAGCGGTGCTCTTTCTAAGGAACTATCCCAGCATCTGCCTAAAACGATTTAAGGAAGTTACGGGAAACCTAAATCAGAATGGCCGGACGCGGATTTGAACCGTCGTCCACCCGAATGCGAGTCCAGTGGAGCAAGTTCGCCAGCTGATCGCTGCAGGTAAATCGATGTGAAAGCTTCTCCAGTGGAGCCAGTTCGCCAGGTGTTCAATGTGAAAGCTTGTCCAAGGAACCACATCGACAACATGTAGCCGTTTTACTAAGTCCAATTCGGAGCAGACGTTAATTAGTAGATAATAAGTTATTAATGTCTCTGGACCAAGAGGAAGCCACTTCTGTCGTGTGAATGGGGAGAATAATTTTGGTACATACAACCCTCCAACGAACAATCGGTGATAACAGTTCAACGGGATTGGGACAGACCACGCCATCCCCTCGAGCAAGCAGGAACTGTGTCGTGACCACTTGCCGCCTCCAGGCGTCGGCCGGCAGCTCACCGCAACATAGAATTCTCGAACGTGACGCGGGGTGAAATGAATACGACCCACCTCAGCAGGCGAAGCAAGACTCACTGCCTGTACAAGAGTTGCGACGAAACGATCTCTTGACACACAACCAACACGGATTGAGAAAACATCGTTCTTGTGAAACACAACTCTTTACTCACACCAAGCGAGGTTGCGCAGTGGACTCGCATTCGGCCATCCTGATTTAGGTTCTCTATGACTTCTCTAAAGCGATTCAAGAAAATGCTGGGATGTTTCTTTTGAAAGGGTACGGCCGACTTCCTTCCCCATCCTTCTCTAATCCGATGGGACTGATGACCACGCTGTTTGGTCCGATTCCCACAAATCAACCAACCAACCGACCTTTACCCACATGAAGTGTTGAGTGCTACTGACAAGGGATTTCAAATTGATTCCGTATTTCTAGATTTCCTGAAAGCTTTTGACACAGTACCTCATAAGCGGCTTGTAGTCAAATTGCGTGGTTATGGAAAATATCGTCTCAGTTATGTGACTGGATTCGTGATTTCCCGTCACAGAGATCACAGGTCGTAGTAACTGACAGTAAGTCATCAAGTAAAACAGAGGTGATTTATGGCGTTCCCCAAGGTGTTGTTAAAGGCCCTCTGCTGTTTCTCATCTACATAAACGATTTAGGAGACAATCTGAGAAGCTGTCTTAGGTTTCTTAGGCTTTTAGTTGATTATGCTGCCGTTTATTGTCTAATAAGGTCATCATGAGATCAAACCAAATTGCAAAACGAATTAGAAAACATATTTGTATGGTGCGAAAACTTGAAATTAATCCTAAATAATGAAAAGTGTGAAGTCAATCACATGAGTGCTGAAATAAATATGTTAAACTTGGAATACACGATAAATCACTCAAAACAATTCAACTAAAGACCTAGTAATTACAATTACGAACAACTTAAATTGGAAAGAACACATAGAAAACGTTGTGGGGGAAGGCGAACCGAAGACTACGTTTTATTGGCAGAACACTTGGAAGATGCAATAGATCTACTAAAGAGACTGCCTACACTAGACCTGTCTGTCTCCTTTTGAAGTACTGCTGCACGGTGTGGGGTCCTTACCAGAAAGGATTAACGGAGTACATCGACAAAGTTCAAAGAAGAGCAGCACGTTTTATGTTATCGAGAAGTATGGGAGAGAGTGTCACTGACATGATACAGGGTTTGGAGTGAACACTACGTTGCGACGGAATCTTCTCAGGAAATTTGAATTATCAACTTTCTCCTTCGAATACAAAAATATTTTGTTGACGCCCACCTGCATAGGGAGAAACGATCGTCGTAACAAAACAAGGGAAATCGGCGCTCGCACGGCGAAATACAGGTATTCGTTTTTCCGCCCACTGTTCGAGAGTGGAATAACAGAGAATTATTGTAAAAGTGGTTCAATGAACCCTCTGCTAGTCACTTAAGTATGATTTGCAGAGTATCCATGTAGATATAGATGTACGCAATTCACGGGTAACAGTTAGTATCATGGGTCGGTCATACAATGCAGACATCTCGCGTGTGATACATGAAAGAGAGAGCTTCTTTCCGTGCGTGGCTCCCTCAGAATCCCGTAACGTAGTTTAAATATCTGACCGTTCCATATAAATGGACAAGATAGTTGCCGCAATTTCTTCGCTACCTTTTTGGGAAGGGGAAAGATCTGCAGGCTATAATATGCCTTACACAAAATATAGAATTCCAATATTCGCACTTTCTACAAAATGATAAGCGAGAGTCCTTCATGTTCTGGTATGGCACCCTGCATTTTATCAGTTATAGATTTCCAATTCAAAAGCGCCATGCTCAACGGCAACGATCAAACGTCACTCCCAAAGATGTTCGCTGATCCACAAAATATGTGTGAATTCATAAGGGAACAAACTGCTGGGGTCATCGGTCCCTAGAATTACACAATACTTAAACTAACTTATGCTAAGAACAACAACACACCCATGCCCGAGGAAGGACTCGAACCTCCACCGGGAGGGGGCGCGCTGCCCGTGACATGGCGCCTCAAATCGCGCGGCCACTCCGCGCGGCGCTGATCCACAAAACGTGCCCAAGAAAGGAAAGTGATCTCGAAGCCGCATAGGTTGAGGAACTGGAATTTGTCAGCACTCTCCTGAAGTACGACAAAAACCATCAATTATCACTTTTCACAAGAGAACTTCCTCTCTTCGACGAAAGAGGACTGCCACGTCATCGGCATACGCCCTAACTGTGAGTTTCCCCCTGGAGAGTTTTAAACCTAACAGCCTATCAGCAACTTGCCACAACGACGGTTCAAGATACAGTTCAAGCAAAGACATAGAGAACGGACTGCCATGAGGCACTCGCGGACAGAAAACAACAGGTGGCGTCAGACGTTCGTTGACCACCACTGACACTGTAATTTTCCTGTACAATTCAGAAAGGTCGACACGTGAAGTAGCGGAGAAGCCACCGCTGTATCACCAAAATCGACGTTTCTCGAGACGGCATCGAACGTTATCATAATATCTGCACATTGTGGAGTCTGGCGCGTAGCGTAGGAGATTGGCGTTGTCATCTTGCGCCCGAGGTTAGAGTTACGATTACTCTGATGTGCCGTGACAGTAGCAAGAACTGACAGGGTAGGAACCTCGGGCCGAAAGTTGGACGACAACCGTAGTGTGTTGTAGTGCCAGACACCAGAATATCACAACGAGAAGTTTATCAGGGAAATACGAATAGTCAGATTCCAAAGGTAGGATAGAGCGTTCCTCTGGCTGCATAGAGTGTGTGTATTCTACGTCTCGGAGAAAAGCCGTTGTCTACCCCAGGTATGGTGTCTTAAGACCGTTCTGGCTAACTGTTCTGGGTATTTATTTATTTGGCGTCATAAGTAAGGTTTGCTCTCTGAAGGCAATGGTAAACGGTGCTAACCACTAACAGAAAGGAAATTTTACTATAAAGTAAGTCTTTATTGTTACGCAACTAGTGGAATATTCATCACGAAGTAAATAAAAATTATTTATATTAAATTAAATTAAATTAAAACTGCACCTCATTTTAAAAATTCATTAGACTTTTTATCCCTAACCGCGTTCCGCTTCTATTGGATCAAGAATGACAACAAAATGAAAGAAGAAACTGTGGAAGACTTAAAAGCAGTAATATAAATATCCTGTCTGCAGATCGCAACAACGCAGGATGGATAATGCGAGGAAATACTAGGAGGAGAGTGCGTAAAACGAGAAAGTGTTCTACAAGAAATGAAACGATTTGCTGCTGAATATCCAAAATTGTGAGTCCTGTAATTGGCACGTTTTACGACAACTGAGTGAGAGTGTGCGATGTGGCCAGTGCGGAAGCCGGGTAAAGAGATACGAGAACAATTGGTATTGTAGAGCTGCGGCGTAGTGAAGATTATGTGAAGAGGGGGAGAGAGAGAGAGAGAATGCTATAAATGGCACTGAAATAAATACAAGTAATATTGTTAACAGAAAAAAAGAAAAGATGACACAGTAATTAATTTTCCAAGAGACGGAAAAAAGGGAAAAAGAGTGGACTAACGAAATATTACGCACACATTATTTAGACCTATGTACACATATACACTCCTGGAAATTGAAATAAGAACACCGTGAATTCATTGTCCCAGGAAGGGGAAACTTTATTGACACATTCCTGGGGTCAGATACATCACATGATCACACTGACAGAACCACAGGCACATAGACACAGGCAACAGAGCATGCACAATGTCGGCACTAGTACAGTGTATATCCACCTTTCGCAGCAATGCAGGCTGCTATTCTCCCATGGAGACGATCGTAGAGATGCTGGATGTAGTCCTGTGGAACGGCTTGCCATGCCATTTCCACCTGGCGCCTCAGTTGGACCAGCGTTCGTGCTGGACGTGCAGACCGCGTGAGACGACGCTTCATCCAGTCCCAAACATGCTCAATGGGGGACAGATCCGGAGATCTTGCTGGCCAGGGTAGTTGACTTACACCTTCTAGAGCACGTTGGGTGGCACGGGATACATGCGGACGTGCATTGTCCTGTTGGAACAGCAAGTTCCCTTGCCGGTCTAGGAATGGTAGAACGATGGGTTCGATGACGGTTTGGATGTACCGTGCACTATTCAGTGTCCCCTCGACGATCACCAGTGGTGTACGGCCAGTGTTGGAGATCGCTCCCCACACCATGATGCCGGGTGTTGGCCCTGTGTGCTTCGGTCGTATGCAGTCCTGATTGTGGCGCTCACCTGCACGGCGCCAAACACGCATACGACCATCATTGGCACCAAGGCAGAAGCGACTCTCATCGCTGAAGACGACACGTCTCCATTCGTCCCTCCATTCACGCCTGTCGCGACACCACTGGAGGCGGGCTGCACGATGTTGGGGCGTGAGCGGAAGACGGCCTAACGGTGTGCGGGACCGTAGCCCAGCTTCATGGTGACGGTTGCGAATGGTCCTCGCCGATACCCCAGGAGCAACAGTGTCCCTAATTTGCTGGGAAGTGGCGGTGCGGTCGCCTACGGCACTGCGTAGGATCCTACGGTCTTGGCGTGCATCCGTGCGTCGCTGCGGTCCGGTCCCAGGTCGACGGGCACGTGCACCTTCCGCCGACCACTGGCGACAACATCGATGTACTGTGCAGACCTCACGCCCCACGTGTTGAGCAATTCGGCGGTACGTCCACCCGGCCTCCCGCATGCCCACTATACGCCCTCGCTCAAAGTCCGTCAACTGCACATACGGTTCACGTCCACGCTGTCGCGGCATGCTGCCAGTGTTAAAGACTGCGATGGAGCTCCGTATGCCACGGCAAACTGGCTGACACTGACGGCGGCGGTGCACAAATGCTGCGCAGCTAGCGCCATTCGACGGCCAACACCGCGGTTCCTGGTGTGTCCGCTGTGCCGTGCGTGTGATCATTGCTTGTACAGCCCTCTCGCGGTGTCCGGAGCAAGTATGGTGGGTCTGACACACCGGTGTCAATGTGTTCTTTTTTCCATTTCCAGGAGTGTATATAGTAACACAAGACGAAAACAAATGGAAAACAACAGCAAGCCAGTCGAAATGTCATAGTGACCCGAATTACATATTTTAGAATTTCAGTAACACATAGTAACCATTTCTTAAGCTTGATTTAAAAAAAGGAGTTAAGTAGGGAGGTGTTGTTATCCTGAGCCTACTTTATTTCACAACAGTAATTCTGTTGACTGCAACAGTGTGTAAGTTTCTTTATTAGTTTATTGACAGAAAGGACTGTGAAGCAGTGCACGCAGGAATTACTCTGGAGGTTCTAATTCTCCTGTTACTTAACTTGTCAAACAACATAAATCATTTGTTAATTTCGAGAGCGCCTTACCTATTTTATGTCGTATAATGGTTACAGAACTGTTCAGATTCAGTTACTATCTTCTCCATATAGGGTCATACACCATTCGATGTAATTTAGAGACATGAAGTGACTACGAAAACAAGGCTTTTTGCTTCTTATTCACGACACGGAATATCAGATATGGATTGAAGAACACTATGACTGCCTCGGAAATAAGCATTGCATGCGCGAGCATTCGAGGTGTCGTCTTTTTTCATCCATCCTTTACCACAGAGGGAGCATGCTCATATCCTAAGAAAAGAACCTAATACGATTATTGTTATCAGACATTCGCGAAATTTGTAACACGCTGCCAAAAAGTATCTAACGAAACGGATGGTTTGAAATTAATTTCGGACGAGAACATATGTATGTATTGTCTTTACTCATGTCGACAGGTAGTGATCCCTTCTCTGGTGCCGTGTTAGGCAACAATAACAATGATGTAGAAAACGTTTTATGACTATCAGAAATGTAAAATTATAATTCTTGCATTCTTTAGCTTTGTTTTGAATTTTATACGTAAGTTTTAGTTCCGTGAGTTTGTATAGCAACCACCCATCGAATTTGCGTCTAGACAAGATCGCGTAGCCGTGAGTCATAGAGGCAGACGTTTATAGCTCACAATATATGCTTCTTTTCATAGGAAGTCATACAAAAGTATTTGGAATCTAATTTTACACAGGGCCGTAGAAACTATAGTGGACAGAGAATGGCTACATTGAAGGAGGTAAATCTGTACGTGCAAGTAAAACTGCTGACGTAAGTACGGAAAAGCTGTTACAGTTCCGGCACCAGGTAATCTAGCATAGAGGAACAGCAAGAAAGCTCAAAATTTTCTAGGATTGGCAGACATCTTGTTTGTTCGGAATGGCTATCCCTCCAGTACTAGTCAAATATGTAACTTAGTTTACACATAGACAATGAAATAATTTCAAATTATATATAAGCGAAACGTGTTTCCTATATGCCGAGCTATTTCTGTGCTATACCACAACACTTCGATGAGTTTCAGCTGAAAGGGGGTATGGATAACTTTGCGAAACAGTTCATGAAAACATAACAAAATCCAGCGCTTATCGTCTCTGAGACCTACACTGGTTAAAGCAGTCTGTGGATAAAACCAGCGCGTTGGCTCGAAGCGGAATACTGTGTCTGGAAAGACGTACGGACATAAGATACAATAAAAGGCAATTTCATGCACCTGAATACATCAACTAGCCGGTGACAGCTGGAACTGCCTCAGATCAAATAATGTAATTTAAAAAGTTGTCAGTGTGCTACATGCATACAAGTAGAAACAGTGCCAATGTTATTTATTAGAATTTGTGACATCGTGAACCATGCTTATCATGTCACTGCACTCTTCATCAGTGTAATTTTACGACAAATACTGGACCCGATTTCGAACAACGGCACGTATTCGGAGATGAAGGTAAGGTCGTACATGAGCAACGACGCCCAGAGACAGTGGTTGCGTCTGGCTCGTAACTCGTATATTCTCGGCCGCAGAATGGGATACAAAACCAACGTACGATCCGAACAGCGGCACAATGAAGAGCACTAACCCAAACAAACTATTTGTCTTCACGAATGCACCCTCGTTTGAGATACTGCAGTCTAGTGCCAGAGAAATGGAGAAGCGGTTCGTCGTAGATGGATTAAAACTGGCTGGAGGTGAGGTTGTCAGACAATCGTTAATTTTTGTTGCACATAAATTTAATATCTGGAAAGAATGTGGAAACACCATGGAACTTATGTGCGTGCTTTAGTGTCGTGATTCCGAGTTCGTGGTGAGCAATAATGAGTACTGATAGATGTACTATCTTCCACGTCGTCGGATACGATTGTCAGATGGCTCGAAAGTAAAAGAAAGAGACCGTATTATAATTTTCCTACTGATTTTGATGAAATTCTGTTGTTGTGGAGGTCAATATTTCTCGACCAAAGAACTCAACTATTGGAATTCAGTGCTACAATGTGAGGATATCATTAATAAAGTAGAATCAGTGTACACCCCGCTCCTTGTTTGCTGGATATCTACATCGAAATTTTGAAACAAGCACAGAATTTATTAATTCAGTTTGGAGTGACTGTCTAAAACCTTCGCTCTGCAGTATAAGTTCAGTGGCAAATCGCGTTCTTCATAAGCTACTGAGTTCATGTGACGGCTAAAATTCGTACCAGGCATATTGTAAACATGAGTGTGCCGCCCAAAGCTATGACTCCTATATTGGATCGTTACCTCCTTAGCTGAAGGGAACTATGCAGGGTGGTCCATTGATAGTGACCGGGCCAAATATCTTACGAAATAAGCATCAAACGAAAAAACTACAAAGAACGAAACTCGTCTATCTTGTAGGGGGAAACCAGATGGCGCTATGGTTGGCCCGCTAGATGGCGCTGCCATAGGTCAGACGGATATCAACTGCGTTTTTTAAAATAGGAAGACCCATTTTTATCACATATTCGTGTAGTACGTAAAGAAATAAGAATGTTTTAGTTGGACCACTTTCTTCGCTTTGTGATGGATGGCGCTGTAATAGTCACAAATATATAAGTACGTAGTATCACGTAACATTCCGCCAGTGCGGACGGTATTTGCTTCGTGATACATTACCCGTGTTAAAATGGACCGTTTACCAATTGCGGAAAAAGTCGATATCGTGTTGATGTACGGCTATTGTGATGAAAATGACCAACGGGCGAGTGCTATGTGTGCTGCTCGATATCCTGGACGACATCATCCAAGTGTGCGGACTGTTCGCCGGATAGTTACGTTATTAAGGAAACAGGAAGTGTTCAGCCACACGTGAAACGTCAACCACGACCTGCAACGAATGATGATGCCCAAGTAGGTGTTTTAGCTGCTCTCGCGGCTAATCCGCACATCAGTAGCAGACAAATTGCGCGAGAATCGGGAATCTCAAAAACTTCGGTGTGGAGAATGCTACATCAACACCGATTGCACCCGTACCACATTTCTATGCATCAGGAATTGCATGGCGACGACTTTGAACGTGGTGTACAGTTCTGCCACTGGGCGCAACATAAATTACAGGACGATGACAGATTTTTTGCACGCGTTCTATTTAGCGACGAAGCGTCATTCACCAACAGCGGTAACGTAATCCGGCATAATATTCACTATTGGCCAACGGAAAATCCACGATGGCTGCGACAAGTGGAACATCAGCGACCTTGGCGGGTTAATGTATGGTGCAGCATTATCTGAGGAAGGATAATTGGACCCCATTTTATCGATGGCAATCTAAATGGTGCAATGTATGCTGATTTCCTACGTAATGTTCTACCGATGTTACTACAAGATGTTTCACTGCATGACAGAATGGCGATGTACTTCCAACATGATGGATGTCCGTCACATAGCTCGCGTGCGGTTGGAGCGGTATTGAATAGCATATTTCATGACAGGTGGATTGTCCGCACGTTCAGCGGATGTGGCGTCCCCGGATTTGTTTCTGTGGGGAAAGTTGAAGGATATTTGCTATCGTGATCCACCGAAAACGCCTGACAACATGCGTCAGCGCATTGTCAATGCATGTGCGAACATTACGAAAGGGGAACTACTCGCTGTTGAGAGGAATGTCGTTACACGTAATGCCAAATGCATTGAGGTCGACGGACGTCATTTTGAGCATTTATTGCATTTATGTGGTATTTACAGGTAATCACGCTGAAACAGCGTGCATTCTCAGAAATGATAAGTTCACAAAGGTACATATATCACATTGGAACAACCGAGATAAAATGTTCAAACGTACCTACGTTCTGTATTTTAATTTAAAAAACCTACCTGTTACCAACTGTTGGTCTAAAATTGTCAGCCATATGTTTGTGACTATTACAGCTGCAACGTCCCCTTAGAAAAATTAGTGAATTACTGTGCTGGTAAATGTCTTACATTATTTGATTTTCAAACTGCTGAGCAAAACCGAACGTACTCAGACATTTCGCTCTTTACCTATTTTGATCAACACTAAACTGACACATTATATCTTTTAGCGCAACGCAATCTGACTTTCAATAGTCCCTACAAAAGAATGGCCCTGACTAACATTAACCTATACCTTTCACAAATCACTTACCTCACAAAAATCTTCGTTAGTCGAACTACTGCAATACAGCGAGCGCCACTACTGCCAGCCAAATAAAAGATTCAAACTACTGAAGGCACTAATTACTGATAGGCATAGTTAGCAAATGAAAGATTTTGATAGAGAACAAACAATGTATTTACCTTAATAGTGTTCAAAAGTCATAATACGTATAGCAGTTCATGACATCCATTCTTACAAATGTACTGTCACTGATGGACACACGTCCAGATCATCCGCTCTCAAAAATCCGCCATCTCACTTCCCCACATCCACCACTGCTGGCGGCTCACCTCCAACTGCGCAACGCTACGCGCTGTTAACATCCAGCTGCCAAACACTACAATGGCAGACAACAATGCAAAGCAGCCACAGACTGCACAAAGCACAGCCTGTGATTTTCATACAGAGCACTACGTGGCATTACCAATACGAAAACCTAAACAGCCTACTTACATAGCCCCCATGCTCCCCACAAAAAATTTTACAAATTGTTTTGGGCACTGGCCAATACATATTTGTTAAAATTTTCTCACAGTTACAATAACAAAGAAATCAAATGCACACACTTATTGATACAATGTTGGTCAAAAGCTAAAATTTTCTCACAGTCCATAAAGACAGTCCTGATCATTCATCACTGTAAAATTGCAGTGTTTTTTTTTTTCTCAAAGTCTGAGCAGTAAAAGAGAATGTACACGGAAGTAGTGGATTTCCATGCAGTCTTGAAGAAGTAGTGTTTCCTTCCAACGGAAAGACAGTGTTGACTCTTGACATGCAGACAGGTAATGGGCCACAACAGAGCAAACCCACAGCAGAGTCAGTCGAAGTTTTGAAGAATATTGGTAGGTAGGTCATCACAGAGCAGACCCACTGTAGTCCTGGTAGAGAGTATGGTATTGGTGGGCCACCAGAGGTGCAGACCCACTGCAGTCCTTGTAGAAATAATGGTATTGGTGAGTCATCAAAGGTGTAGACCCACTGTAGTCCTTGTAGAGATGGCTAGCAGTCATCCGTTGCGACTGTGCAGGTGCACAATCACCATCGATGAGTCTTGCGGAGAATATCGCAAGTCAATAAACCACCACTTGCGCACTCACAAAATTTTTTTTTTGAAATGTCCTTAGAACCAGCAATGCTGTTATCCAGTCCCTTGCTGAATTATTAACACACGTGCAAACCCTAACAGTACTCCTTTTTTTCACATATTGTGCATATACAATGACCAACAGAAATGTGTGCAGTGAAATGTATGCTTACAAGTTACTTAATTTTGATTAACTGGTGTCCATTACAATTTTATAACATGAGAATACAATTACAAAGGTACCAAATACATCATTAAAGAACATAACAGTACAGATAACGTTTGTAGTAACACAGGCTTTACAAAAGAATAGAAATGAACATACACATCAGTGTTACAGGAATTATGACATAAGTAAATATATAAAATAATGAGAATAGTTTTCGAAACATTAATTTCACACATGAGCATTGAAACAGAACAGAATTAATAATGTCTATAAACATCTTCACAAAGAAAATAACATATTATTAATGCAAATTATATTTGAGGATAACAGTATTCCTCATCATAGTGAATGTAGCTTAGTACTAGATAAATTCTACAACATAAATCTTATTAGCTAAACACCTAAAGACAGGAAAAACACAAATATACACGAGTACTCAAACACATAGCAGAATAACATAGGAGGAAAGGACAGGGTTTGTTTTCAGTGTAACATCTGATACTGCAGTCCAACCCAAGACTTCATTCCATAGAACTTTCGTCTTATTTCAACATTTGTTTCCGTCAAAAAAATCCTATCAAAACATGCTTTCTGTATTCATATGTTCACATATTTCTTACCTCATTATTTATTTTCCATTATCTTACCTCATCATTTATTTCCAAGGAAATCCTTCCTAAACCTGTTGTCCCTAAACCCTACTTTTTTGTTCATGTCCTGTTTCAAAATAATTTTTTGGCCAAACCGTTTTCTTATAGCTTCTCAATGCATTTCTTCCAGTTCATCACAACTCGTTCTCTTATATAGCCTACCCCATCTTAAGCTAACTTAAATCTACTGAGCTCAGATGCATAAACTAAGGGAAGAGGCAATGCAGCAATACAAAACAATTAACACAAACAGCAATGACAAAAAAATGCAAATTGGCAAAGTTAGCAGCAATAAATATAAATTAGCAAAGCAAATACAACATTATAACTAATATAAGGCAATATGCAGCAAACAATAAAAATAAATCAGTAGTAAAACTGGCTTAACAGAGTAATACAAAGACAAATTCAGTAACACTATGCCTGGCAAACAGCAGCAGCAAATGCTATAACTTATACCTGAACATGGCAAAGCTCAAGCAGAAAAAATAGTACACTAAAGACAACAATACAGATAAGGGAAATGTCTATTCACATCTTAATATCTATGTCATTAAAGTGGTGCACCACAACAACTTATTGTAAAAAAATATTACCATCTACTTGAAAAGAAAATTATGTATGCAGTTACTGTTACTAGTCCCTTCTCATTGTTCTTTCCTTTCAAAGTGCTCCTTTTTTGAAGAATGTGGATCATAAAATTATTATTTAACAGATCTGTTGACAGAAAGTTTTCACATTAGCAAATGCATTTAATTTTATTTTATAAAACCAATGCTGTAACACAGCTGGAAACCAGATATCAAATGAAATAATCAACTATCTAAAGCGAAGCATAAAAATATCATTCAATAGACTTGTGGCATTTCATAAGTTAGTAGAAATTCTCTCAATTCTAGTAGAAAGACATTTGTCATAATCAGGTGTGCAGATGTAAGAATATTTCCCATCAATTCATAAGCATTTCAGTAAGTAGCACAAAGTACGAGTAATCATATGTTTCCAAGTAATGAGTGTGTCGTATTTGCGATGCTTTCTACAAAGGAATGTCAATAGCGAGGTTAATGGCCTCATTTTTCTCCACCTAATGGCTGTTTCTCCAGGTGGCTGGCACAGCTGGCCACTCACGATGCATTACGTCAAAGTCACTTGGCTTTCTTACCGAAATATTTAAGACAGCAGTTTGCGCTACAGTGACAGTCTCATATAAAAGTTTTCACAGGCCGAAAATTTGCGTTACAAATGAGTAGAAACAAAATCCTATAAATATAACAGTGCCCAAAAGATTTTGCCGGCATTGTGATACATTATGCATATACACACATTTCATAACTCTTAAAGTACGATTCTTGGTTTCCAACATCGTTTTTCACTAGTCAGAGTCCCTAACCACTACTCATTATTCCTTACTTTATTATACATACACATATTCGTCGACACTTCTTCAATATTTCATCATCGTCATAATAATATCATAACATCTCAGTCAATTCTCAAAATAGTCGTAGCTTTCTCCAATAATTCCAAAACCTAAAAAAATTCTCTGCTCATTTCAATAGTGTCATCTACCTCAAACGTACTTTAAAAATCATGATCTCATACCAAATACATCATTCAAAGAACTCATAGTATCACAATGGTTCTGAAAAAATATGAAGAGTACTGTTTCTTTGGCTATAAGAACAACCAACCATTTTTTTCCATGGACATTTAGGACATTGTTTTCCAGAAGCCAATCCATTATCTTACTGCCCAATAAATTTTTTAATGACAGTTTTTCTACAGAACTTTATTTCATTACTAGAGTTGCGCGACCTCAGTAATTGTAGATATTAGCTGGTGTTTATTATCAACACAGCTTTTACATCATCTTGTAAGTATTTGCCGAGTGAAGGGACATCGAGCAGTGACCGTTCTGAGGTAGGTGAATTCTAATTTGCAGCCTGCACACGAAAAAGCCCACACCACCGCAGCCTGAAGTGACAGCTAGTAATGCCGAAAATGAAGTTGATAAATTCACAATTAGAATAACTCAAAGGCAAAGCCTTAACGATTAAAACAGGTTAAAAGCAGGTTCCTTCGCTTGCAGAACATAACTGTTATCGGTTGCAAACATCTGTCACTTGTACGTGCGTCCATTATCTTGTGCATTTTTCTATTAGCAAATAAGCGCACAAATTACACTCTTCGGCATACTGTACCACCATAATGGAACAGAGTTCTTTAAATGTATTGAAACTGTGTAGCATAATTTATCGGATATATTACTGAATGGTTCCCACCTGAAGATTTTTGCACATTCAAGGTGATAGTTTCCACCGTTTACAAGCTCTTGGGATTGATCGGTGAGAGGGTACGGAACAGAAAAGGTCTAATTTACGGAAGTGCATGGTTTCCATGCTATAGAACATTTATTCAATCAAACTTTGTTACAGAGACTGCCGTATAAGGCGCGCTGTACCACGAAGCCACAGGCACTGTATGCACGGTTTCCTCCTCGAAGGCGGTACTGTTCCTGATACGTCATGCCCCAGCGCCCTCTCCTGCTATAGTAATTGGTAATGTGTGCCCGATTCACTCCTCTTGCTGATTAATCTCGTAGTGGATGGGACACAGCGTTGTACACAATGGTTTCGTATTCGAATCGAGAGGTTGACGACATGGTGTTTACTTACGGAAAGGCAAATAGCAGTGTGCAGCGGGCAGTAAGGTTGTGTTAGGAGACCTATCCCCGCAGACAACAACCACAGTATTTACTGTTTGCAACCTTTCGCCGTTTGTTTGAGACAGAGTAGTTTCAGGAAGTAGGAAATCACGAAGGACACACCCGATATGTTCGGATGTCAGAGTTGGATGAAAATGTGGTTAACACTATGAAAGGCGACCGCCGTGTCAGTACCAGGCAGATGGCCCGCCCGTACAGGGTAAGCCAGATGGCCGTGTGGAACATTCTCAATGGCAATTGTTACTCCCCTTATCACTTACAGCGTGTGCAGGGCTTACTAGCGACAGACAATCCATATCGGGAGCAGTTTTGTCACTGATTCCTTCGCCAGGTAACCACGATTCCGGGATCTGTATCATCCATCCTATTCACAGATGAGGCCACCCTCACGCAGAGTCGTAACAGTCATGTGTGCAATAGTATGCAGAGCCCCCACGGTATAGTGACAGCGAATCATCAGCATCGGTGCAGCCGGAATGTGTGGGCCGGGATAATTGGCGACGGTATTTTGGGACCAGTCTGTCCATCTGCATGGCCTGCTCGTTCACTGTATCTCAACCTGCGCTGTTTCTGGTTATGGGGCCATCTCAAAAGTATCGTGTATGCAGAGCCCATTCCGGATGTGGAGACACTGGAGCAGCGTATTCATGCTGCCTTTGACACTATTCGGATGCAGCCTGGTCGACGTGAAAGTGTGAGGCAGAACATGCTACAGCGCGTATACGCAGGTGTTGAGGTACGTGGAAACGAGTTCAACGCAACTGTAGCTGCATGGTACAGCCCCTATTAGACGCCAATCTCTGTAATAATGTATTACTGAATAAATTTTCTCTAGCATGGAAGCCATACAATTCCGGACTTAAGTTCATCAGACCTTTTTTGTTCCGCATCCTCTCATCGATCAATTCCTAGAGTTTCTACACGATGGAAAAAATCACCCTTTATACGAGGGTTGCCCAGTAAATAATGCCCCATATTTTTTTTTTCTCCAGAAGTATTTATTCCACAACAATCAAATTTACATATGTGAAAGACTGATGTTTTGTCTACTTGCTTTATTTTTCCACATAATCTCCTTCAAGTTCGACGGCCTTTTTCCAGCGAGACACAAGAGCGTGTATTCCCTGCCGGTAAAAATCTTTACTCTGCCTACGGAGCCAGGTTGTCACTTCGTGAATCACTTCTTCGTCATCGGCAAAACGTCTTCCACGAATGAAATTCTTCATTGGCCCAAACAAGTGAAAGTCTGAAGGAGCCAAATCGGGGCTGTAGGGTGGATGGGGTAACACTATCCAACCCAGTTTCGCGATGTGTTCACAAGTCCTCAAACTTGTGTGAGGACGAGCGTTATCATGCTGAATCAAAACATCCTGTGGGTTAACATGACGCCCAAGGCGCCGGAAGCGCTGCTTAAGTTTGTCTAATGTTTTGACATAAGCCTCTGAATTAATGGTACTGCCTTTTGGCATCACATCAATGAGAATTACGCCCTCGCAATCCCAAAACACAGTCATCATGACTTTTCCGGCTGAAATTTTTTTTCTTCTGTGGAGAATAAGCATGACGCCATTCCATCGATTGTCTTTTTGTTTCGGGCTCAAAATGATGCACCCAAGTTTCATCACCTGTCACAATCCGTGACAAAAAGGCCTCCCCGTCAACGTGAAAGCGTCGCAACAAATCGAAAGAAATGTCTTTTCTTTGGGATTTGTGATCGACAGTAAGACACCGAGGAACCCATCTTGCACACACTTTTGAGTATCCAAGCTGATTGATAATCACATCCACACTTCCTTTGCTTACTGACAACTCCAGTGCCAATTGTCGAGTCGTAATGCGTCGATCCCGTCGAATGAGAACATCAGCCCGCTGCAACATGTCAGGCGTGACAGCCGTGGGAGGCCTTCCCGACCGCGGCAAATCTCGGAGCTCCGCAGCACCGCCCTCTGATGCTTTCACCCTCTGTGCCCAGCGACCAACAGTACTCCTATCGACTGCAGATGTTCCGTAGACGTTGCACAAGCGTTTATGAATATTGCCCACGGTTTCTTCCTCTGCTACGAGAAATTCAATCACTGCACGTTGTTTCTGACGGATGTCACTTGCAGACGCCATTTTAGAACATTCCTACACCACCGCTCTCTGTCGGAGGAAATTGAAACTTTGCGTACACACGCGGGAAACTTCAAATAACTCGCACCTAAAGTTTCACATTTCTAATATTTTTTATTTCGGAGAAAAAAAATATGGGGCATTATTTACTGGGCAACCCTCGTACATAGGGTGTCTCTCATAAGACTCATCAGGCATCTTTTCTCTGGCGTTTCGACAGATACTTGCAATTTCGCTTTTGCAGTATGTCGCCGGAGCCAGTGTAAATAAATCCTCGTCATCACGTCATTCATACGATGCCCAACGTCGGCAGGAGGTGTCGGTTTGCTTATCATTACAAATAAAATGGTTTTGAAAGCGAAATTTTACGTGCCCATTTGATAGTTGCTGTTGTGGTCTTCAGTCCAGACACTGGTTTGATGCAGCTCTCCATGCTACTCTGTCCCGTGCAAGCTTCTTCATCTCCCAGTACCTACTACAACCTATATCCTTCTCAATGTGCTTAGTGTATTCATCTCTTGGTCTTCCTCTGCGATTTCTACCCTCCACGCTGCCCTCCACTACTAAATTGGTGATCCCTTGATGCCTCAGAACATGTCCTATAAACCGATCGATTCTTCTAGTCAAGTTGCGCCACAAATTTCTCTTCTCCCCAATTCTATTCAATACCTCCTCATTAGTTACGTGATCTATCCATCTAATCTTCAGCATTCTTCTGTAGCACCACTTTTCGAAAGCTTCTGTTCTCTTCTTGTCCAAACGATTTATCGTCCACGTTTCACTTCAATACATGGCTATACTCCATACAGATACGTACAGAAACGACTCCCTGACTCTCAAATCTATACTCAATGTTGACAAATTTCTCTTCTTCAGAAACGCTTTCCTTGCCATTGCCAGTCTACATTTTACATCCTCTCTGCTTCGACCATCATCAATTATTTTGCTTCCCAAATAGCAAAGCTCATCTACTACTTTAAGTGTCTCATTTCGTAATCTAATTTCCTCAGCATCACCTGACTTAATTCGAGTGTATTCCATTATCCCGATTCGATATAGTGGTTCCAAATTAGTTCACTGCGTTATTCGTTTTATCGATGTGTTTGAACTGAAACAGTAAAACACGAAGAATGAATAATACCCCAGCAACGACCGAGCAGCGCTGCTGCATGGCGGTAGCGGGCGATGCGGGTCGGGGCGGTGCCGTAGCTGCTGTAGTACTGGTTAATCTTCTACTGTCCCTGTTAATACACATCGACAAATGAGATATGACATTAGACTATCTTGTGACCACTCTGTCTGCTTCTAAAGTAAAACTCGGCTTTAAAAACCTTCTGTTTGTACCGGGAAACAAACCGACGCTTTCTGTCGACGCTGGACGTCACATGAATGATGTGATGACCAGTATTGGTTTGGGCTGACTCCAGCAACATATTCCAAAACAAAAACCACAGGTATCTGCCGAGACACTGGAGAAAAGAAGCTGGCGACTGTGCACTTAAAATTCAATTTAAAAATCTTGTACATACAGGATGATTATAATTAAAGTTCAAAACACTGTAGAAATAACACCACTGGCCAGAATGACGTCAAATTTCAACGGAATATCGGAGAAGGGTGCAAACGTATGGCAGAAGAAAAAAATGAAGTGAAAACTGATCAATAGGTGGCGCTGTATGTGTTTGAATACGTAAATGAAAACACCTGTCATGCGGACGGCCCATTGAAAGTGGTATAAATACGCCGTGTACATGGTTTTTCCTCCTTTCTCGTCTGCGATGTTCGCCATGACTGTCTCAATGAAGGATCGCGCTCTACTTGTAAAGCTGCATTACAAGAATGATAACTGAACACACGTCACTCTGCAGAAGTTCCGGACACTGAAGAGTTTGAAAAAAGGCGTTGGTCCGATGACTGCCGTAGGTCTGGAGAAAATGATTCGGAAATTCGAAAAGTCGGGTTCTTTTGGTGTGCAACATGGTAGAGGGAGGAAATGAATCGATGCGACATCCGTGGAAGCAGTGACCACGGCAAGGCAGGAGGAGACGAGTGGTGGTGTGCAAACGTGTAGTGCACGGAGAATTGCCCGAACATTGGACATACTCGTGAGCAAGGTGCGTAAAATCTTACGAAACATCCTTGGTTCAAATGGCTCTGAGCAGTATGGGACTTAGCTTCTGAGGTCATCAGTCCCCTAGAACTTAGAACTACTTAAACGTAACTGACTTAAGGACATCACACACATCGATGCCCGAGGCAGCATTCGAACCTGCGACCGTAGCGGTCGTGCAGTTCCAGACTGTGGTGCCTAGAACCGATCGGCCACCTCGGCCGGCGAAACATCCTTCTTTGCCATCCATTCAAAATTATCCATGTGCACGACTTGTTTCCTTTTGACCTGTCAGTAAGAGAGAACTTTGCTTTAGAATTTCTCGCTCGCGTGGAAGTGGTCAGTGACTGGCCGTGGAAGATTTTGAGGACAGACGAAGCCCACTTCCATCTGACAAGATATGTCAACACACAGAACTGTTGAATATGGGCAACGGAAAACCCACACGTAAATCAATCAGTACCACTTCATTCTGAAAAGGTCTCTGTGTGGTGCGGGTTTACGGCATCATTTATCATAGGGCCACATATTTCCGAAGAGACTGGTGCTTCCGGTCCTGTTACCTGTACCGTCACTGGTACGCGCTGTGAGTGTCTTTTGAGCAATCACGTCATTCCAGCTCTCCAACAGCGTGAATGTGTGAATGGGATCATTTGCAAAACCTGTTAAGCAGCTGCTGAAGCGCCATTTGGGAAATGCCAGAATTATCAGCCTCCATTTCCCTAGAGCTTAGCCGTCCCGATCACCTGATCTTAATCCGTGTGACTTCCGTCTGTGGAGCTATCTGAAAGACGTTGTGTTCAGTGTTCCGATTGCAAACTTAGCTGCATTGATGGCACGCACTGCGCAACACATTCTGAACGTGACCCCTGAAGCACTTCGATCAGTTGTGGAACATGCTGTTTATCGATTTCAACTTGTTGCAGAAAATGGTGAGTAGCATATTGAACATGTTTTGCGCCAGTCACAAGGAAATTAATAATACGATTTGATTTTGGTTGATGCCTTTTATGCAGTTTTTGGCCTCAGTACAATTAAAAACCGATTTTTCCCAAAAAATTTCGAATGTTCAAATGTGTGTGAAATCTTATGGGCCTTAACTGCCAAGGTCATCAGTCCCTAAGCTTACACACTACCTAATCTAAATTATCCTAAGGACAAACACATACAGCCATGCCCGAGGGAGGACTCGAACCTCCGTCGGGATCAGCCGCACAGTCCATGACTGCAGCGCCCTAGACCGCTCGGCTAGTCCCTCGCTGCCCAAATTTTCCCATCCGATGTGATATGACCTTGCCGTGGTGGATGGGCTTATGTAACTAACGGTATCACACCTGTACTTACTTCCATGCACACTCAATAGTACAGTTCGTTTAACGTCAAACGTACACATTAGGCGTTGTTGTATGATTCATTTGTCATTTGTAGTCGACCCCTATTAAATTATGATGCTTACAGTTCGATTTATTGCTACATTTTGTAACTATTTATTAAGCAGGAAACCAGGGTTCTAAGCCTGGTGCAGTACAAAGTTTCAACTATTCCCATTGATACAAATCAGTGCCCACTGAGAGCTAATCTCGTTAATTGCTTTGTGTCTTGAATGTTAGAATAATTAAATCTCATTCTCAGGCCGCCAGTAACTGAACTTACAAGCACAATACTGATCATAAACTAAAGATTTTGCGTGTTTCAAGACAGCGAGAGACCACTAGCATGAGAACAGACGGTTACGGCTCAGCTTGGGATACCAGATGGTGGAAGTCAATATGAGTTAGCTCATGCTGCTGCACCTCCTACATGAAAGAACAGCCTGTGTGGAATATCTCATTTATTTCATTCCTTTATTTATAGTTTTAGCCTAGTATGTATTACATAAAAACAAGCTGTTATCATACGTATTTTACTTGCTAATACGAACATTTAACACTATTTCTCACATCAGCAACTAGTGAATCATCATTTACTATTACAGATAACATAATACTTTTTAAATTGAATTTATTACTATTATCTGTCAAGATACTAATATTAAATTACAATTAGGTCCATTTCCTAGTGTATTACAGCACTGAATCGCCTTCGCCTCGTCCTTAGCTATTCAACGAGCGACCGGGAGCCGGATTCACCGTGCCAGCAGCATTATATGGCAGTACTGAGCTATCTCCGCAGTTCCAGGTATTATTTTTCCGTCCTATTAGATATTACACATAGAGTTTACACAGGATTTGAAATGTAGCCTCTCAGGATTTACAAGGAACGTATCATGTTCTGTTTTCCTAACTGTTTCCGCTGCCTCATAAAGAGCAGGACACGCAAATAATATATACTCAGCTGTTGCCAGAACGGGCACCACACTCATGCCATTCCGCGTCCCGTTTGCCTAGCCTGTGTAATTACAAGTGATATAGGCCAAGGCATGTTAGAGGGTGTACTAGACGCTTAGTTGGACTGAAATGTTTTATTTTTAACCTTCGCCTCTTATTTGGAATAATTTATGAAACCTGTCTGGCGGTGGCAGAGGAGTTCCACTGCGTATTCCGTTTATTAAGCACATCCTCTCTAATAACTCCATTGCTTCCTGAAGACTTACACGTATTATACCGTATCTTATCAAAATTTCTTTTCTGAAGCCAATACTTAGTTGCATTTTACCGTATTAACAAATCTAACGGACACTGAAGATGTCAGACAGCACCCGACGAAAATAACGAATCGCGTCGTCGGAATATTGTGCCTGGACGACACTGAATCCGCCAGAACACTCGGTACCTCAAGAAGTCAGGAGATTACCGGGAAAGCCTGAAGAATTACACCAACCTATTTCTTGGCGAAGTGCCAAAGGTGCCTACAGATTTTATTAGTAAGTTCCTTCGACCTGTACTCACAGCCACAGCAGGCCACACAAAGCCTATGGGCATACAAAATAGATCCATAAAATAGCACAGGTGCAGGAAGACTGACTATTTGAGCAGGAAGATGGAACCTTCCCTGTCCAATGCTTACCAGTTTAAAGAACAAAGTCAAGGCTTTTTCACCAACTTTCTCAATGTGAGACATGCAGTGCCAACTCTGATCGAGATAAATCCCCAAGTACTTGTACGCAGTTGCTATTTGCACGGCTGAATCGATTATTCTTGGGGTGGCCGAGCGGCTCTAGGCGCTACAGTCTGGAACCGCGCGACCGCTACGGTCGCAGGTTCGAATCCTGCCTCGGGCATGGGTGTGTGTCATGTCTTTAGGTTAGTTCGGTTTAAATAGTTCTAAGTTCTAGAGGACTGATGGTCTCAGAAGTTAAGTCCCATAGTGCTCAGAGCCATTTGAACCATTTTTTTGTTCGATTATTCTTACTGTTGGGTTTCGGAGCAATTTGCTTTTTAAGTACACAAAATTAGATTTATGCACTGCCGTAACGAATTTGGTTGTGTCTCCATTCTATAAGAATGTCAATGACTTTGCGGCATATTTTCTCCAATTGGCGACTCCTGTTACCTTCTACTAAGTTCAGGAGGTCATCGGCGTAACCAACAGCCCACAACGCGGCTGCTTCCTCCTGCAGAAACTGCAGCAGGAGCTCCATTTTCACATCTCAGAGGACAAGTCCGCATCCTCAGCCCTGGGGACTTCCTTCATTAATCCTTGGTTACTGTCTCTGTCTCGAGGACGTCCTACCGCTCGATGCCTACAATACACTGAGGTTACCTCCTAACACTGTATCAGACCTCGGGCATGGATGTGTGTGATGTCAGTAGGTTAGTTAGGTTTAAGTAGTTCTAAATTATAGGGGACTGATGACCACAGCAGTTGAGTCCCATAGTGCTCAGAGCCATTTTGAACCATTTTTTGTATTAGACCTCCTTTTCCCGGCGCAGTGCAGCAGCTCCATTTGACAGGGGCTCAACGAGTCGATGGAAGTCAAAATAAATGGTTCAAATGGCTCTGAGCACTATGGGACTCAACTGCTGAGGTCATTAGTCCCCTAGAACTTAGAACTAGTTAAACCTAACTAACCTAAGGACATCACAAACATCCATGCCTGAGGCAGGATTCGAACCTGCGACCGTAGCGGTCTTACGGTTCCAGACTGCAGCGCCTTTAACCGCACCGCCACTTCGGCCGGCGATGGAAGTCCCCTGCGGAATACTGAGCGACGCTGATTCTATAGGCGTGCATAATTGCGGAAGTGTTGATGGTGCAGGATTTTGTGCATGAACTGACCTATCGATTTCTTCCGATAAATAGTTCGCTAGGATTCATGTCGGCCGATCGAATAGTCCAGAATGTTTTTCAAACCAATGGCCAAAAATTGCGGCCTGGTGACATGGCGCATTGTCATCCATAAAAATTACATCATTGTCTGGGAACATGTAGTCTATTAACGTCTGCAGATGGTCAATGATTGTTTGAGCTGGACCAAAAGGCCCAGTACATTCCACTTAAAACATAACTTTCACCATTTTGGAGCTACCACCAGCTTACACACTGCCTTACCGCAACTTCGGTCCATGGCTTCGTGGGTACGGGGCCACACGCGAATCCTAACATCAGCTCTTACCAATTGAAATCGGGGCTCACCTGGACAGGCCACAATTTTCCTGTCGTCTAGGGTCCAACCGATAAAGTCATGAGACCAGGAGAGGCGCCCATGGAAGGTGCTGTAGGCGATATAGTGCTGTTAGCAAAGGCACTCGGGTCGGTCGTCTGCTGCCATAGTCCATTAACGCCAGATATCGGCGCACTCTCCTAACGGATACGTTCGTCGTACGTCCCATATTGATTTCTGCGATCATTTCACACAGTGTTACTTGTCTTTTAACACTGACAGAGCAAACACCGCTGCTCCGTGTCGTTAAGTGAAGGCAGTTGGCCACTGCTTTGTCCGTGGTGAGAGGCAATACATGAGATTTGATATTCTCGGCACACTCTTGAGCTGTGGATCTCGGTGTGCTGCATTTTCTGGCGATTTCCAAAATACAGTCTCTCTTTCGTGTAGCACCAACTACCATTACGCTTGACTCCCGTCGTGCACCCACAATCACATCGAACGGCTCTTCAGGTGAATCAGCTCCGCACAAAAGAAGCTATGCCAATGCACTGCCCTTTTATATCCTGTGTACGCGATACCATCGCCATATGAATAAGTGCATATCGCTATCCCACTACGTTTTCTTTTCTCTTTTTTTTTCGCCTCAGTGTAATCTCCCAGACAGTCGTGTAGCGATCCAGGACACTGCATCTCCCGCAACCGGGAGAAAAGTCCAGGCCACCACAAGCTGTCGTAAGTCCTGCTGTCTCACCATGACATCCAAAACACAACTGCAGGTTGACGAGAGCGTCAGTTCGGCCGCCAGGTTTAAGGCATCCTGTGCGCATCTCCCCTGCCGGAACTCGAACTGCCATCAACGCATGTTGCTCCGTTGCCTGCTACGAAACAGTTTTTGAAACGTCTTCCCCAAGGTGCCTATAGACACTGGACTCGCATTCGGGAGGACGACGGTTCAATCCCGCGTCCGGCCATCCTGATTTAGGTTTTCCGTGATTTCCCTAAATCGCTCCAGGCAAATGCCGGGATGGTTCCTCTGAAAGGTCACGGCCGACTTCCTTCCCCATCCTTCCCTAATCCGATGAGACCGATGACCACGCTGTCTGGTCTCCTTCCCCAAACCAACCAACCCAAGGTGCCTAGGAGGTTTATAGGCTGATAAGACTATGCCTACTATGCTGAATATAGGAAAAACACAAAGAGACTACAAGTGGAAGGTCGGCGGAATATCACAACAATGCTTCCCCGAGGTGAAACTGTCGAAATTTGGAAGCCGCTTTCTACACCGCAAAGACTGCAACAGAGGTGTTCAGAGGTGTTGTAGTCTGTACAGCCCAGAACTGGGCGTTTGTTAGACGCAGCTAGCTTACTGCAGATCCAGAGGAAAATAAGGAAGAACCTCGTGGCCTAACGGGGCGCGCAAGGCCGCCACAGCAAACAGCAGGCAGCAATATCCCGCGGGCAATCGAGGCCCGCAGCCACGGTGCAGGCCGCGCAGTGAAAACGGACACGTCGGGAATATCGTCCCTTGCTCTTTCTAGTGTCTTGCGAGGCAAATCGTGGCAGCGATAATCTAAGCGATCGCATAAAGAGTTCGCACCATCTTGAAACTCAATCTATTGAAAGCTTACACAGACAAAATAGAGCAGAAAATTTGTCGAAACATTTCAACGACGCTATTACTCGAGAATCGTATCACTATTTTGCCTTAAGGAATACATTGCATCATTGACCATAGAGCGAGCAATAACTATAACTGTACAGAGTTAACATAAGACTTTGAGCTAACGTAAACTGACAGAATAAGCTCAAATGGCTCTGAGCACTATGCAACTTAACTTCTGAGGTCATCAGTCGCCTAGAACTTAGAACTACTTAAACCTAACTGACCTGAGGACATCACACACATCCATGCCCGAGGCAGGATTCGAACCTGCGACCGTAGCGGTTGCGCGGTTCCAGACTGTAGCGCCTAGAACAGCTCGGCCACTCAGGCCGTGGTACAAAGCCACTGTGCGGAGGTGGCGTAGTGGTTAGCGCATCAGCGTAGTGAGCGGACACTCGGGTTCGAATCCCGGCCTTGGTGAAAATTTTCATTCATCGCTTCAGTCTGCATAGTCGCTGCAGTCATCGTCGATGTTTAGGACTTGAAAATATCTCTGGAACCACTTAGTTTCATTAGAATAATTTTATTTGGAACATCTTTTTCAGTATAATGTGAGTCTACACGTGCAAATGCAAATTCTGTAGATAAAAAGTGTGCAGAGGTATAATAATTTGACTCTTCATATACAAATATAAACACGTATATGCCCATTATGAGCCGGCCGGAGTGGCCGTGCGGTTCTAGGCGCTACAGTCTGGAACCGTGCGACCGCTACGGTCGCAGGTTCGAATCCTGCCTCTGGCATGGATGTGTGTGATGTCCTTAGGTTAGTTAGGTTTAATTAGTTCTAAGTTCTAGGCGACTGATGACCTCAGAAGTTAAGTCGCATAGTGCTCAGAGCCATTTGAACCATGCCCATTTTCCAAACAACTGGCATATTCCATAAGATTACTTGAGAGAAGTGTATTTATGTACATATCACTCCGTATCTGTACATCAGCTGCTTTTTAGTATTCTGTTACCAAATTATACTTATTTATGCCGAATCTGAAGAGTAAGAGCCTACACTAGTAGATAAGGAAAACCCCTTTCATCTGGTTTCTTTACTTATTCTGCTTCCTTGTACATGCCAATATAATATGACTCAGACCGGCAGTGTCTCTTTGACCCTCATCACTGCAATTTGCCAAGACTGTCTTCACCGCGAGAAAAAGTGAAGTAATGATCAGCTCGCATTGAAAGTGACTCTATGCGCTCTATATTATTACCTCATGATATAAGGTTTTACTAAAGTAATTTTGACCCAAAAGTGTGGAACATAATTTCGGTTTGTATTGGCTCTTCTCTTCCTCAAAAGGCGTTAGTTTTCATATGCATGATCGATGAGAATAATCGTTACTCGAATAGATGGTCTATAAATTGCTAAGATTGATTACTTTATCGACCTCCTACGGACTGGTCTTTCTTTTCTTTTTGTCTGCCAGACACTCCATACTGACCGAAGGCTGGTATTTAAAAAAACTAACAGATAGGACAGACGTTGCCTCATCTGTAGAATCAATTCCAATTTTGCCGCTTTAAACAGATGGCTTATAGTACTGAGATAGAAGAGCCACCTTAGCGCTTGGGCTAATTTTCCCTGTTATCCTTAATTTTACATGGACTGAAGTCCTCGGTATAATTTCAGAGTGACGCGCTGTTCACCTGAAGGAATGAGAAAAAGAACAGTTTAACGGTATGTCAATGACGAGGTGATTACAGACTGTGAACAAGCTCCGGCAGTCGAAGTATAGGGAAGGTAACAGGCCGTGGCCTTCGCGAACTGAGAAACTATCGCCTTAAGTGATACAATAAAACCACGCTGTTCACTTGTAGAAAGCGGTACCTCTAAGGCCGCAACATCACTTTCACTCTTATAGCTACTGTGGAAGTCTTCGGCCGATACAGTTGCAGGATGCAACTGTATCGTCATCTCAGTCGAGAAGGCGTCGATACCATACTAGAACAGCTAAAGGTATTGAGTCTGAGTGAAATAATCCAGGTACTCTAGTGTTATATAGATCAGACAAAGAATAATAACATGATAGAGTCGACCATCGTATATGCGTAACGAAACGACCACAATACAACAAAGGCAACTGAAATCACAAATTTCATTGTAAAGACCTTCGATAATACATTTACAGGACTTGTATCCTCCTCATATCGACGGATGTGCGTTACTTTTAATCAGTTCATATTGAGTGTAGGACGCTATGATCAGAGATGCCTTGGTAAGGCTGACGAGGATCTGTTTGTCATGTAGTAACACAGGTGTAAGAAGCTACAGGTATTCGGACCGTCTGAAAACTCCACGGCGTGAAAGGAAACATTCTACGAGCAGGAAAATCTATGGAGCTGCAGACAACTTTGCTGGTGCCACTGGAAGTCGGCCAGTGGAACGCAGACGTGCAGAAGTGGCTAGTTACCCAGCCTAACGGATCATCATCAGATTAAACACGCGCAAAAGTTCATTAACGGCATCTCCACGATCTCAGTATCTAGCAGCTAGTATGCAGCGATAGTTCGCGTGCCAGCATATCTTCGTTTTTGCACCTGTGTTTCAGCCGGGTTGCCTACAGTATTCACCTTTGACGGGTGTTCGTTCTTTTCGAAGATTGTTGATGGCTATCTTTACTTATTCTTTAACTGAAAGATTTTACTGGCGGAGATTCCCGATCTTATCCTACTGATTCGGTACAGCACCAATATTTCTAACGGACGATCAAAAAGTTTCTATTCGAGTGTGTTGCTGAAGCTTACATGGAATGTAGCGCTAATCCGATGCGGGTATATAAGCACCGACATATGCGCAAGGGGTCAGTGAGGATTCGTGTCTTTCTGACGTGCGTGCGGTAAATGCGGAAATGTGAACTATGGCGACGTTATTACCAAATGCGTACAAGCACTTCTCTTGCCTGCTGAAGGATAAACGCCGATGAATACCCATCGGAGAATGAAGAATGTGTGTCGGGCAGCATGTCTATCGCAAACCACCATTGTGGAATGCTGCGTTAAGGGCTGCTGCTGCCTCATGTTGACGCACGTCCTCCTATTGCGAAGGTAGCCATGAAGTAACGCCAACTCAAGTGGAAGACTCTCGAGCACCCGCATATAGTCCAGATCTCTCCCCATTCGGTTATCACGCTTTCGGTTCCTTAAAAGAGGCCTTGAAGGGTCGAGATTCCTGCCGTACGAACAGGCGGTTACGGACTTTTTCACAGAGCAGGACACGGTTTTTTAGCAAACGGATATCTTCAAATGGTTCAAATGGTTCAAATGGCTCTGAGCACTATGAGACTCAACTGCTGAGGTCATTAGTCCCCTAGAACTTAGAACTAGTTAAACCTAACTAACCTAAGGACATCACAAACATCCATGCCCGAGGCAGGATTCGAACCTGCGACCGTAGCGGTCTTGCGGTTCCAGACTGCAGCGCCTTTAACCGCACGGCCACTTCGGCCGGCGGATATCTTCAACCTCATGCGAAGATTCGGTCATTACCGGAATGCACACGGAGATTTTTCCTGATTGTCATACTCCTTCCGAAACGTAAGGCCTTCGAACAGAAACTTTTTTATCGCCCGTTATACGAAAGTATATTCTATCGTCAAGACAAATAACATAATGCTTAAACAAATGACAGTTTACTTTTCTTACGAGTAGTAAATAAGTAAGAACATAATTCCAAAAATCATAGAGCTAGGCCCTTGTTGTGGAATTTGTGTTTACGGCATCCTGTGCAGAAGACAAGGGTTTTTCTGACAAGTGAATCATAAAGAGGTAGCCTAATTTCCACATATTATCAGTATTGATCACTATTAGATATTTAAATTTCTTATTAATAAGCAAAAGTTCTACCTTCGACTCCTCTGTTGGTCGATTCTGGTTACGTGAAAGAATTTCCAAATACGGAAAACGGGTTCTCAGATTGGAGAACGGCAATGGCATACAGTTCAAATGGTTCCAAGGGCTCTGAGTACTATGGGACTTAATATCTGAGGTCATCAGTCTCGTAGAACTTAGAACTACTTAAACCTATCTAACCTAAGAACACCACACACATCCATGCCCGAGGCAGGATTCGAACCTGCGACCCTAGTGGTTGCGCGGTTCCAGACTGAAGCGCCTAGTACCACTCGGCCACAACGCCGGCGCAGTAAATCACATTTATTCTTCGTGCAAAAGACATTAACAGAGTCATGTAAAAGAAGCGCTATGGGATACACAGGAACAACTTCAACTGAATAAATAAAGTAATTAATATGATTTGTCTGACAGGACCAGACAGAGAAAATTTATCGCATGGATCGCTGTTACAAGAAAGAATCGTAGCTTGGTCTCTCAGTTCTTCTCCCAGATACGGTTCGCGTCTTGTAATGAAACAGTGACAGATTTAAAGTATACTAAATTCATCGTCTTCTGATATTACAATTTTAAAATACCTCCTCATCGAAAAATGTGGTGACACGTTGACCATATTATTTCTTAAGGTATGGTATTTTTTAAATGTGTAAATGATTCATTCTTATCTTAAATCGGCCTCTTCCTTTAACTTTCTGTTTTTTACGTACACGCAGTGATACTTAATTCACTATCTCTCTCCCGCATTATATATATAACTTAATAATTCTTTGAAGTAAAAGGAATAAGTTGTCAAGCAAATATAATTTCAGTTTATGCTTAAGGCTAGTTTTATTGTTTACTATATTCCCTAAATCAATGGATGTATGTCAAAGATTTTTATGGTGCACACTTTTTCTATGCAATGCAAATGCTGAGTGATAGATAGTAGTATAAGCACGAACTTTATTATCGTATTAAAACTATGATCGACTGTTAACTTACTTCATTAGGGAATAAATGTAGTGTCAGGCTGCTGTTAACCTGTGTAACTGTTTGAAACTGTGCAGAAGAGGGTTTTTTTTATTTTTTACATCCGATCGGGAACTGTAAATGTCAAAATTTAATACTAAACATTGTTTACCAAACTTCTTAATTTCTTTGCGTAATTGTGGCATAGTTATGTTAGCTACGGTACACTGGTGTATGTGAGCTACCGTGAGCATCAAGGATACGTAACAGTCCTTCCAGGAGGTTGATAGCCCAAAGTGGACGTTAGACATTGTCTGATCAAATAGTTGAGCATTTGGATGTGGAAGAAAAAGTTCTTCATAGCCTGCAATTTCCGCGCTATGCTGTCTGTGCCATATTGTTTATGTTTTCTGTCCATATTTTGCCCACTCCTGAGACATCGTCTCTCTCCACGTACTTAGCTGCTGTCTGTAACCTCTCAACGGCTGTTCTGAATATCGCTTTCTTACGATGGCGCCGGTCGGAGTGGCCGAGCGGTTCTAGGCGCTACAGTCTGGAACCGAGCGACCGCTACGGTCGCAGGTTCGAATCCTGCCTCGGGCATGGATGTGTGTGATGTCCTTACGTTAGTTAGGTTTAAGTAGTTCTAAGTTCTAGGGGACTGATGACCTCAGAAGTTAAGTCCCATAGTTCTCAGAGCCATTTGAACCATTTACGATGGAGAAACTTTCGCCATTCGAAAAAAAATCCTAGCCGATATGATTTGCCGACGCGAATTGCAAGGTGTTGCCGGATGAGTGGGTCGTTGAAGGTATTTTTCAGAACTTTCAAACTTTTCTGTCATCCAGGACAGTGTCCAATTCTCCCAGCAGATGTCATCAAATGAACACATCAGCGCCGGATAAAAATAACCTGGATAGCTTTGAAAGCAAAGAGTAGAAAGTTATAATAAGACCATTTCTCATAAGCGCTTTACGATTTTCACCCTTGACGGTGTAGGAAGCCCTCGGGCAGTTTGGTGTCGAGAAACAGCACCACAGACTAATGCAAGCCAGTGGTCCTGTCGGCAAGCCCTCAGGAAACTGTTTGTTGTTCAGTGTTCTGGAATGTTGGCAAAGAGCCATCACTGAATCACCTTCAGTGGTTCTGTCGGGAAGCCCCCAGCCGAACCATTCATCTTCGGCCGTTTGGAAACAAAATAGCGGGGGGTGTCAGTCGCTGTGTCGGGCGGCGTAACGCGGCGCTCGTGCAGCCACGCGCGTAAAGCACGCCGACTTTCTCCCTCGTGAAAGCCAGTGCCGGCAGTCTGGACACCACTTCGCGCGCCTCCGATGCCACAGGCAGTCGCTATCGGTGCATCCGAATGGGAAGAGACGTGCCTCAGCAATTACTGTAGCGTTAGCGGTGTTAACACCTTTCACTTGCATTCCGCAGGCTGCGCCGCCATTGGGAAGGCCGAGTGACAGCACCAACAGTAAATTGAGCGTGTCTCGTCTGGCAACGCTTTAAACAAGTTCTTTCAAGACATCACAGAACGAAAGATCACACAGATAGAAATATATTTTTCCCATTGAATACGTTGTTCTTGAGTCATCGTTTACGGGTTATGTACAATGGGCGAGCCGTATTAATCGCGGTACACAGTGTATTATAACGAGTTGTCACCAGGTGCAGCTATTAAAAGCAAATTTAAACTGGTAGGCACTTTCATTTTGTGCATTTGCTTAATTGCAGAGCGAGCCAGCGGTGGTGATTTCACATCAGAGACACCACAAATTCTCGGAAGTGACCAGCGAGATGGCCAGACAATTGTCGTAGGTGCGCTTCTGGGAGCAGCAAGGACGCACAGCGCTTCTTCCGGGGATAGCTAGAATAGAACGTGCGTCAAACACTGTCTCACCAAACTAGAAAGCAGAGATAGTTCGTATTTTACACCAACAATCAGAATTAAGTTTGGCAGGCAGGAGAGGATGTACTGACGGAAGTAAAGTTGCGAGGGCGGATCGCGCTTGGATAGCTTAGCCCTTAGAGTATTTTCCCACAAAAGACGAAGATAACAGGTTCGATTCCTGATCCGACACAAAGTTTAAATCTGCCAGAGAGTTTCAATTACAATTAAAGGACATAAGAGGGAAATAGTGGATTAAGACAGAGGCAGGGTTAACTGACAAACAAGCAAGAATTTAATGTAAGCAAATACTAAAGGTATGCAGCGTGTGGGAGTGGCCACCCTGTAATTGGCTGGCTCGTTTCATGATGTGCTTACCTAGAAGAACGTGGCATCTGCCCAGGATTCGTTTTCACCTCTAGATATGATAAAATTCCTTCTGCCAGAACACCCCAGTAGTACGGTTTCAGGAAAGAGAAATCCACTGAGGACGCGATAAATCGCTCAATGAATGTTGTGAACACTTCAGACGTCATGTATGTTATATGCATAAAGATTCATGCAACTGGGGCGTTTCATAACTTGTGATGGCCTGTCCTGTTCCAAAGACTGAAAGAGATGGAGTGATCCATGAGTCACTATAACAGTCTACGAGATTATTGCATAGACAGGCAGGTGGAGTTAGAATATCCTGGTAAGACAATTGTGAAAGACGTCACCAAAGGCTACCCAAAGGACACTGTCGTTCAGGGGTCTGGAATGTTGGCAAAGAGCCATTACTGAATCACCTACAGAGTATAACAAACACTATAGACTGCATCACCTACGCAGACGATCTGAAGGTATCTGTTAACACAGGGGGTAAATTAGAGGAAAACAGTGCGGTCGTTCTTGAAAGACTAAGCAACTGGTCCATAGACAACAAACTAACGACCGAAGTGCGCAAAACAGTTTATACGTTACTAAATGGAACGTTTTCAAGAATGAGAAATTGCACAATCAGAATAAATGACCAACCTGTGAAAAGGAAAAAAGTGTATAGGTACCCTGGAATTAACATCGATAAAAAGCAAAACTCCCACTCACATGTAGAAGTCGTCTGCCACAGAGGCGTTAAAATCATAAATAAAGTGGCAAGAATTTGCGAAAAAAATTTCAGTTGTTCTGAATGCAATAAGAACGTACCACAACGAAATCTTACTTGCTATTGGGAGCTACGAGTCGACCATTTGGGCTCATAGAGCCAGGAAGGTAGGGGCAGCACAGGCTGTACGGCGCGCACATAGGAGTGTACTCCTGCGCCTAACAGCTGCATACAGAACAACGTCAGCTGAGGCGTTGCTGGTGAGGTAAGGCTTGCTAAGTCTACACCTAGCAGTTAGAAAGAGAGGTGCACAACACTGGCTCAAAATCGGCGAATATGATAAGGCAAAGGCGCTAACGGCCCCAAGAGCAGTATCGAAATAAGGAAATAAAGGCACGCACTGATAGAGGCTGGCAGGACAGAAACAGGAAGGAGAACCCACCTGTTCCTTCCTAATGTAAAAGCAAGAACAAAAATAACATGCTTCCTCCCGACCAAGCGAGTTACGCATTCATTCCCGGGACATGCTCCGTATCCCAGTTAATTACTAAAACTACGACAGCGCACCACAGACAATTGCGAATGTGGAGCAGTCGGCACCCCGGATCACGTCGCTGGGAATGTGCCACTAAACAAGATGTTGCATACCAGGACAGGACGCGTTGGGAATGCAAAATTAAAAAAAAAAAGAGGCACTGTGGCATAAGCTGAGCTCGCTGACAGCTAAGATATCAGTTTCTGAACTGGAAGCCTGTATGTCTGAGAGACAACCAAGAAGAGACCATACACTATGATAACTAGACGGCAGAACACCCACCTACGACAGCCTTCTGCAGGCAATGAGGGGACGAGCCTTGTGGAGGACCAGGAACGACTTTCTGAAACTCTTACAGCCGTCTCCCAGCCTCTATACGTTGGGTGTGACAGCTGCGTAGCTGCTGTGAATCCCAAGCTGCACATCAGAGCACCAGGGTCTAACCATCTCGACAAATGAGAGCTTCAGCTTGGTTCCGATACCAGTTACAGTAGTTAAGTGTTGTGTAGTGAAGTACTGTGTAGAGTAGTAGTGGAGCGTTGTTTAGTACTGCAGATCACAATTACAAGTTAGAAAATTTCTGACCACCAATGCTACATACTGTAATAGGCCAGTATCGGATTGAATAGATATCTGTGTGCCAGATGGTCAAACCTTAATGTGTAGACTTACATTCTTCTATTTATTATTATTATTATTATTATTTTCATTATTATTATTATTATTCTAATGTAGATATTCCATGTAGATTTTTCACCTTAAACAGCATATTACCAACACAAATCAAATTATGCTAAAATACTATGTGCCATATTTTTGCCTGTTCATTTGCAACATTCGGTCTGTTCTTTTATGAAGATAACGGACTAAAATAAAATAGCAAATAAATAAATAAACATTGGATTCTGTCAGAGAATGGGCGACACTCACTTTGAAAGTCTCCAGCCATTACATACCTTTCACGTCATTTCTTCATGTGTTCTTCGATAGGCACTCTTTTGTCTGAAAGAACCATAGCCACTTACAGGTCTACTGGAGTAGTTTATTTTGGATGGGTATTGCAAGGCATTTTTTAAGCAACTCGCCTAAATTATGAGGTGAGACAGCCAATAGAAAAGCTTGGCGGCCACAATCGATTAGCAATATACACCGTTCTTCCACTTGGTGCTGTCAGCACGTGAAAATCTGTTTACCATAGAAGCGCTGTCTCGTAATAAACAAATGTGCATGTTGGAGCTACATCGTTCTGGACTAAGGACAAATTGTTGCTTGCTTCCATTTGTTTAGTTCTTCTTTGTGGAATATCATATTTATTTACGTGACATAGAGCACTGTGTAGCTGTTTTCAGTGTGGGCAATATTTGTTCTTTATTCAAAATTTCGTTAAAACACGTTTGAATCAAATCCAATTCCTATTTAGTCATCTCAGCTTCCCATTTGATTATCTCAATGCTTCCCCACTCATTATATAATATTATTGGGATTAACAGGATTATGGGGTGCCTTTTCTTGTCTTTTTTGTTTAGAAGGTTACGTAAGGACACGTGGTTCGTTGAAGGGCACTTTTATGTGAAATATGAGATACTGTATTCATTTACTGATGAATACATCCAGTATGCATATAATTATGGATTCTTACGAACTTATTTATAACTCCTCTCATCTTTATTCAAATTATTACATGAGTTCCCCTAAGAGCTACGTTCTCGAACAAACTACGTTTCGTTTTCACTACATTTCGGGATGGGAAGGGAGAAACTGCTTTAAGCAATGATGGCACTTTCTTATTTTTAAATAATATTGCCAGCTAGCCAGGAAAGTTCATGTTGCAGTGGAACTTTGAGGCACTTTGTTGCAGCTACGGAGACTTCGATATTTTGTTATCATATTAGCTCAAATCTTTTCATTGGTTGTTGCAAGACAGTGAGTCAAAATCAATTTGTGTTGCACGAAATATTCCGACAAGGTGTAATTCGTGGACACAGACAGCGAGTAGCTACATAAAATTCGTTATAAGGATTATGGTTTCAATTTTATCTTGTGCTGCAATCTCCATGAGAATGCCATGAGGCGACTCGGCCATCTGGATGCAGTTTTAATAACTTATGTTTTGCCGGCCGCGGTGGTCTCGTGGTTCTAGGCGCGCAGTCCGGAACCGCGGGACTGCTACGGTCGCAGGTTCGAATCCTGCCTCGGGCATGGATGTGTGTGATGTCCTTAGGTTAGTTAGGTTTAAGTAGTTCTAAGTTCTAGGGGACTGATGACCACAGAAGTTAAGTCCCATAGTGCTCAGAGCCATTTGAACCATTTTTAACTTATGTTTTGACCACACTTTTATTTTTCACCAACCTTACGCGTTTCGACTTTCCGTCATTTTCAAAGACATTGCCATGCCAGTCATATAGAAACGTTCGATACGTTGTGTCACTTGTCGCGTGCTCGAGAATGTTGATGTGATACAATGTATCTAATATTTTTATATGACTGACATAGAAGTGCCTTTGAGAAACGCGTAAGGCTGATGAAAAACAAGCGTAGTCAAGACATAAGTTATTAAAATTTTGTCTTGGTTTAGCTTATGTTAAACCTCTGTGTAATTACTCCGTCGGGGTATAAGGAAGTTTGCTACTGGTACCCTTTCGGAGTATAAGGTAGTGGCCTACGAAACTCTTCTATTCCTAACTTTTCGTCCAGAACTGCGCTGGACACATTCAGAGGCGTTGTACCTCCGTTGAGTCTTCCCGACTGACTGGAATGACGTCTCAGAGCGGCGTATATAGTGTAGAAACAGGGGACGTGGCCGGAGCTAACGTGCTAAGCAGAGATGGTCCTTGCCAAAGATAAAGCCTAACTATCAACACTCGTCTTGCCAAAGATAAAATACTATTTAGCGATCCTGCAGAGCTACTGTTCGTAGTCATAGATAAATTTTTGTTTCAGAAAACTTCATGATTTCATGGATGAAGAGGATGTACTGCTACAGCCGATTTGTTTATTCTGCTTGGTTTCTTTAGCCTATGATCCCAGTCAACAAGGTTATGATGTTAACAACGGATATTTTTCCAGGAGATCTGTCTCCTCTTTCAAGACATTGCATTACTTCCAATGAGATCCAGTGGGATACTGAATTTTATGAACATCTTGATGGGCCATTATGCCCTGCTGCAGCTGATTTCTACATGGAGAAATTCGAACAGTCAGCTTTAGAAAACGCAAATAAGAAACGATCTTGCTGTATCGGTTTATGAATGACACATATGTGGTTTCGTCCCATGATAAAAAAGCTTTGGACGAATTCTTTGGTTTTCTAAGTATGTAAATTCAAAAATCCAGTTCACCATGGAAATGGAAAATGACATCAAAATACCTTTGTTGACTGTTTCAGTTAGAGACACCGATGAAAGTTAGGAACATATAGTTCTTCTAAAGGTGACGCACGTGAACAGATACTTACATAAGAACTCTTATCATCATGCACAACAAAAGAGAAGTGTTATTAAAAGTCTTGCTCTAAAGCCAAAGGATTTGCACGCCGGAATACCTGGGTGCCGAATTAAAACATGTAATGCACGTTTTCGAGAAAAATGGCTGCTCGGGAAAAGAAGTAAACAGAATTCTACGACCAAATAGCGGAAGGCCGAAGAACAGGCATGAAAAACAATGATGGAAGTACAGTAAGGATGAATATGGTGTATATATTGGAAAGCGAAAGGAATATAAATTTTAAATAATGTTATTATTTTTTGAATAGAAGTTTTAGGTAATACTGCAGCACTGTGCATCTAGGAATGATTATAATCAGCTATTTAACGTTCTCAGAGCTGAGAGAAAGAGCACCCCATTTCTCTGAGTCGTGCATTAATATATTAAGTGATTAAGCTGTTTGATTTTTATAGAAATTCTCTGTTAAAACTGTACCTTTTTAAAATCATTGTTCACTCTCTTAAGCATAGTGTTGTTCAGACGCATGTTACGTGTGAAGACAACGCGAAGTTTTACTCCGTCTTTTTAAGCTTATACTTCATCCTGAAACCGTTGTTTTCGAACATCATTTCATAGTAATATTTACTGTCCCAACCCCACTGTTTATCATCACCCATTACCACATGCAAGAGTTTGAATATGCGTTTAGAAACAGAAGTGTAGTTCAGCTGCTGCCTGCTTGATATTTGCTGTTGTGCTTTCGAGAAATCTGCAACAATGTTGTCAACGTGCAAGGAAGCGGAATTCTTGATTGGGCCCAGATAACTGTTTTACTTGAGTTGCGCATTTAATATAAAGAGAATTTGCATTCAGATCATTTACAGTTCAGTTCAAATTAGGTTCTATTTAGGCAAAGGTTAGCATACGAGTTTAAGCTGGATAACAATTTGTGTGTACAAAGTTTGGCAATACGTAGACTTTTACAGAGTGGAAGCTAAAGTTGGGCTAAATTTCAGAGAGGTACAAATATAGAGGGGAGGTTACATATAGTATAAGAACATTTAGCATTGTACTTGATAAAAGCATAAAGTCCGAAATCTAGACAGTGCAGAAAATGAATACAGTAATACCCAGTCAAACAGTGGTTTATTCTTTTAAAAAATATTGCATGACTGTACTTCCATTGATTGTTGAGGGTGTTTGCTTTCAGACGTTTTATTTGCATCTACATCTACATACATAATCCGCAATCCACCATACGGTGCGTGGCGGAGGGTACCTCGTACCACAACTAGCATCTTCTCTCCCTGTTCCACTCCAAAACCGAACGAGGGAAAAATGACTGCCCATATGCCTCTGTACGAGCCCTCATCTCTCTTATCTTATCTTTGTGGACTTTCCGCGAAATGTAAGTTGGCAGCAGTAAAATTGTACTGCAGTCAGCCTCAAATGCTGGTTCTCTAAATTTCCTCAGTAGCGATTCACGAAAAGAACGCCTCCTTTCCTCTAAAGATTCCCACCCGAGTTCCTGAAGCATTTCCGTAACACTCGCGTGATGATCAAACCTACCAGTAACAAATCTAGCAGCCCGTCTATGAATTACTTCTATGTCCTCCCTCAATCCCACCTGATAGGGATCCCAAACAATCGAGCAGTACTCAAGAATAGATCGTATTAGTATTTTATAAGCGGTCTCCTTCACAGATGAACCACATCTTCCCAAAATTCTACCAATGAACCGAAGACGATTATCCGCCTTCCCCACAACTGCCATTACATGCTTGTCCCACTTCATATCGCTCTGCAATGTTACGCCCAAATATTTAATCGACGTGACTGTGTCAAGCGCAACACGCCCAACTACCTTCTGTCAGATTGAACATAAAACGCGATTCATCTGAAAAGGCCGCCTGGCGCCACACAGTGTCAGTCCAGTTTGCTGTACTGGCGTGCAAAGTCCAGCCTTCATCGCCGATGGACAGCAGTCAGCATGTGTGGACGAATCAGGCGCCTACTTCGGAGGACCCTACACAACAACGATCGCTGAACGGTCGTTTAGGTGACACTGTTGGCAGTCCTAAATTCCTGTGGGCAGTCAGTTGCTCAACAGTTGCATATCCCTGCAGCTGTCATTCGCTCCTGTCATTTACGTCCCATGGCGCTCCATAGCTGCCCCGGCGCCGGTTTTCGGTAGCACCATTTTGCTATGCACGGTATACTTTAACAGCGCCGACACACAAACTATTTGCAAACTTAGCCGTTTCAGAAATGCTTCCACCTATAGCCCGAAAGCCACTAATCATGCCCATACGCATGTAGATAAATCGCACCTTTTGCGCATTTCGAGCACGACAGCACTGTTTTCCGTATCCCCCGACTTACTTACATAGCCTCACTGCAAGAGCTTCCATCTACATCTAGATCTACATGATTACTCTGCAATTCACATTTAAGTGCTTGGCAGAGGGTTCATCGAACCACAATCATACTATCTCTCTACCATTTCACTCCCGAACAGCGCGCGGGAAAAACGAACACCTAAACCTTTCTGTTCGAGCTCTGATTTCTCTTATTTTATTTTGACGATCATTCCTTCGTATGTAGGTTGGGCTCAAGAAAATATTTTCGCATTCGGAGGAGAAAGTTGGTGACTGAAATTTCGTAAATAGATCTCGCCGCGACGAAAAACGTCTTTGCTTTAATGACTTCCATCCCAACTCGCGTATCATATCTGCCACACTCTCTCTCCTATACGTGATAATACAAAACGAGCTGCCCTTTTTTGCACCCTTTCGATGTCCTCCGTCAATCCCACCTGGTAAGGATCCCACACAGCGCAGCAATATTCTAACAGAGGACGAACGAGTGTAGTGTAAGCTGTCTCTTTAGTGGACTTGTTGCATCTTCTAAGTGTCCTGCCAATGAAACGCAACCTTTGGCTGGCCTTCCCCACAGTATTATCTATGTGGTCTTTCCAACTGAAGTTGTTCGTAATTTTAACACCCAGGTACTTAGTTGAATTGACAGCCTTGAGAATTGTATTATTTATCGAGTAATCGAATTCCAACGGATTTTTTTGGAACTAATGTGGATCACCTCACACTTTTCGTTATTTAGCGTCAACTGCCACCTGCCACATCATACAGCAATCTTTTCTAAATCGCTTTGCAACTGGTACTGGTCTTCAGATGACCTTACTAGACGGTAAATTACAGCATCATCTGCGAACAACCTAAGCGAACTGCTCAGATTGTCACCCAGGTCATTTATACAGGGTGTTACAAAAAGGTACGGCCAAACTTTCAGGAAACATTCCTCACACACAAAGAAAGAAAATATGTTAGGTGGACATGTGCCCGGAAACGCTTACTTTCCATGTTAGAGCTCATTTTATTACTTCTCTTCAAATCACATTAATCATGGAATGAAAATACACAGAAACAGAACGTACCAGCGTGACTTGAAACACTTTGTTACAGGAAATGTTCAAAATGTCCTCCGTTAGCGAGGATACATGCATCCACCCTCCGTCGCATGGAATCCCTGATGCGCTGATGCAGCCCTGGAGAATGGTGTATTGTATCACAGCCTTCCACAACACGAGCACGAAGAGTCTCTACATTTGGTACCGGGGTTGCGTAGACAAGAGCTTTCGAATGCCCCCATAAATGAAAGTCAAGATGGTTGAGGTCAGGAGAGCGTGGAGGCCATGGAATTGGTCCGCCTCTACCAATCCATCGGTCACCGAATCTGTTATGAAAAGCGTACGGACACTTCGACTGAAATGTGCAGGAGCTCCATCGTGCATGAACCACATGTTGTGTGGTACTTGTAAAGGCACATGTTCTAGCAGCACAGGTAGAGTATCCCGTATGAAATCATGATAACGTGCTCCATTGAGCGTAGGTGGAAGAACATGGGGCCCAATCAAGACATCACCAACAATGCCTGCCCTAACGTTCACAGAAAATCTGTGTTGATGACGTGATTGCACAATTGCGTGCGGATTCTCGTCAGCATACACATGTTGATTGTGAAAATTTACAATTTGATCACGTTGGAATGAAGCCTCATCCGTAAAGAGAACATTTGCACTGAAATGAGGATTGACACATTGTTGGATTAACCATTCGCAGAAGTGTACCCGTTGAGGCCAATCAGCTGCTGATAGTGCCTGCACACGCTGTACATGGTATGGAAACAACTGGTTCTCCCGTAGCACTCTTCATACAGTGACGTGGTCAACGTTACCTTGTACAGCAGAAACTTCTCTGACGCTGACATTAGGGTTATCGTCAACTGCACAAAGAATTGCCTCGTCCATTGCAGGTGTCCTCGTCGTTCTAGGTCTTCCCCAGTCGCGAGTCATAGGCTGGAATGTTCCGTGCTCCCTAAGACGCCGATCAATTGCTTCGAACGTCTTCCTGTCGGGACACCTTCGTTCTGGAAAGCTGTCTCGATACAAACGTACCGCGCCACGGCTATTGCCCCGTGCTAATCCATACATCAAATGGGCATCTGCCAACTCAGCATTTGTAAACATTGCACTGACTGCAAAACCACGTTCGTGATGAACACTAACCTGTTGATGCTACGTACTGATGTGCTTGATGCTAGTACTGTAGAACAATGAGTCGCATGTCAACACAAGCACCGAAGTCAACATTACCTTCCTTCAATTGGGCCAACTGGCGGTGAATCGAGGAAGTACAGTACATACTGACGAAACTAAAATGAGCTCTAACATGGAAATTAAGCGTTTCCGGACACATGTCCATATAACACCTTTTCTTTATTTGTGTGTGAGGAGTGAGGAATATTTCCTGAAAGTTTGGCCGTACTTTTTTGTAACACCCTGTATAGATCAGGAACAGCAAAGGTCCCAGGACGCTTCCCTGGGGAACACCTGATATCACTTCAGTTTTACTCGATGATTTGCCGTCTATTACTACGAACTGCGACCTTCCTGACAGGAAATCACGAATCCAGTCGCACTACTGAGACGATACCCCATAGGCCCGCAGCTCGATTAGAAGTCGCTTGTGAGGACCTGCCGTCTGTAAGCGGTTACTGCACATTGACGTCGATCATAGACGGTGTTCACGTTAATGGGACTGGACCGCATATGAGACCCTTCTGTTCCTGTTTTTGACACCACATTGCCTAAGAACAGAACACATTTTATATCGTACTACACGATTAGAAACCTCCCCCGCATCCTAATAAACAGGCGTACGCACAGTGATGGCCTGTAGGAGCCGGAGGTCAGGGGAGCGCGCACGCGTGGGATTCTGCGGAGATTCCGCAGGTGGCCACGGCGCAGATCACGAACAATGGAGGCCTTCGCTTCCAGCGCGAGGCGTCACGACCCGCCGTTACGTCAGCGCGGTGCAGCCCGGCGCTGTGGTCAGCTGCACGTCCACGTCCATCCGACAGACTCGCCTCACCCCCCCCCCCCCCTGCTCGCCGCGTGGTTGCCCAACGCCGTGGAGTGGCCGGCCACACTCCGCTCGCCTGCGGGGAGACAGCCGAACGCAACGGCAGCAATTAGAGGAGCGGAGAGGCACGTCGTGGGAATTTTGCACGCTCGGCTGGCCGCGCTGCACCGGTAGTTCTTTCTCACGGGCGCCGCTGGTTGGTGGCCCGCAGCAATTGGGTCACGGAGACGATTTCTTGCTCTCTGTCGTCTTGGAGCCTGCCTATCTGCCACTCATTCTGCCCTTTGCCCTTGATTACGAGAGTCTGGCTGTTTTCCAAAAAAGGTCGATTCTATGAAAACAGTGTTTCCCAAACAAACAGCGAAGAAAGTGTGTTGCTCAAAGCTGAACCGCTAAGCATAATAAATTTTACTTTCGAAAAATTTTTTTATGTGAGGTCCGCCAGTTATGCAAAACACCGTTTTTCTCAGTACCCAAACACGTTTCGGAACCACTGTGCCATCATCAGTGGTTTTTCGTTTTTTTATTTATTCTGCAATGTGAACATTTTGTTAAATGATTATAAAATTATGTGCATTTTTACTTCAAACAACAGATCATTTCTTTTTGTAAATACCTTTACATTTGGTGTGCGTGAGCTTTCTGGATCACTTTTGTGTTAATTACTACAGGTAGCTTGGTCAGCTGCAACCAAACGATGTCGATGAGAAAGTTTTTTGCTGGAAGTTAACCTATCTTCTAGAATGTAATTTAGTTTTTCGCGATGTTTTCGCACCTATTTTCGTATTTACTTATGTTTTCGTGTTGCAAGCGCTTTCATTGTCCACATCATGTTGAGATGTTGTGATGCATACGTAACTGTTGTGGAAAATACTTGTTACAGTTACGTATGCATCACAACATCTCAGCATGATGTGGAGAATGAAAGCGCTTGCAACACGAAAACATAAGTAAATACGAAAATAGGCGCGAAAACATCTCGAAAAACTAAATTACATTCTAGAAGATAGGTTAACTTCCAGCAAAAAACTTTCTCATCGACATCGTTTGGTTGCAGATGCAAGCTATCTGTAGTAATTAACACTAAAGTTTTCCAGACAGCTCACGCACACCAAATGTAAAGGTATTTACAAGAATAAATGATCTGTTGTTTGAATCAAAAATGTACATAATTTTATAATCACTTAACAAAATGTTCACATTGCAGAATAAATAAAAAAAAACGAAAATCCACTGATGATCGCACAGTGGTGCCGAAACACGTTTGGGTACTGAGAAAAACGGTGTTTTGCATAACTGGCGGACCCCACATCCAAAAATTTTTCACTGCAAACACGGCCAATACAAGGAGCTGCATACCAGAAGATGGATATTTACTTTCGAACCTTCTCTGTGGTCGCGATGTACCCTCGATTTCATAAATGTGGTTGCCAGTGTACACGTGTAGCAGGTGGAAATGTGACGGAAAAGGTGATAAATCATAGATATTGTTAGTGTGAGTTCCAAATCAAATCTGTTATTATAATTTAATTAGTGTAAGATCTATATTTCCACATGCATATACGAGGGCTATCCACAAAGTACATTACGTTTTGGAATTAAAAATAAATAAAGTATTGGAAAAATTTTCTATTATATACAGATGAAAGCCACACTTAAATACTACTTTTCTACATAGTTGCCATTTAAATTAAGGCACTTATCGTAGCGATGGACGAGCTTGGAAATTCCTTCGTCGTAAATTTCGGCCAGGTGCGCCTTCAACCAGGTGGCGACTGTCTTTTGGGACAGAAAAGGTGTGATTTTTGTGGATTTCCTGGAAAGAGGCACTACAATAAACACTCAACCTCAGAAGAGCAATACAAAACAAGCGCAGGGGAAAGTTGGGCTCAAAGATCTTGCTGATTCACGACAACGCCCGGGCCCACACGGCAAATGCCACTCGTGAAGTTCTCGAATTTTTTAAGTGGGAGTTGTTTCCTCATCCGTCGTACAGTCTCGACCTGGCACCGAGCGACTTCCACTTATTCCCAGCAATGAAGAAGTGGTTGGCTATGCAGCGTTTTGACGACGACGCACAGCTTCAAGAAGAGGTAACCACGTGGTTGAAGGCGCAGGCGGCCGAATTTTACGACGAAGGAATTTCCAAGCTCGTCCATCGCTACGATAAGTGTCTTAATTTAAATGGCAACTACGTAGAAAAGTAGTATTTAAGTATGGCTTTCATCTGTATATAATAGAAAATTTTTCCAATACTTTATTTATTTTTAATTCCAAAACGTAATGTACTTTGTGGATAGCCCTCGTACAAGGCGTCTCTGAAATGCGACAAAATCAGAGGAGTTGCAGAGCGTCTCTTGAGGAACAAATCGAGGATAGGAACCCACAGCTGGAAACTCTACACATCTTGAAAGTCACAGGTACAGGCGCCTATCACTAGGCCACTCCTTCGGCAGCAAACATGACACTGTACGTTGACGGACTGTAAGCGGAAAGTCTCGCAATATTGTTTGTTATGCAGTGATCCCGGCTGATTGCTACGGTCGCCAGTGGACACGAGGGATGTACTTGCTGCCTAGGAAGGCCTTGTCTCCTTTGAGTGCGCTGCTTTGTTACCTGGGTGGATGACGGCGTCTCACACTGGTTTCCATCAGCAGCTTATTTTTCTCCGGGAATCCTCTTGTAGGGAAGCAGCATACTCACGCCTTATAAAATTCACATCAGTCTTTCCATTGTGTGCCAGCCAGTCCGCTGGAACTAGCTCTGACGTCATAAATATTGCGCAATACTTTAAAATGAAGTAAATAACCTGAAACGTTTCTAGCATGTCAGGAGTAATACAAAATCAATATGTGTTGGATTTCAGTTCAAAATACTTTAACCATTTTCGAAATTTGGATGTTTTTCTGTAAAAATCATTGGCGCAACAGAAAAGAGCTAGAAACTTAAAAATTTATATTTAGATTCCTTTCGCAAAATAATTTAGTAGAAACAGTATTCTGGATCTCACAACTTAAAATTTTAATTGAAATTCATGATTTTCTGGTTTTTGTCTTAGAAATTAAGGAAGCAAGCTAGATTAAGTAGGCGAATAAATAAAGCTAGGATGTTTAAATTTAAGTAGAAGGGAGATCCGCTATAATCATAAAAATGTGAGAAGTTTGAACAGAATAACTATAAAACTATAGCTATAGCGTATCTCCAAAGAGCAAGTTCAGAGCTCGTCTACTGCGTGTAGTGTAATTAAATTAAGTCTCTCGCCCAAAATATTTGACTTAGCCACGTCAGACTTTTATTATGATTACTTACCTGTGTGCTGATTGCACATTTAAATTGAGAGCTTCATCAGCCATCAGCAAAGGAAGCAATGATTTATTCGATAACTTAAAGTGGTGCATTACTAGCCCAGCGGCTAGTCGGGAGAGCAGATTTGATCAGGCGTTCCCTTAGCCGTCCGCATCGCGGCTTTATATATAAGAACGCTGCGCGAGAAAAGAGAAGGCCCCAGTTCCCTCCAGAGGCTGATTAGCGCACCACCTGTACCGGGAGTCGCGTCGCGTCGGTATCGTTGATATAAACAGCCTCGGATGCAGTAATAAAATACTCGGGATACGCGTAACCATGAAATCGTTTTCGAGTGAAGTGTTAGTTTTGGGATGACGTTAATGATCTATCTTTAGTTTGCGTATGTCGTATTTTCACATGCCGCCGCAGGACAGACATTCTACCATTATTAGCGTGGCGTTTGATGAACATTATCATCAAATTATGGCGAGCATTCACTTAAACATTTAATTTGAACAGTTATAGTTGCATCAGTGCATTAGACTCTGAACTGCTCTAGTAGTTGGATTGTGTGGATTATTTTTGGTCTGCGACTTTCAAAATATAGTGAACATTTTAGAGAGAATGGTTTTTGATTATAAATCCCAGCTCCTAATTCCTCAGAGCTATAAGCTGTAGCTATAAATGTATTTCTCATATGAAGTGGGCACTAGGAATTCTAATTACAGGCTTCACGTTTTGCTAATCACTTTCTGGTTGCCAATATTGTAGTTAGAGAGCCAGTGTTGTGAACGGCAAACAACAGCATTAAATAAATAATAGGAACATTAACAATTATTCCACCCGCCGCCCCACACTCTAAACTCTCCAATGTTTTTCGGTGTACAGGAGAAAAATAAACTGCAGATGGAAACCCATGTCTGAAACCGTCATCCACCAAGTCAGAAGAGCATCAAATTCGTAGGAGACAACGCCTTGCTATGCAGCAACTAGCTCCATCTTCTCCACTGGCAATCTTTCCAATGAGACGCGATCACTGAATAACAAAACAATATTGCTAGACGTTCCGCCTGCAGTTCGTCATGTTTTCTGCCAAAGGTGCCTATGACTTCGACACTCTGTAGCATTGTTGGGTGACGTTCCCAGACAGGGGTTCCTGACTTCGATTTCTTCCTGAAGAAATCCTCTACAACCACACGAAGTTTGTCGCAACATTTCTGGGACTCCCTGTGCAAAAACCTGCATACACGTTCGCCGAGCCACATACTGCGGTTGGTGGCGGGTACTTTTATCGTTGGTACTCATTCCCTATAATGTTCCACTCCTAAATATAGCGAGACGTAAATGACTCTCTGAGTTCCTTTCTGTGAACCCATATCTCTCTAATTTGTCCCTTACGTCCTGTCACGTGACTGGCTTCCCCCCTGGTGGAGGAGGAACAAAGAAACAAGGCAACACAACACAGGAAACGGATGTGCGTGTGGTTCATTTATGGCTTCCTAAGGCTTATGTAGAGGCCCCTATTTCAGATAGAATAATTCTTGCTGGTGTTTTATTGAAGTTAGGTGGTTATGGTATTTTTCGTGTTATAAAGGTTCTTTCTTATTTGGGTTTAAACTTTAATTATTTTTGATTATCTTTAGGTTTATCTGGTGGGGTTATTGTTAGATTTATTTGTTTTCGTCAGGTTGATTTAAAGTCTTTAATTGCATATTCTTCTGTTGCTCATATAAGAATGGTTATTGGTGGATTGATTACTATAAATTGATGAGGTTGTATGGGTTCTCTTTCTTTAATGGTTGGTCATGGTTTATGTTTTTCTGGATTGTTTTGTTTGTCTAATATTATTTATGAACGTTTAGGTAGACGAAGATTATTAATTGACAAGAGTATAATTAATTTGATACCTAGAATGGCTTTATGGTGATTCCTTTTAAGATCATCAAATATAGCTGCCCCTCCATCATTAAATTTGGTAGGTGAATTTAGATTATTAAATAGAATTATATCTTTATCTTCTTTTAGATTTTTGCTTTAATTTTTTTATCTTTTTTTACAGTTGTATATATATATATATATATATATATATATATATATATATATATATATAGGTGAATTTAGATTATTAAATAGAATTATATCTTTATCTTCTTTTAGATTTTTTGCTTTAATTTTTTTATCTTTTTTTAGAGTTATATATATATATATATATATATATATATATATATATATATATATAATTCTCAGCATGGGAATTAATATTCTGGTGTTTATACTTGTTCTCTTGGTTATTTTCGTGAATATCATCTTTTACTTTTGCATTGATTGCCTTTAAATATTCTTTGTTTAAAGGGTGAGTATTTCTTTGTTTAAGTTGCTTAAGTATTTTAATTTAAAATATTGTTTTGTGGAATCAATGATATGAAGTTTTTCATCTTAGGCCATGAATTTATTTTCTATTTGTTCTTTGAGTTTTTTTTCTTTATTCATTTCTAGAACTATAATTTTTATTTCAGGTATTTATTATTTAATAATTTATTATAGAGTTTTTGTTGAATGAGAACTTTTTAATTTAAAACTTTAATTTTGGATTGAATGTCTCTTATTTTTATGTCTTTTGTTATATATATATTTCTTCTTTGGCGATTTATTATAGAAAGGATTATATATCGGGCGAAAAGAATATAAATCGTTTTATTATTGTTGTTTTAATATTTATTCCTTCTATAGGTTTTTTAATTATTAGTCCTAATTTGATTAGAATTTTGTTAGGATGAGATGGTTTGGGTTTGGTTTCCTATTGTTTAGTTATTTATTATCAAAATGTTTCCTTCTGTACCTCATCTTATCCCAGAGCACACTCACTTCGTCACACCTGTGCTGCTGCGTGTTTACTGAGAAACTGCGTTGATGAACGTTTCTCAGTAGGAACGCTGCACAAGATGCAATATGAGGTGGGCGCGCCGGCCGACGTAATGAGACTGCGTGCAGAAGGAAGCATGTTAGCGGAGTTTAGCTACGCCAGCAGAATACGAAGAGGACTGAACGTAAAGTTTAGACTGAAGGTTTTCCTGTTTCTTGCATTGTTAATTTTTTTAAGATTCTTATATATTTTACGTGAAAATTATCTCGTAACATTTGTCTTGTACAGTTTCCTAAGACTTGGGACATTTAAATCGTGGCCCTAGAATGCACCAAGAGCTACTGGTCACAAACACTGCCACAACACATTTTCAGCTATCGAACTTTATTTCGTTTAGAATACTTAGTCAGATGCAATCATATATCATGTTGTTGTTGTTGTGGTCTTCAGTCCTGAGACTGGTTTGATGCAGCTCTCCATGGTACTCTATCCTGTGCAAGCTTCTTCACCTCCCAGTAGCTACTGCAGCCTACATCCTTCTGAGTCTGCTTAGTGTATTCATCTCTTGGTCTCCCTCTTCGATTTTTACCCTCCACGCTGCCCTCCAATACCAAATTGGTGATCCCTCGATGTCTCAGGACATGTCATACCAACCGAACCCTTCTTCTAGTCAAGTTGTGCCACAAGCTCCTCTTCTCCCCAATTCCATTCAACACCTCTTCATTAGTTACGTGATCTACCCATTTAATCTTCAGCATTCTTCTGTAGCACCACATTTCGAAAGCTTCTATTCTCTTCTTGTCTAAACTACTTATCGTCCACGTTTCACTTCCATATATGGCTACACTCCGTACAAATACTTTCAGAAACGACTTTCTGGCATTTAAATCTATACTCGATGTTAACAAATTTCTCTTCTTCAGAAACGCTTTCCTTGCCATTGCCAGTCTACATTTTATATCCTCTATACTTCGATCATCATCAGTTATTTTGCTCCCCAAATAGCAAAATTCCTTTACTTCTTTAAGTGTCTCATTAACCTCAGAATCACCCGACTTAATTCGACTACATTCCATTATTCTCGTATATATCATACGCGTGGTCAAAATCGAAAGTTACTAAAGATCGAAATGCACATTCTACGTGGACAGCTGGCGCATTCTAAAAGAAATCCGTTGGAATTCGATTACTCGATAAATAGTACAATTCTCAAGTCTGTCAATTCAACTAAGTACCTGGGTGTTAAAATTACGAACAACTTCAGTTGGAAAGACCACATAGATAATATTGTGGAGAAGGCGAGCCGTGGGTTGCGTTTCATTGGCAGGACAATTAGAAGATGCAACAAGTCCACTAAAGAGACAGCTTACACTACACTCGTTCGTCCTCTGTTAGAATATTGCTGCGCGGTGTGGGATCCTTACCAGGTGGGATTGACGGAGGACATCGAAAGGGTGCAAAAAATGGCAGCTCGTTTTGTATTATCACGTAATAGCGGAGAGAGTGTGGGAGATATGATGCGCGAATTGGGATGGAAGTCATTAAAGCTAAGACGTTTTTCGTCGCGGCGAGATCTATTTACGAAATTTCAGTCACCAACTTTCTCTTCCGAATGCGAAAATATTTTCTTGAGCCCAACCTACATAGGTAGGAATGATCATCAAAATAAAATAAGAGAAATCAGAGCTCGAACAGAAAGATTTAGGTGTTCGTTTTTCCCGCGCGCTGTTCGGGAGTGAAATGGTAGAGAGATAGTGTGATTGTGGTTCGATGAACCCTCTGCCAAGCACTTAAATGTGAATTGCAGTGTAGTCATGTAGATGTAGATGTAGATTCCATTTTCCGTGCCCTTTAATATTAGTATTCCACAATTGATAATTTATGAGAAAACAGTATTATGTCAAAATGTAGCAGAATCTTACAGTGTAACTTACGATCTTCTCAGGAATTTTATGTGTCTGATCATAATTTAAACAGTATTTCACTACACCTGAATGGCTTTCAAGGGTTTTAACTGTCATCTTCCCGAATATGGGTCCAGTGCCTAACCATTGCGCCATATTTTTTATTACCCAAATGTTTATTTACATTTTCGGATAGAGATACAGCTATTACTTCAAACATTTCCTACACGCTCAAAAAACCATGCAGCCACATGGTTCTTGTAGAATCAGGACCACGAAAGATCTACAAAACGCCTATGGTCAAACATTTCATGGTCAGTCTACGTATCTGTCTTGTCACTAAGAAAGCAAGGATGTTTTAAGAAAAGCAATTGAGAACATATGTTAATTCTTGAAAGGTTCATGCCATTATCTGTAAATAAATTTAAATTGTATGGAACTGTTAGTTTATACACGGATACATAACAAAATATGGACTGGAGATCATTCAGTTCCTTCAGGGAATGAGCAGAAAAACGCAAGGTCATTGGAATCTTTAAGTCCTCTTCTATAATAGTATCATACAGTCCCTTAGGAAGCGGAAAGAAGAAAAAAAACATGAAAAAACATGTTTAGCAGTCATAAACAGCAAAAGAACTTTTAGTTCTACTCATTCGCAAAACTGATCCTCAAAGTCGGTGTGAAACGTTTCATTACCTAATATTTACGTTCACTATTGATGTTTTATTGCCGGCCGCGGTGGTCTCGCGGTTCTAGGCGCGCAGTCCGGAACCGTGCGACTGCTACGGTCGCAGGTTCGAATCCTGCCTCGGGCATGGATGTGTGTGATGTCCTTAGGTTAGTTAGGTTTAAGTAGTTCTAAGTTCTAGGGGACTGATGACCACAGCAGTTGAGTCCCATAATGCTCAGAGCCATTTTTTTATGTTTTATTAGACAAAGTGTGACTGTGTTTCACATACTCACTTGACTTCCACTTCCCTCAATGCATAACAAAGAGCCATTACAATGGCATAAATACCACTCTGCCTCAGATTACCATCACTGTCTATTGCACAGTCTCATTAAGGATTCATCCTGTGGATCTGGCAGTTCGTCCGCCCAGGATACAATGGTTTGTTTCACAACCTTTCTTTTTCTCAGCTCATGGTATTCTTTAACATACAGCAAAGACAGTGGCACGATGTCATCGTCCTTCTTTTGTCTTTTATGTGTTTTTGACGCTAGAGACAGAAGTTTGGATTTCATTTCTTAGCTTATGCGCTGATTGCCTTGTCTGTTTTGGACAAGGTGCTGTTGCTGTTTCGCACCTTCGCAATGCAGATTTTGGTAACTGTCGCAATGTAAAAAAAGTATTTTAACTTTTAATGGAGCATCCTCCTCTAGCATTACTTTTCCTCAACAGTAGTTGTCGATACCAGTATTATTTTTCGAATTTTGGACAGGTTAATATTATCAGTTGCTTTCCTGAAAAACGTTCACATAATTTTATACACAGTATCTTATATTTCAAGGAAAAAATCTATGAACATGAATTACTTTATGAAACATTTTAGTCTCGAGGCTATAATTGATAAGTACTAATTCTCAATGTAGAATAAAAATGTTAATTTTTTTAGAAGTTTTCGAAATTACAAACTATTGGCACCCTTAAAAGTTCTATTGTTAATTACGCAATACTGTACTGGTTACTATGTTTATTTCGAGCATCGCAGATACAACGAACAGAGGCATTCACAACCAGCTACAGATTGCATGAGCTTTCCTGAGAAAGGGTCAAATGGTTCAAATGGCTCAGAGCACTATGGGACTTATCTTCTGAGGTCATCAGTCCCTTAGAACTTAGAACTACTTAAACCTAACTAACCTAAGGACATCACACACATCCATGCCCGAGGCAGGATTCGAAGTCGACAGTGTCGAAGGCTTTGCTGAAGTCTAAGAAGCACATGACAGTCATTTCTTGTGCATCCGTGGCAAGCTTCAGGTCATCTGTTACCTTCAATACAAGGCAGATGTGCTGCCATGTTTACGGAAATCTAATTTGTATGCTTTTAACAGGTTGTTTGAAGTTAGGTAGTGTTTAGCTTATAGGGATATCCAGGTGGCGGAACACCTAATAAATTATTTATATTCACTACAAAATGAATAGGAACAAGTATGTGGTCTCGGAGACTGCTGTTGTTAATACAACCTCATCCTGCGTTTACTGTTATTCCCACACAGATCGGCAGAGACCACCCATCACCGTAACTCGGATCTCGCTCTGCAGTCACGTGCACCGCCTCGCTCCGGGCCACGCGCCATCGCCTAGAGCTGCCTAGCCGCCTGTCCTCCAGCCTCACACGGAGCCGATGAATAAGAGATTTACTTGGATGGCGCCGGCCGCAGACAAACAAAGGGCCGGCGGTGCGCGCCGATGCTTCAGCGCGTCACCGGTCGCCGTTAATCGCGCCCTCCACAAAGGCGCCTTCAGCCGGGGAACAAACAGCCCGCGCTGAGATACGGGCCGGAGCCGCGTCTCAGGCAGCGGCGCCGCCGAACACGCCGTAAAACACGCGCCACCTGGCCGCATAGCAGCCTGTTCACAGCGGCCCACCTCTGCTGGGGAATCTGTTAGGCTCCACGAATATCTAGCCACGCTGTTCGCATATGGTGCTACCTCCCTGTCTGCAATCTCAAGATCTTCCTCAACACCTTCGAAAATCGGAGTACACTTCATAGTGACTATGGAAAGTACATACGTATATCTGTCTTCCACTACAGTTTTTACCCTCTACAGCTCACTCTATTACCGTGAAAGTTTCTCCATGAACCCTGAACTGATATCTTATCGGCTGGTCCCTTCTTCTCGTCACTACTTTTCATACCTTCCTTTCCTTACCTATTCGGCAACGAATCTCGTCCTTTGTGGCACTATCAGTAAACCTAATTTTCAGTACTCTGCCGGGGCACCACATCTGAAATATTTAGATTGTAGATGTTCCCTAAAAATGGCTCTGAGCACTATGGGACTCAACTGCTGTGGTCGTAAGTCCCCTAGAACTTAGAACTACTTAAACCTAACTAACCTAAGGACAGCACACAACACCCAGCCATCACGAGGCAGAGAAAATCCCTGACCCCGCCGGGAATCGAACCCGGGAACCCGGGCGTGGGAAGCGAGAACGCTACCGCACGACCACGAGATGCGGGCGATGTTCCCTACATTCCGAGGCTCACTTCGGTACAGCGCTTTGCACAAAATATACACTCTCAGAATTTTTTTTTCATTAAATTAAGGCTAATGTTTAATACTACTGGCGTTTTTTTGGTAAAGAATGCCCTCTTTCGCTGTTCGACTCTGCTTTTTATGTTCTCGTTCGTCCATCAGGCGTTATTAATACATATTTAATATGCCACTTTCTTGAAATGGTTCAAATGGCTCTGAGCACTATGGGACTTAACATCTCGGGTCATCAGTCGCCTAGAACTTAGAACTACTTAAACCTAACTAACCTAAGTACATCACACACATCCATGCCCGAGGCAGGATTCGAACCTGCGACCGTAGCGGTCCCTCGGTTCTAGACTGTAGCGCCTACAACCACTCGGCCACCAGCGGCCGGCGCCACTTTCTTCTCTCAGAACAAATTTTAAACTAATTTCCACATGAGCTAGAACTTTAAATTTTAAACGTAGCTCAGAAAAGTATGACAATGAAATATTAACTGGCTTTATTTTTTGTCTGTTCGGTTGTGTTGGGTGACAGAGCTTGGTTGATGCCAGACATCACTGCTGCTGTGCAAGACTGGCGTGTTGTGTGGGTAGAATCAGAATGTTTTCTAGGCAGTATGCAGGCAGGCAGACAGGTGGAACTCAGTGGTGTGACGGCAGGGGGAGGGAAGAGGAGGAGGACAGAGAAGGGGGAGAAGATGTGTCTAACATATGTGACATACATGTACAAACAGGAGGCTGCAGTTTTAAACAAAAAATATATTCTCATCAAAGTGTTTAAAGTACATTGAGGAATTTCACACATCCATAAGACTAAGAAGCAGAAACTAATTATTTAAATAAATGAACATTTTTACTAAAAAATAATTTCTCCTATCTCCATATGGATTCAAAACCTCATATAGGTACTTCTGAAGATATGTGCTTCTGAATTTTTGATAGCTATGACAAAATTTGGAACATTTATAACGAGAAACGTGGAATGTATATAACACAGTTATATAGTTGAGATGGAAACTACTGATGCATCGGTTTTGTGTTTCATGTGCCCCACATTTTTCGTTGTAAATCTTACAAATATTTTCGAAGCTATTCAAAACTCACGAGCACAAATATTCATGACTACCCGTATGTGCTTAGGAATGTCTAAGGGGCTACGAGAAATTACACTCCTGGAAATGGAAAAAAGAACACATTGACACCGGTGTGTCAGACCCACCATACTTGCTCCGGACACTGCGAGAGGGCTGTACAAGCAATGATCACACGCACGGCACAGCGGACACACCAGGAACCGCGGTGTTGGCCGTCGAATGGCGCTAGCTGTGCAGCATTTGTGCACCGCCGCCGTCAGTGTCAGCCAGTTTGCCGTGGCATACGGAGCTCCATCGCAGTCTTTAACACTGGTAGCATGCCGCGACAGCGTGGACGTGAACCGTATGTGCAGTTGACGGACTTTGAGCGAGGGCGTATAGTGGGCATGCGGGAGGCCGGGTGGACGTACCGCCGAATTGCTCAACACGTGGGGCGTGAGGTCTCCACAGTACATCGATGTTGTCGCCAGTGGTCGGCGGAAGGTGCACGTGCCCGTCGACCTGGGACCGGACCGCAGCGACGCACGGATGCGCGCCAAGACCGTAGGATCCTACGCAGTGCCGTAGGGGACCGCACCGCCACTTCCCAGCAAATTAGGGACACTGTTGCTCCTGGGGTATCGGCGAGGACCATTCGCAACCGTCTCCATGAAGCTGGGCTATGGTCCCGCACACCGTTAGGCCGTCTTCCGCTCACGCCCCAACATCGTGCAGCCCGCCTCCAGTGGTGTCGCGACAGGCGTGAATGGAGGGACGAATGGAGACGTGTCGTCTTCAGCGATGAGAGTCGCTTCTGCCTTGGTGCCAATGATGGTCGTATGCGTGTTTGGCGCCGTGCAGGTGAGCGCCACAATTAGGACTGCATACGACCGAGGCACACAGGGCCAACACCCGGCATCATGGTGTGGGGAGCGATCTCCTACACTGGCCGTACACCACTGGTGATCGTCGAGGGGACACTGAATAGTGCACGGTACATCCAAACCGTCATCGAACCCATCGTTCTACCATTCCTAGACCGGCAAGGGAACTTGCTGTTCCAACAGGACAATGCACGTCCGCATGTATCCCGTGCCACCCAACGTGCTCTAGAAGGTGTAAGTCAACTACCCTGGCCAGCAAGATCTCCGGATCTGTCCCCCATTGAGCATGTTTGGGACTGGATGAAGCGTCGCCTCACGCGGTCTGCACGTCCAGCACGAACGCTGGTCCAACTTAGGCGCCAGGTGGAAATGGCATGGCAAGCCGTTCCACAGGACTACATCCAGCATCTCTACGATCGTCTCCATGGGAGAATAGCAGCCTGCATTGCTGCGAAAGGTGGATATACACTGTACTAGTGCCGACATTGTGCATGCTCTGTTGCCTGTGTCTATGTGCCTGTGGTTCTGTCAGTGTGATCATGTGATGTATCTGACCCCAGGAATGTGTCAATAAAGTTTCCCCTTCCTGGGACAATGAATTCACGGTGTTCTTATTTCAATTTCCAGGAGTGTATTTCGTACTGTTTGGTCCTGTATAAAAATATTTTGTAGTAAAATTTATCTTTATTAATTATTTTGTTTCCACCCGTAGCAAAATTACTTCACTTCGTCTGCTTCATGGTATCCATCTTTGATATTAAGTTTTCCACGAATCTCATTTCTAATACTCCTATTACATTTGTCTTACTTCGGTTTACAGTCACTCTGTAGTCTGCCCTCAGTTCTCCCTCGTTTTCACTAAGGAAAGCAATTTCATCAGCAAATCTTGTCGTTGACACTCTTTCGAGCTGAATTTTATCCCTCTCCAGAACCCTTTGTTTACATGATTGCCTCTTCGATGTACAGTTGAGCAGTAGTGGAGAAAGCCTGCATTACTGCATTATACCCTTTTTAATCCAAGCACTACATTCTTGCTATTCCATTCATCTCGACATTTTACAATTATTTTCCTGAATATTTCAGACATTTAGCACTAGCTCGCAATTTCGTAAGCTTTTTAAGGACGACAAATCCCATGGACGTGACTTAATTTTTCTGAAGTCTTGCTTCTGTTTTCAAAGGTAACGTAACAACCATCTCTCCGGTGCCTTCAAGATTTCCAAAGCAAACTATTCATCATCTAACAGTTCCTCAACTTGCTTACCCATTCTTTATATATGATTTTTGCCAACAACTTGGCTGCATGAGCTGTTAACATGACGTGCGATAATTTTCACACTTATCTGCCCTCCTGTCATCTGAATTTTGTGCGTGATATTCTTCCGAAAGCTTGACGGTTTGTCTTCAGTCTTAAAGATTCTACAAACCAATTTGAATAGTTATACGTCGCTATTCCTCCCCCCAGTGATTTTATAAATGTGAAACGAATCTTTTCTGCGTCTTCTACCTTATTTGCTCTCACACTATCCAAAGCTGTGACAGTATCTGACTCTAATTTTGCATAGACCTGAGTCTCTTCCAGCACCTACAATGTTCAAATCAGTTACGATAATGCAGCTGGGTGACGTCGTCAACAACGGCGTTACTTCCACAGGAGAACACCCAGTGTAAATATCGGTGGTTGTCGACGACGCCGCCGGGCTGCATTCAAGTAAGTTATTTGTACATCCTCTGTGCAACTTCCATTTCTTCTTCTATCAAGTCATCAGAGAGTTCGTCCTCTTGTACAAGCCTTCAACTCATTCTTTCCACCTATTCTCTCTCTACTTTTCGGGTATCATCAGAATTCCACCTCTTACCTTCACTGGAGGTTGTTTTGAATTTTCTGTATGCTGAGTACGTCCTTTTAACGACCACGCCTTTTTTTATGAGCTGCCAGTTTTCCTGTATCATCTATACATCAAGCCAATAGATTTGACGTTTTTTTCCCAAATAACCCTGACTGATCCGTCAACGACCTCTATCTCTCTTGTGGTAATGTGTATCATCACATTGCATGAATATACTTCCTAATCTGTTATTAGTAATCTCTAACTTCTAACTGCTTTTCCGTTCTTGTTCCTTCACTGGTTTACCATTTCCTAATCAAACCTTCGAAGACAGCTTATCAGACATAGCAAAAAATTGTCTTTTTCATCTGATAAGCGTATACAGAATATGTCATATATGAGCCAACCTGGAACCAGTGCAGGCTCCGATCTCAGAAGATTCAGCGGCCCGTTCCCATTCCTCAGACATTGGCAGGTGGCACAACTATCTTATCTGACTTAGACGAGTTAGGAACAATCTGGAAGGAACACTTCAGAATGGTGCCTCAGTAGCATCTCATCAGACAGCTGTGAACAAACATAAACTGAAATCTTACGAAGTAGAGGTAATGAACCGACTAATCAGTTGCGACTGGCTATTTCAGTTTGTGCACTGTAAGGCTACTTTTATCGATGTAACGCTGTCTGACAAAAAGAGCAAAGCATCCTGAGGGACAAGCGCAAATGGGAGAAGCAAACTAAATAGAGCCGTGAATGTGCTCATATTGATTCCGGCCGGTGATCTAATATCTCTGGTTTTGTTCCCTACCAACGGCCATCCTGGGGTCTGGCTAAGTGACAGCCTTGTGGGCAGAAAGGGATTTAAACGACACACGCAGCTCTCTGCGGCTCGTCCTTTGTTGGTTCTAGCACATGCTAAGAGAGCTCGCTCGTCGTGGATGGAGGCCTGGTCATTGTGTTCTGGTTGGCAGTTGTCTATCATCGAAAGTGTGTCGATGCTATATAAAGACCCATTTCTCCCTCTACCTTTTTTATCATAGCTTGCGGGTTCTGAGTCAGTCAGTTCCCATTTCTGGTGCTTTGGTAGACGGGTGTGGTCCGCCGGGCGCTGTGGCCGAGCGGTTCTAGGCGCTTCAGTCCGGAACCGCGCTGCTGCTACGTTCGCAGGATCGAATCCTGCCTCGGGCATGGATGTGTGTGACGTCCTTCGGTTAGTTAGGTTTAAGTAGTTCTAAGTCTAGGGGACTGGATGAAGTTGAGCGATGTATGCCATTTGTGGAAGCCCCTGTTCTATGCTGACCTCTGCAAAGAGTAACTTGTGTTGGGTTCAAGCCTATGGTGTGTGTAGCTCTCGCTAGTAGCCGATATATGAGCCGTGTTTTAAATGTGGATCAGCGACCTTTGTAATCAGAATATGCCATAGCTATTTTGCAGGCAGTTGTAAAGGGAGTTACATGTTGGGTGACTTGAAGTAAATTACTACCTGAATAACTACTGAGATTATTTCTTTAGAATCTATACCTATGCCTTACTTTGAAAGTTCAGGGATTCGAATCTGGTATTACCTTTACACACACACACACAGTATATATATATATATATATATTCCACAAAAAAGTTTTGCATCACCTCGGTTCCGAGAATTCCGGAGAATTCGAATAGAGATCAACATAAAAATCATTTCCGCCCTTTTCATTGCTCACGAAAACCAGCGAGACCTTCAAAGGTGGTGATCCAGATTGCACTACACAGCGGTACCTGTAATACCCAGTAGCACGACCTCTTGCACTGATGCATACCTGTATTCGTCGTGACATACTATCCAAAACTTCATCAAGGTATTGTTGGTCCAAATTGTACCACTCTTCAAAGGTAATTCGGCGGAAATCCCTCAGAGTGGTTGGCGGGTCACATCATCCAAAAAACAGCCCTTTTCAATCTATCCCAGACATAGTCGGCAAGGCTCATGTCTGGAGAATGCTGGTCACTTTAGCCGAGCAATGTCGTTATGCTGAAGGAAGTCATTCACGTGATGTGAACGATGGGGGCGCGAACTGTCGTCCATGAAGACGAATACCTCACCAGTATGCTGCTGATATGGTTCCACTATCGTACAGCCATTATGGCGCCTTCCATGATCACCAGCAGCGTACGTCACCCCCCCCCCCCCGCCCCCCTCCCAAAACGCCACCCCAAAACAGCAGAGAAACTCCGCCTTGCTGCACTCGCTGGACAGTGTGTCTAAGGCGTTCAGCCTGAGCGTGTTGCCTCCAAACACGTCTCCGACGATTGTGTGGTTGAAGGCATATGTGATACTCATCGGTGAACAGAACGTGATGCCAATCCTGAGCGGTCCATTCGGCATGTTGTTGGTCCCATCTGTACCGCGCTGCATGGTGTCGTGGTTGCAAAGATGGACCTTACCATGGACGTCGGGAGTGGAGTTGCGAATCATGCAGCCTATTGCGCACAGGTTGAGTCGTAACACGACGTCCTGTGGCTGCACGAAAAGCATTATTCAACATGGTGGCGTTGCTGTCAGGGCTTCTCCGAGACATAATCCGTAGGTAGCGGTCATACACTGCAGTGGTAGCCGCTAGGCGGCCTGAGCGAGGGCATGTCATCGACAGTTCCTGTCTTTCTGCATCTCCTCCATGTCCGAGACACCTGGACACGTCCATTGTTGAGAGCCCTTCCTGGCATAAAGTAACAATTCGGACGCGATCGAACCGCGAAATTGACCGTCTTTGAATGGTTGAATAGCAGACAACACGAGCCGTGTACCTCCTACCTGGTGGAATGACTGGAACTGATCGGCTGTCGGACCCCCTTCGTATAATAGACACTGCTCATGCATGGTTGTTTACATCTTTGGGCGGTTGTAGTGACGTCTCTGAATAGTCAAAGGGACTGTGTCTGTGATAGAATATCCACAGTGAACGTCTATCTTAAGGAGTTCTGGGAACCGGGGTGACGCAAAACTTTTTTTTGATGTAAGTACATATAAATTGATTCGTTAGAACTCCAACTGCATTTTATTCTGAATGAGTTGGCATTCAAATTGTTTTAAAATATTTGTAACCACATACGGTCTGTAATTTTTGTTTATCATATAGTTCGGATGTGTGTGTCTGTTTAATGCATGGCCTGAGCTCAAGTCCCTGAAGTTATCATGTTTAATGCATCAAATTTCAGCACCCCTTTAACTATGCTGTGAATCTGCTAATCAAAGTGTTTGTTTTGTGGTGGTTTAATTGCTTTACTATCTTTTGTGTCTTGATAATTTCTGTTGTCTTTAGAAGAAGAGGTAAACTTCCACGTTGTGGCCTTATGTGGGCCAATGTGGTAAGACCGACCACCGTGTCATCCTCTGGTAATCACTTAATTGCATGCGGTATAGAGGGGCGTGTGATGTTGGAACCACTAGTAATCGGTCGAGTAGCTCCTCATTTGGCATCACGAGGCTGAGAGCACCCCGTACCAGTCCTTCCATCAAGGAAAAGTTCCTTGCAGTACTAGGAATAATCGAACCCAGGTCCCTCACACAGCAGTCAGCCACAGTGACTACTCAGCTATGGGGAGGTGGGATTTTGTTGTCTTGCTGAATTCAAAAGATTGTCTGAATTAAATATTTTTTGGAATAAAAAAGATTTTGCTTTAAATATGAGTGCAACGTATTCAAACACTTTGGTTAAAAGCTCTCTGTAACTGTGTTTGTAAACTCTAATCAAATGCCTCTAATTTTGTCTTTTCAGTGGATTATTTTTTTAAATGGATATTTTCTTAAATGTTTCTGGTGTTAAAGTACCATTTAAAATAATTTTTTTATATGATAAACAGTCTTGTTGCCTTTGGCGCAAGTTCTTAAATGTTTGCAATATTTCAGAAGTCATATTTGTTAAAAATTGGAAAAAAATCGTAATAAAAATATGAAGTATTTGCGTCTTGTACACCCAACATCTCACCAAACCCAGATCCTGGCTCCTTACCGTTTCAGTAGTAGCAGATCATGGTTCTGATAGTGTGTGGTGGTATTACAAATAAAGAAAAAATTTGGTGGGGAATAGGTACTCCTTGTTTTGTTGGTTTCAATTGACAATCCCTCACAGTCTCTATCCATGATTTCAAATCCGTCACCACAGGTAATTGAGTCAGGAGAACAACCGACCACCTTATTCTGCCCAGTGGTATCTTGCCAGTTCAGCAAACTGGTACTAAGCTGCAATTGGATTTTTTATAGCAAAGTTCTTCAATGGCAAGGACTTGTTTTAAGCCTTGATTCACCACCCACAAAGCATGAACACAGTGATTTAAATGTTCCTCAATGCTAAAAAATCTGGGAACGCGAGTGGGAGATACCTTGCAGCTACTCAGTATTTGCCTGCACCCCGTAAAGTGTACTACAACGCAAAGTGCACATAGCATCTAACTCAGCAATGTTGTTGGCCCTGATGCAGAATTCGTGGTCCAGTGCGCCACACAAGCATTGATTCAACTCCGGTACAATGCCTTCTGTGTCCGGCCCAGATCCCTCATCGCCAGCTGAATTTGACTTTTGGTCAGGTAGGATACTCGAGTACAATTCGCCTGTCCGTGAGTGGACTTCTGCTTTCCAAAGGGTGTCGAAAGGGTTGCCTACCATCAGTCGCTAGAGCAGCATCAGAACGCCCCTCTGCTGAATGAATGTCTAAGTCTCTGTAAAGGTACATTTTTAAAGCGCTTATGAAATGTGTGCAGGCACATTTTTAAAGTGTTCAATAAATGTGTGCATGTGGCACCAAGGCTGTCGCCGAACTATGAGGTCTTGGGGACGGCCTTTTGCGTTTTTCTCACCCACGTGTCAGTTTTACACCCCTCTCCCTTCGCCCCATGATTATGCTGCAGGGGAACACAAAACAGAAGGGCTGCAAAAGCATCCTTTGCTACTTTTAAATGGATTCAAGTTTCGTCGAGTGGTTTCCAATGGTCGTTAGTGATTCCACCCTGAATACCAGAGCAAATATTGCTGTCACGCTACATTCTAAAGCGGTAAATCAATTTCAGTATGGTTTCAGTGCTACGATGTCCTGAGGGAAGGGTTGAATTGTCCATTGGGGACCGGTGGGTAATGAGAGGTGTCGACGTTGTGAAGAACGTCAGCCTGCTGCTCATCGCACTGAAACTGTTGTTTTCGAGCGCGAAGTGTGTGGGAATCAACGCCTCCAGGGAAGGGCTGGTTTCATTGACGCCGTCTACACCACCTCCTGAGGCTTTTCGTGTTGGTTCCGAACGGCGGTGTGTCTGAAATGTTTACCTCAGCCACCCAAAAGAAAACCGCTTGATTTCTACGCTTGCAATTGCGGTTCTGTCCACCATGACAGAGGCGTCAAAAGAAGAGGTGAAACGTGGATAGGAGGTACTGTGACGATTTTACGATACTGTGATACGTCCACGATGATACTGGGTAGAACTGCGGTAAAACTTGGTGCCGTTCAACTTACATCTCACATCAACGTCTGAAGTCTGGCCTTTTTTTCGCATGTGTCAACGCCACCTTCCTGTCTGAAGCGTCGCCTGGTGTTGGGGTGAGACGTAGCAGGGTGCCATGCTTCTGCACCATTATAGACGAAAGGTTGTACGCACCATTGAGCCTAATTTCGAAATTCTGCGTCGCAGTGAGAGATAAGTACGGGGTTTCAAAAAGTGGCCCCGTAACTGTGTTGCAGAGCGTAATATTGATTACACCTCTAACACCACCTTGTGGCAAAAGAAGTTTACTTTGTAACATGTTGTATGGCATGACCCAGTTTGGGTACTGATTGAAGGAATGCTTGCAACTAACCAGATATTGTGTATCAATTAAGTTACGTAACTCAGGTTACTGCATCAGTGTAGGATAATTGTTCAGCACGATTTCTTATCTTTCGTACCGCTGATCTGCTGATGGTGATACCGAAACGCGTTATAAGGAGTCAAAATAAAAGAAAGATTTTGGGGACCAAGACAGTATAAATTTATTAGGTGGGTGCATAAGTTCTTAGCGTTTTTGTATAAGCTTAGTAAACACAACAGACACACAAAACAGAGACTTTACTCATCAACAACGTCTTCTCCTTCACTATTTACAACAGTTTGACAGCGCTGAGATAACTTTTCGATTACACGATTGTAGAAATCAGTGATTTTGAGGCGAAGATCTCGTCGAGCAATGTTCGGAGCGAATTTTTATCTAGATGGGAAGTTCCTTGAAGATTGTTCAATAGAGAGCGGAAAAGGTGAAAATCTGAGGGCGCAAAATCAGGTGTGTAAGATGGGTACGAAACGACTTTCCAACGCAACTCCTGTGACGCTGTTTTTTGTCAGCCTAGCTGAATGCCTGTCGTGGAGCAGCATCACTTACGCAGTCTTCCTGGTCGTTGTTCTTGGATTGCGTCTGCAAGACATCTCAGCCGTTGCCTCAAAGTGTCAGAACTGGTGGCTACACCATTTGGAAGCAAATTGTAATACACCACACCGTTGCTGTTCCTTAGGTGCATAACATTATCTTTTATGGTTGAGCAGAGTTCTTTGTACGGAGAGTTGCTGATTGTTTGGGCTCAACCGTTCTTTTCTTTTTGTATGTTAGCATGACACCCATTCTCGTCACCATTAACGATAAAGGACACGAATAATCTGTGTTGCCCACGAGCCAATTGTTCCAGTTGATGACGAGCAAGGAGAGATGCACATACGGCTTGATTCTTGTGATTTTCGCTTAGAGCGTGCGGCACCCATACACCCGATTTATGAACCTTCCTCGATGGGTGCAAATGTCGCACGATAGTGGAATGATCCAAATTCGTCATATTTGCCAGTTCTCGAGTACGCAACGATGATGGTTTAATGATAAGAATTTTGGAAATAGGTTATCCAAAGCTTGCTTTTTTTTCATTTGTTAGCTCATTGTGGATTAATGAGTTCTTCCTGAACGTGGAGAGTCACTAATGTCAAAACGATCCTCCTCAAAACGAGGAAACCATTTTCTTGCCATTCTCTGCCCAATGGCATTATCCTCCTTCACTGAGCAAATGTTTCTGGCTGTCTCTGCTGCTGTCACTCCTCCACTGAACTCAAACAAAAGCGTCCACAACTCCACTCACTATCTTCAAATGACAATATGTAAACTCAAAATAGCAACAGTGAACTAAAAAAGAAAAATGACACTCGGTAAATAAACCCACAGCAGCTAGAACACCTAAATGCAAAACAAAAACGCTACGAACTTATGCATCCATCTAATATTAGCGCCAAACATGGTCGCAGATCCGCTAAAGTACTTCTCGTCTAAAGTAATGATATATTTCATTTGAAGAAAGTAGTCAGAATACCTCGATTCTGATAACTAGGTTCATTTAATAGGCACTGTTTTAATTACTATTAATTAATTAAAACTTTGACGAAAATGCGTTGATGAATTTCGTAGTACTCTGCCTCGATAAAACTCAGTTTTTGTTTCATATTCCTTAGAGCAAAGGCAAATGTTTGTTATACATCACAACAATATTTCTTTAATTTTTATTTGGACATTTTTCTAGCGATTTGTTTTTGTACACCTTATCCCTTCCACCAACTTCCATTCCGATACAGTCAGTATGTTACAAACGTTACTTACATGCGACCAGAACTGGCAACTTGTGAAGGACTGTCTATGTCGTTTGGATGCACTGAATTTTCTATGTAGCTAGCAATCAACGTAGCTTGCATAGATACGATACTTAATTTGATTCATAGGACATAATGTATTGGATTGTTTGGGGGAAGAGACCAAACAGCGAGGTCATCGGTCTCATCGGATTAGGGAAGGATGGGGACGGAAGTCGGCCGTGCCCTTTCAAAGGAACCATCCCAGCATTTGCCTGGAGCGATTTAGGGCAATCACGGAAAACCTAAATCAGGATGGCCGGACGCGGGATTGAACCGTCGTCCTCCAGAATGCGAGTCCAGAGTTAGTATATAATGAATTCTGACATAGAGCTTTTCTGAAGCCATGACAACGACTCCACTAACCACTGGAATAGGAGCAGGAGTCTCAACTGAAGAGGGCGCTTAGGCTGCTGCACCTGCTGTGGGGGCGGCCTTTAGCTTGCTATTGACGTGCGTGCGAAACAGGCTCTTTCACAACTACAAATGTGCATACGTTTACAAGATGGCGCTGTTTGGTTTTTTACTGATGAGAAGTTGGTAACAACGATGCTGTGAGTTAGTTCAGCACATCTTTCTCGAGTAGTTTACATTCTGGAAGCCAAATAGACAAACATTCTGCAAAGTTTTTACTCGGTATTTGTAAATTTTAAAAATGCATTTCAAGCCATAGACCTACAGCCCTGGAAAACAAACGACTACAATATAAGTATATCCACAGGAGTATTTGAGAATCGATGTTACTAGTGGGTGCTCGAATTAATGCAGTTTAAACTATAGGTGGATCTGAGTGTACTGGAAGTTATTTATGTCAGATTTCCATTTTTTATGCAAAGGACTATCCCTCCTGGCCCTTATCTGTGAGGTATTTACGTAGCCGTAGGTGATCAGTTTTCGACTACTCCTCACGGAGGTCACTTTCGACAGTCCCGCACCGGTCCGAAACGTGAAGGAAGCGGCGTATGATCGGCGGGTTGCTGACACTCCACGCCCCAGGCGTCGGCACACGACTTCAGAGCGGAGGAACCGCAGAAGCCACCATGAAAGTGGCACTGAATCTGGAGCTCGGCAAACACCTCTGTAACTGCCCTGCCCCACTTTACACGTAGGCAAAATTCCTCTGCCTTACTTAGGTGTACTGATTGCCGAGCTGTTGTTCCAGACACGGCAACGCATCATTTCACCTGTCGCATTTTGTGTTACCACATGTAGCTCTTAGAGGCTAAAAATAACTTCATTTTTGCTAGGGGCCAGTGCTGCACTCTTCTGAATAACAGAAACGGATCCAGTTAACTGATATTTGCTCCCGACTGCCGAATGTACTTTCCTATTGATCCGGACAGTTCGTATAAACTCTCATCATTTCCCCTGCCATCGTTCGAGCTACCTACATTAGACTAAAATAAGTGATGATTAGGCATTATTTCTCTATCTCAAGTATCAATTAACTTCAAGGTTCATAAAATAAAAATGTAATGCCAACTTCAAAACAAGCGACACTTGATGACACCTGGGACAACCGTGAGCCAAGGTTGACTTCCACACACACTAAATTTTAGCATTATAATTTCTCCAACCTTCGTACCATCTTCATGCGTTTGCTGTTCAGCAAGGTGAAGGCAGCTGTTACGAAACTTCTACGTTTGAATTAACTGAAAACAGAACTGATACAGGGAGGTAAACCCTTTGGTCCATCTCTGAGGACGTTGCCTTTTTTGTTGAACATTTTTTTATCACTGTATCTCGTTCAGGCACTGAAACTGGAAGCGTGTTCCATTATCTCGTTACTAGCTCCAACAGAACCTCTTATGATGACGACTGCCCCCTATAGTGTTTGCTCCGTTACCGTAACATCCGTTCCAACATATGACACCATCGCATATATGTGAGAAGTGCTATCTGTTTGTCCTTAGCTGCGGCCCTCCTTACGTCTCGTACTCCTTGAGACTTCGTAAGTCATGGGCAAATTTAATGTTGACACAAAAATTTGGCATGCTATAATGAGAGCCGTCACAGACTTGACACATTGATCTTAACATTGACAGTGCATGCACAAGTTACGTGGCCACTAAAAATGCCTGTAACATTAGCGTTTTAGAAAATCCATCGTCCGAATTTCGATAAGTATCGAATATAAAACACGTAAATTGTCACTGCTTAGTATGATAATAATGCACTTTCTAAATTTTTTTTTATTCAGAGTTGCAACGAAAGTGTCATTGGCTGAAGATATTCGGGTGCTGTTTAATGTCTATAACAACAGTTCTTACGTTCTCTTATTATATCTCTTGTTATTGTTGTTGTAGTTGTTGTGGTCTTCAGTCCAGAGACTGGTTTGATGCAGCTCTCCATGCAACTCTATCCTGTGCAAGCTTCTTCATCTTCCAGTACCTACTGCACCCTACATCCTTCTGTATCTGCTTAGTATATTCATCTCTTGGTATCCCTCTACGATTTTTACCCTCCACGCTGCCCTCCAATACTAAATTGGTGATCCCTTTAGAACATGTCCTACCAACCGATCCATTCTTCTTGTAAAGCTGCACCACAATCTCCTCTTCTCCCCAATTCTATCCAATACCTCCTCATTAGTTATGTAATCTACCCATCTAATCTTCAGCATTCTTCTGTAGCGCGACATTTCGAAAGCTTCTATTCTCTTCTTGTCCAAACTATTTATCGTCTATGTTTCACTTCCATACATGGCTACACTCCATACAAATACTTTCGGAAACAACTTCCTGACACTTGAATCTATACTCGATGTTAACAAATTTCTCTTCTTCAGAAACGCTTTCCTTGCCATTGCCAATCTACATTTTATACCTTCTCTACTTCGACCATCATCAGTTATTTTGCTCCCCATATAGCAAAACTCCTTTACTACGTGAAGTGTCTCATTTCGTAATCTAATTCCCTCAGCATCACCCTACTTAATTCGACTACATTCCATTATCCTCGTTTTGCTTTTGTTGATGTTCATCTTATATCCTCCTTTCAAGACACCGTCCATTCCGTTCAACTGCGCTTCCAAGTCCTTTGTTGTCTCTGACAGAATTACATTGTCATCGGCAAACCTCAAAGTTTTTATTTCTTCTCCATGGCTTTTAATACCTACACCACTACATAATTGTAGTGATGCAACCCGCATGCTGAGATCGCATTGTGAACAGGAGGTCGAGCATGGATAGAGGGTTAGTGGTTCATTTCACGCCCGGGAGTATCAGTGACACTCCGGTATCCATAACCACCTTTACTTATCGTGCTAAGGGTGCAGAGTTATAAGTGCCTTCAGAACTGCGGTCGGCGACTGGGCGTAGGCACACGTGCCGCGATGAGATGCTGACGCCCCATAAGTTAGTTGTGAAGTCGCTCCAGCAGGTCCGTGTGACGGCCGTGTACCGTGCTGGTAAAGGCGGCTTGGCGAGGAAGGCGCTGGACCTCGGGATGCTCTGCGAAACCCCGCGCGGCTGCCACCTCAGCGCTCTTGAAGACAGCCTGTCGCACGTTCAGGTAGAGACTGCCGACTACCATCCAGGATGTCTGTAGTCGTGAGGACCAGGCGCTGGGTACCCACCGGCATCAGGCGCTCACGAGTCGGCGGGGAGGCTGCGCAGACGCACCACGGCTGGTCGGTGTGAAGATGGCAGACTGCAGGTCATCCGTAGTGAACCCTACTGTAGGAGGGCTGGCCACACACCCGTTTTCTCGTCCACGATGACCCAGCTGAGAGAAACGGCCGACACCTTGTTGACATATCGACTGGCTCATCAGCTCAGCGCTAACCTGTTCTGCTCTGAGCTTGCCTAGTAGAAGTACTAAAAAAATTTACCGTGTATACGAGGTGCGGCTAGAAAAAAACCGGACTCATGCTGGAAAAAACATTTATTTACAATTATTTACAATTTCATGTTATCTCCTTCAATGTACTCTCCTCCTCGGTCTCTATACCGCTCCATACGAATTTTCCACTGTTCATAGCAATGCTGCAGATCATTTTCGGTAAGTCCATACGTTACTTCCGTCGCTTTTTCTTTTACTGCTTCAACAGTCTCAAATCTAGTTCCTTTCAAAGCTGACTTGACTTTAGGGAAAAGAAAAAAGTCACAGGGGGCCAAATCAGGTGAGTAGGGTGGATGATCTAAGATGGGAATGTTGTGTTTTGCCAAAAAAGTCTTCACTGACAACGCACTGTGAGCTTGGGCATTGTCTTGGTGAAGGATCCATGACTTTTTTCTCCACAAATCGTTCCGTTTTCTCCGTACTCGCTCACGTAGGGTAGCCAGGACGCTAATGTAGTAATGCTGATTCACTGTTTGTCCCTCTGGTACCCAATCAATGTGCACAATCCCTTTGATGTCAAAAAAAAAACAATCATCATTGCCTTGAATTTCGATTTTGACATTCGTGCTTTTTTTTTTTTTTTTGTCGTGGAGAACCAGGAGTTTTCCAATGCATCGATTGGCGTTTAGTTTCGGGATCGTAAGTAAAAAACCACGATTCATCGCAAGTAATAACATTTTGTAAGAAGGTGGGATCACTTTCAATGTTTTCCAGGATGTCAGAACAAATCATTCTTCGGCGTTCCTTCTGTTCAATTGTGAGACACTTTGGAACCATTTTTGAACACACTTTGTTCATGTTGAAACTTTCATGAAGAATCTGCCTAACACTTTCCTTGTCAACTCCTGTTAACTCAGACACTGCTCTGATTGTTAAACGGCGATCTTGTCGAACAAGTTTACCGATTTTTTCAATGTTTGCATCAGTTTTTGCTGACAATGGTCTGCCAGTGCGAGTGTCATCACTGGTGTCTTCGCGGCCATCTTTAAATCGTTTAAACCACTCAAACACTTGTGTTCGCGATAAACAATCATCGCCGTACACTTGTAACATTACAAACGTTTCACTTGCAGATTTTCCTAGTTTGAAACAAAATTTGATGTTAACACGCTGTTCTTTCTGTACACTCAACATTTTCCGACGCACATACAAAACGTCAACTACTTAAAACAGACGCCACGGGCAGACTGAGTGCAGGAGGCAGATGAAACTCGAGCAGTAGGCGGAGCGAGAGTCACGTGACAGGCCACGCGACTTTCAGCCTTATTGCATTCGTTTTATTGTTTCACCAGTACTAGTCCGGTTTTTTTCTAGCCACACCTCGTAGTACAAACATTCTGCTGCACAATAGTGGCCTTGTGGTTTCTAAGAACAAATTTTACAAATTCCTGTTTATTTTCAGGACAAAATTTCCACAGTGCTTTTGGTACTTATTAATACTGTTGTTCTGACGCTGCATTGAAGTAAACAAACTGCTGTACTTGAAATACTTGATTGGGCCCAGCCGAATGAAATTAAGACACTTGCCATGGCTAATGCAAGACGCTGCATAGGCAGGTCAGACATCATGGGCTGTTTGCTGATACAACAGGACGCCGGGCAGTTACCACATCGCCTGGCACAGCTGGGGGATCTAAGTTTAAATGTCACCAATTTAGCTGAAAGGCATAGCCATTGCAGTGATGCTGTAGCAAACAAATACAGACCAAATCCGAACAAATATTCGTCAATTTTATTCGAAGGTATCGCAGTGTATCAGCCCGCAGTCCTCAGCAGTGGACGTACCTAAGTCAACGAACCTCTAAGTTCTCAGGGCTCAACCAACCACCTTTTCTGGACTCTGTCGCTGCTAGCTGCGGTCCTGCTGCTGGTGCCAAATCCGATGCTGTGATCTTAGTGCCCTCAAAGCTGCAGGCCACCTGGGGACCAACGTCAGCTGTGTGTGTGTACTCCCCCCTGCTGCCTACCTCTGTTCGTGTTGGTAGTCACCGTTACTACTGCTCTTTCCCTCTCCAGGTCAGCAAAAGCAAATTGGAAATTTGTGGTAAGTTGCTATGGGACCAAACAGCTAAGGTCATCGGTCCCTAGGCTTACACACTAGCTTAACTTGAACAAACTTACGCGAAGGACAACACACACACCAATGTCCGAGGGAGGATTAGAGCTTCCGACGGGAGGAGCCACGCCAACCGTGGCAAGGCACCTTAGAATACGTGGCTACCCCGCGCAGCTGAGCAAAAAGAAGAAAGATTAAGGTTTACGGTTCCACCGACAACAACGTCATTATGGACGGAGCTAAAGGTCGGATTAGGGAATGATGGAAAAGGAAATCGAATGCGCCGTATCCAAGGAATCATCCAGTTGCCTTGAGTCATTTAGAAAAATCACGGAAATCCTAAATCTTGATGGCCGGATGGGAATTTGAAACATAGTCCTTCCAAATGCTATAGGACCAGCAGTCGTGTTAGACTTTTTACTGAGGAAGCTGTTGTTTATAAGAAAGTGTCCTCATTGGACAATAGCAAAAATATACAGAATGACTTCGACAAAATATCCACATAGTATGATGAATGGCAACTAAATTTAAATGCGAATAAGCGCTAGGTAATATCCATAACAAAGAAGAAGTACTCTATATGTTAACAAGGTTAGTGGTGAACTTTTTGACATGCCACATAAGCATACATAATTCTTAGAGGGGGGTAATAAGACGCTACTTGATCTTGTCAAGCCAGTATTAGGGAAGGCGGAGGGAAGATTTAGATTTTTTCGAGTGATTATGAGGAAGTGCAACGCATCTGTAAAGGAAATTGCATATAAAAAGCTAGTGCGACTAATTCTAGTGTGTTTTTCAATTGCTTGGAGTTCGTATCGTGTAGGTATGGTAACAGACACCGAAAGAATTCAGAGACGCGCTGTTGTGTTCGTAAAGGTGGGGTATTGCCCATGTTAAATTATAATAATGAAATATTGAGGTAGCGGTACATATACACTCCTGGAAATTGAAATAAGAACACCGTGAATTCATTGTCCCAGGAAGGGGAAACTTTATTGACACATTCCTGGGGTCAGATACATCACATGATCACACTGACAGAACCACAGGCACATAGACACAGGCAACAGAGCATGCACAATGTCGGCACTAGTACAGTGTATATCGACCTTTCGCAGCAATGCAGGCTGCTATTCTCCCATGGAGACGATCGTAGAGATGCTGGATGTAGTCCTGTGGAACGGCTTGCCATGCCATTTCCACCTGGCGCCTCAGTTGGACCAGCGTTCGTGCTGGACGTGCAGACCGCGTGAGACGACGCTTCATCCAGTCCCAAACATGCTCAATGGGGGACAGATCCGGAGATCTTGCTGGCCAGGGTAGTTGACTTACACCTTCTAGAGCACGTTGGGTGGCACGGGATACATGCGGACGTGCATTGTCCTGTTGGAACAGCAAGTTCCCTTGCCGGTCTAGGAATGGTAGAACGATGGGTTCGATGACGGTTTGGATGTACCGTGCACTATTCAGTGTCCCCTCGACGATCACCAGTGGTGTACGGCCAGTGTAGGAGATCGCTCCCCACACCATGATGCCGGGTGTTGGCCCTGTGTGCCTCGGTCGTATGCAGTCCTGATTGTGGCGCTCACCTGCACGGCGCCAAACACGCATACGACCATCATTGGCACCAAGGCAGAAGCGACTCTCATCGCTGAAGACGACACGTCTCCATTCGTCCCTCCATTCACGCCTGTCGCGACACCACTGGAGGCGGGCTGCACGATGTTGGGGCGTGAGCGGAAGACGGCCTAACGGTGTGCGGGACCGTAGCCCAGCTTCATGGAGACGGTTGCGAATGGTCCTCGCCGATACCCAGGAGCAACAGTGTCCCTAATTTGCTGGGAAGTGGCGGTGCGGTCCCCTACGGCACTGCGTAGGATCCTACGGTCTTGGCGTGCATCCGTGCGTCGCTGCGGTCCGGTCCCAGGTCGACGGGCACGTGCACCTTCCGCCGACCACTGGCGACAACATCGATGTACTGTGGAGACCTCACGCCCCACGTGTTGAGCAATTCGGCGGTACGTCCACCCGGCCTCCCGCATGCCCACTATACGCCCTCGCTCAAAGTCCGTCAACTGCACATACGGTTCACGTCCACGCTGTCGCGGCATGCTACCAGTGTTAAAGACTGCGATGTAGCTCCGTATGCCACGGCAAACTGGCTGACACTGACAGCGGCGGTGCACAAATGCTGCGCAGCTAGCGCCATTCGACGGCCAACACCGCGGGTCCTGGTGTGTCCGCTGTGCTGTGCGTGTGATCATTGCTTGTACAGCCCTCTCGCAGTGTCCGGAGCAAGTATGGTGGGTCTGACACACCGGTGTCAATGTGTTCTTTTTTCCATTTCCAGGAGTGTATATACAGGGTGGTCCACTGATCGTGACCGGGCCAAATATCTCACGAAATAAGCGTCAAACGAAAAAACTACAAAGCACGAAACTTGTCTAGCTTGAAGGGGGAAACCAGATGGCGCTATGGTTGGCCCACTAGATGGCTCTGCCATAGGTCAAACGGATATCAACTGCGTTTTTTAAATAGGAACCCCCATTGTTTATTACATATTCGTGTAGTACGTAAACAAATATGAATGTTATAGTTGGACCACTTTTTTCGCTTAGTGATAGATGGCGCTGTAGTAGTAACAATCATACGGCTCACAATTTTAGACGAACAGTTGGTAACAGGTAGGTTTTTAAATTAATGTACAGAACGTAGGTACTGTTGAACGTTTTATTTCGGTTGTTCCAATGTGATACATGTACCTTTGTGAACTTATCATTTCTGAGAACGCGCGCTGTTACAGCGTGATTACCTGTCAATACCACATTAATGCAGTAAATGCTCAAAATGATGTCCGTCAACCTCAATACATTTGGCAATACGTGTAACGACATTCCTCTCAACAGCGAGTAGTTCGCCTTCCGTAATGTTCGCAAATACATTGACAATGCGCTGATGCATGTTGTCAGGCGTTGTCGGTGGATCACGATAGTAAATATCCTTCAACTTTCTCCACAGAAAGAAATCCGAGGACGTCAAATCCGGTGAACGTGCGGGCTATGGTATGGTGCTTCGACGACCAAAGCACCTATCATGAAATATGCTATTCAATACCGCTTCAACCGCACGCGGGCTATGTGCCGGACATCCATCATGTTGGAAGTACATCGCCATTCCGTCATGCAGTGAAACATCTTGTAGTAACATCGGTAGAACATTCCGTAGGAAATCAGCATACATTGCACCACTTAGATTGCCATCGATAAAATGGGGGCCAATTATTCTTCCTCCCATAATGCCGCACCATACATTAACCCGCCAAGGTCGCTGATGTTGCACTTGTCGCGGCCATCGTGGATTTTCCGTTGCCCAATAGTGCATATTATGCCGGTTTACGTTACCGCAGCTGGTGAATGACGCTTCGTCACTAAATAGAACGCGTGCAAAAAGTCTATCATCGTCCCGTAATTTCTCTTGTGCCCAGTGACAGAAATGTACACGACGTTCAAAGTCGTCGCCATGCAATTCCTGGTGCACAGAAATATGGTACGGGTGCACTCGATGTTGATGTAGCATTCTGAACACCGACGTTTTTGAGATTCGCGATTCTCGCGCAGTTTGTCTGCTACTGATGTGCGGGCCAACCATAGTGCCATCTGGTTTCCCCCTTTCGTTTGATGCTTATTTCGTGAGATATTTGACCCGGTCACTATCAATGGACCACCCTATTTCACCTGCAAGCAACTTTTTCAGTGGTTCCAACAGGTTGGACTGAATGTACTGTAATTCTGGATTTGGGTGAAATGGGGATTGAGTCGGTGGTTATATAGGCGTGCTAGTTCTGCAAGGTTCGCAGGAGAGCTTCTGCGAAGTTTGTAAAGTAGGAGACGAGGTACTGGTTGAAGTAAAGCTGTGAGGACGGGGCGCGAGTCGTACTTGGGTAGCTCAGATGGTAGAGCACTTGCCCGCGGAAGGCGAAAGGTCCCGAGTTCGAGTCTCGGTCCGGCACACAGTTTTAATATGCCTGGAAGTTTCATATGGCTACCTTGCACTCCTTGTACCTGTTGCTTCGCTGTCTTGAAAACTACATAGCAATCAAACCATAAGCTCGATTTATATACAGGGTGAGTCACCTCACATTACCGCTGGATATATTTCGTAAACCACATCAAATACTGACGAATCGATTCCACAGACCGAACGTGAGGAGAGGGGCTAGTGTAATTAAAAAATGTACGGAAGTATGTTTTTTAACACAAACCTACGTTTTTTTAAATCGAACCCCGTTAGTTTTGTTAGCACATCTGAACATATAAACAAATACGTAATCAGTGCCGTTTGTTGAATTGTAAAATGTTAATTACATCCGGAGATATTGTAACCTAAAGTTGACGCTTGAGTACCACTCCTCCGCTGTTCGATCGTGTGTATCGGAGAGCACCGAATTACGTAGGGGTCCAAAGGGAACGGTGATGGACCTTAGGTACAGAAGAGACTGGAACGGCACATTACGTCCACATGCTAACACCTTTTTATTGGTCTTTTTCACTGACGCACATGTACATTACCAAAAGGGGTGAGCTACACGTACACACGTGGTTTCCGTTTTCAATTACGAAGTGGAATAGGGTGTGTCCCGACATGTCAGGCCAATAGATGTTCAATGTGGTGGCCATCGTTTCCTGCACACAATTGCGATCTCTGGCGTAATGAATGTCGTACACGCCGCAGTACATCTGGTGTAATGTCCCCGCAGGCTGCCACAATACGTTGTTTCATATCCTCTGGGTTTGTAGGCACATCACAGTGCACATTCTCCTTTAACGTACCCCACAGAAAGAGGTCCAGAGTCGTTAGATCAGGAGAACAGGCTGGCCGATTTATGCGTCCTTCACGTCCTATGAAACGCCCGTCGAACATCCTGTCAAGAGTCAGCCTAGTGTTAATTGCGGAATGTGCAGGTGCACCATCATGCTGATACCACATACGTCGACGGGTTTCCAGTGGGACATTTTCGAGCAACGTTGGCAGATCATTCTGTAGAAACGCGATATAAGTTGCAGCTGTCTGGGTCCCTGCAATGAAGTGAGGACCAATGAGGTGGTCGCCAATGATTCCGCACCATACATTTACAGTCCACGGTCGCTGTCGTTCTACCTGTCTGAGCAGCGAGGATTGTCCACGGATCAGTAATGCATGTTCGGTAGATTCACTGCCCCGTGGTTTGTGAAACCCGCTTCATCGGTAAACAGGTAGAACTGCAACGCATTCTCTGTTAATGCCCATTGACAGAATTGCACTCCATGATTAAAGTCATCACCATGTAATTGCTGATGTAGCGACACATGAAACGGGTGAAAGCGGTGACGATGCAGTATGCGCATGACACTACTTTGACTCAGTCCACGGGCTGTCGCAATGTCCCGTGTACTCATGTGTGGGTTCATGGCAACAGCAGCTAACACACCAACTGCACCCGCTTCTCCTGTGACGGGCCTGTTACGGACCCGTTTGCGTGCTACGACCATACCTGTTGCATACAGTTGGCGGTAGATGTTTTGCAATGTGCGGCACGTTGGATGCTCTATATCCGGGTTCCGATCTGCATACACCCTGCAGGCTTCAGCTGCATTTCGTCGACACTCGCCATAGATGAGTATCATCTCCGCCTTTTCAGAGTTAGAATACACCATGGTCACAGTTCCTGCAACACTACACTATCACAGACGCCTGGTAACACGGTGTACTACAGTTGGTCTGCGTGCGGAGACGAATGCAGAATAACAATAGCAGCAAGCGCTACATGCGGACACTGCGACAGTTAGACCAAACCACAACAGTGCACTACAGCCACACTCGTAAATACGGTCGTCATCGTAAATATGTCCCTGCAGATGCTGCTCACCGACCGTGGCCCGTGTTTGTTACAACACGCAACTGAACGTCGGAGGTTTCAAGCGTCAACTTTAGGTTACAATATCTCCGGATGTAATAAACATTTTACAATGCAACGAACGGCACTGATTACGTATTTGTTTATATGTTCAGATGTGCTAACAAAACTAACGTGGTTCCATTTAAAAAGACGTAGGTCTGTGTTAAAAAACATACTTCCGTGCATTTTTGTATGGTTTGTATTAAACAATTACACTAGCCCCTCTCCTCACGATCGGTCTGTGGAATCGGTTCGTCAGTATTTCATGTGGTTTACGAAATATATCCAGCGGTAACGTTAGGTGACTCACCCTGTATAGATTTCATCAATTACCTGGAAAGTTTCCACGGCATATTTTCAAGTCCAGTAAACAGTACTTTGTTCTTCACCATAACTTACGTTATTACATAATAATACATTTGGTAATGAGCGTGGGCAGGGAAATGAAATATCACTATCAGGCCTCAAATTGCACGGCTATATTTTAAGCCAAAGAACTTGTACAAAGACTTTGAGGCTGTTATACCATTAGACGATCTGTGTGTTTCGCCGCGTTTGGGGTTTCTTGTAAAACTAGCAGCATAAAGGAGCACATAACTTGCAAGGTCTTGTGAAGTTCGTACTAGAATTAAAGTTATGAGGAGTTGGATACTTACAGAATAGAAGGCGTGATGGTAGATAGTTCAGTTGGGGAAAGCATTTTTCGAGAAAGGGGCGGTTTCAGCTCCGAGTCACGGACAGACGTAGAGCTTCAATAGATTAGGAACTTTAAAAAAAATGTCCTTGCCGTTCACTGCATTCTTTCTTTAGACACTCATGAACAGATCTCGCTAAAACTCCTTGTCATGCTGTTAGGGCTGGAAGCTGTTTACGGTTTTTATGAGAGTTTTCCATTTCAATACAAGTTTCAAATAACGGGCAGTACGTTCTTTGTCCCATGTAAGATGATAGATGGCAATGTGTCGCAAGGTTATTACTCCTACTACAATGTTTTATTAAAAACTTGGCAGCAACCTGCGAGTGCAAGGCTGTTCTCTGTTTGTAACATGACAGGAGAAATGAATTACGGGCCCACTATTAGTCCCGTTTAAATCTGACCTCGCCCTGCTTGAAGGAAGTTAGGTTGGAATTCCATCACTCTCTGCGGCGTCTCCAGACATGACTGCGCTGCTTATCGAGTCTCAGTTCCAGTGGGACTCGTCACTGAAACAATTCCACTACAGCCAATGAGATTTCAGTCCGAAGACGTATCTGGAGATGCCCCAGAGAGCAATGGGTTACCAACTTGACTGTCTCCTGTCATACGGCCCGACAACCAGGAGTGAAGATCTGGGGTGCCATTTCAGTTCATAGGAGGACCTCTTTAGTTGTAATCCGCGGTACCATTACAGTATAGTGATATGTCGACGAGATTCGACGACCCGCTTCGTTGCCCTCCATTGCAAGCCATCTTGGGCTTACATTCCAGTGAAATAACGCCCAATCGCACGGGGCGAAGATTTCTACTGCTTGTCTTCGTGTTCGTCGGATCCCTCCCCAACTGAGAAAGTATGGAGCATTGCGGGCAAGGCCTTCCAACCAGTTCGGAATTTTGACGATCTAACGCGCCAGTGGGGCAGAATTTAGCACGGTATCCCTCAAGAGATCATCCAACACCACTGCCAATGCCAAGCCGAATAAATATTTGCATAAGGGCCAGAGGTGGACTAGCCCACTATCCACTTACTCAATTTGTGAAGCTCGCTCTCTTGAATAAATCATCCAGTATTTCTGAAACTGTACTTATTTGTCTGTCTCTACATGTACATCACATCTACAGATTTTCGTCCCATTCAGATAATTTCTTCGTGGTGCGTCGCTTTTTCTTCCTAGACTGTACATAGACAGATATCGTTATATCACTGGATAGGCTTCAGTTTGTCTTTTTAAGCTGGGTAAGCTTGTCACTTTTATTATGTCATGGGTAAGTTATGGAAATGGAAGAGGATGTAGATGAAGACCAAATGGGAGATAAGATACTGCGTGAAGAGTTTGACGGAGCACTGAAAGACCTGAGTCGAAACAAGGCCCCGGGAGTAGACAACATTCCATTAGAACTACTGATGGCCTCGGGAGAGCCAGTCATGACAAAACTCTACCATCTGGTGAGCACGATGTATGAGACAGGCGAAATACCCTCAGACTTCAAGAAGAATATAATAATTCCAATACCAAAGAAAGCAGGTGTTAACATGTGAAAATTACCGAACTATCAGTTTAATAAGTCACAGCTGCAAAATACTAACGCGAATTCTTTACAGACGAATGGAAAAACTGGTAGAAGCCGACCTCGGGGAAGATCAGTTTGGATTCCGTAGACATGTTGGAACACGTGAGGCAATACTAACCTTACGACTTATCTTGGAAGAAAGATTAAGAAAAGGCAAACCTACGTTTCTAGCATTTGTAGACTTAGAGAAAGCTTTTGACAATGTTGACTGGAATACTCTCTTTCAAATTCTGAAGGTGGCAGGGGTAAAATACAGGGAGCGAAAGGCTATTTACAATTTGTACAGAAACCAGATGGCAGTTATAAGAGTCGAGGGGCATGAAAGGGAAGCAGTGGTTGGGAAAGGAGTGAGACAGGGTTGTAGCCTCTCCCCGATGTTATTCAATCTGTATATTGAGCAAGCAGTAAAGGAAACAAAAGAAAAATTCGGAGTAGGTATTAAAATTCATGGAGAAGAAGTAAAAACTTTGAGGTTCGCCGATGACATTGTAATTCTGTCAGAGACAGCAAAGGACTTGGAAGAGCAGTTGAACGGAATGGACAGTGTCTTGAAAGGAGGATATAAGATGAACATCAACAAAAGCAAAACGAGGATAATGGAATGTAGTCAAATTAAGTCGGGTGATGCTGAGGGAATTAGATTAGGAAATGAGACACTTAAAGTAGTAAAGGAGTTTTGCTATTTAGGGAGTAAAATAACCGATGATGGTCGAAGTAGAGAGGATATAAAATGTAGACTGGCAATGACAAGGAAAGCGTTTCTCGAGAAGAGAAATTTGTTAACATCGAGTATAGATTTAGGTGTCAGGAAGTCGTTTCTGAAAGTATTTGTATGGAGTGTAGCCATGTATGGAAGTGAGACATGGACGATAACTAGTTTGGACAAGAAGAGAATAGAAGCTTTCGAAATGTGGTGCTACAGAAGAATGCTGAAGATAAGGTGGGTAGATCACATAACTAATGAGGAGGTATTGAATAGGATTGGGGAGAAGAGAAGTTTGCGGCACAACTTGACTAGAAGAAGGGATCGGTTGGTAGGACATGTTTTGAGGCATCAAGGGATCACAAATTTAGCATTGGAGGGCAGCGTGGAGGGTAAAAATCGTAGAGGGAGACCAAGAGATGAATACACTAAGCAGATTCAGAAGGATGTAGGTTGCAGTAGGTACTGGGAGATGAAGAAGCTTGCACAGTATAGAGTAGCATGGACAGCTGCATCAACCCAGTCTCAGGACTGAAGACCACAACAACAACATGGGTAAGTTCTCGAAATTCTACAGTCGTGGGCTTACAAGCTTACAGCATGGAAGGACATGGCGTAACCTGTTCCGTAACATTTAGTCTTAGATGGCCTAGTACTCACGCTTTTTACTTATCAAAGAGTTTGGACATGATTTCATCAACTGCGTTCTTTGTTCCTTCTGGTGAAATTGAGGGTTTCCATGACCCCTTTGCATGTCGCCTTATTTTTATCAATTTTATTATTGTGGTAACAGGCCAAATAAGGTAATTGTAATGAGAGTATTTGTACTGAGCGCTCAAAATACTTTTCACTTGATTCCTATGCATGTTGGTTTACTTCCCTGGGTAGCCTGTGCGAGGGGTGCACCGGAGGACGAGGCAAACTGCGTTTCCAGTTGGAGGCTGCACTTCTCCAAATACTGGGAGGGACGAACATCAATGGGCTTAAGCGCCTGACGGAATAACGGACGTCGGTCGAGTTTCACCTATTGTATGCAGGTCGAAACGACCTGCCGGACGTCTGAGTGTCGCCGCAGTTTGTGTGTTTATCATTCCAGCGCGTCCGGAACGAGTACTGCTGACACCAACTGACTGCATTGTCCTCATGATTCTGAGAATACTTGTGGACCGTGCCCTGCTGTGCGCGACTGTCTAGCGCCGGATGGCCGGTGGTCTAGGCAGGTTGTTTTCGTAGTCAGTCAAATGGCAAGTTCAGTGCCCTCAGCTGAATAGCAGAAGCATGATTGGTCAACTTATACTGAGACTAGTTGATGTCATAAAGCCCTGCTCGAAATGGGAGGGTTCAAATGGCTCTGAGCACTATGGGACGTAACTTCTGAGGTCATCAGTCCCCTAGAACTTAGAACTACTTTAACCTAACTAACCTAAGGACATCACACACATCCATGCCCGAGGCAGGATTCGAAATGGGAGGGATCGGTCGCTATTGACGCGAATGGTGTTCTGAGACAGTGTGGGGGAATTTTGGAATCAGAACTGAATGATGATTCGCGGTTTTCGAGGATGGTAGGGAGTTGAGCAATGTTGGCTTTGCTCTTGCGTTTTTCGGGATCTGATCTTCGTCGGAGTCAGATGGTCTTGCGACTTAGTCGCACTTAGAATTCTCGGACACCTTCGAGGCCAGGGGTTGCAACAGAGATGCTGCACAGCAGAAGTCGGCGCCTACATCATCAGGACGCTGCCTACCGACGACGTGCTGCAGATTTCAGGTCTGGTACAGTATTTTGCGGCTTCGGTATTGTAGGAACTATCATTTTTATACTGATTCCCTCAGAAGCACGTGCGCTCGCTTTGCTACGAGTCAACCATGCTTGTTTCTCCATCTGATCCCATTTCAGCTCTCACTACTAATTGTGATACTGCAATATAGTCGAGAGAGTAATATTTGATTGATTAGGACCTGTCATTATCGTCAGGCTATTGCGTCACAGAGAGTAAGCGCCCTTGTTCTCGAGCCAACTCTTATTTGCTTAACAGTTCAGAATACCCTATCCTTTAACCTACTGTTGGTGTCGATAATCATGTGCCTTTATGTTCTGATGTATAATAAATCTCATTGCAATATTTAAGCCGCATATCATTTCATAGATATATGCAGAATCCCATTTCCTGTTGTTTATTATGTTAAAGTTCTCTTTCTTTTCTCCGAGTAGATTACGATTTCTATTAAATGATTGTGAGTGTGCACTCCTTATTTTACCAACTAGCAGGGTCCACCATCATTTCCCTTCGCTACTAATGTGCGCATAATTAATTAGGTGGTAGATAAGGAGGGGTTTGAGTGCATGTCTCGTTCTCATGTAAAATTCGTCTAAATTAATGAGGTACAAACTCTTTACCACCCTGGCACCTCCCAAAGTGTATACAACAATCTTCGTGTATCAATGTGGTGAGGTGACGTCAAACAGCGCAGGATTGCGGTGTAATTGTGTCAGCGGAGCGTTCTGGTCGCTATATCGACAGCAAAAGCTCCGTGAAGCGTAAATTCGCTGTTATCTTAAACTAACGTTTCGACAGAACTGTGCAGCGAAAGATGCGAGCAGGCAGATAGGGAGGCGAAGGCAGGTTGCAACAGAACGTGAAAGGCGGCGAGCCCCGCTATCAGGGTCGTCGCTTGGACACAGAATATTTTAGTTTTTGGATGCTATCAGTTTCCACCTGCTGACAGCCGCCAATAAATTCGGGTGTCATTTGACCCCACGATAGATGGTTATCGCAGATACGAACGCCGGAAAAAATTAGATACCTCCTGTGTTGTTCGCAAAACAGGGTTTGTAGAGCGTTGCTGAGCCAACTGTTTAGTAGTCATGTCTGCGATATTACCAAAGAATAACTAGTTGTTTGCTGAAAATAGTAATTATCTTTAGTTACTACACGGTTGAAAGGTCTCTGTTGGATTCCTTTCATGTTAATTTCTTAAATCTGTAGTCATTTACGGTATAAATTCCTCTTCTAAATTTACTGTGGCGTCTCTGACTATCTGGGAGGAGACTGAGTAGCGGAACGTGTTACTTTTACACATAAACAAGAACGATCTGTCACACTACTACACTTTAAAAAACAGTTTATATGTAATTCATGTCACACAGTCTCATACGGAACCTACATCCGCTTTCTTTTGTATGCTGTATATGATAAGATACTGTCATCCCCCTTCCCTTCTGTGTGAGAGGATGAATGAGCAAATGTATTTCTAGTTGCATGCTGGATGGTAGCAGACAAGCCTGTCTGCCAGAGAACACTAGGACCAACGTCGGAACAGGTAGCTACGCTTTCTAAAAGCGAAGAGGTTTCTATCCTTAGTATGGTCCTGTCCGTCCCTTGTCATGTTGGTATAGGAAGCTGCCCTCTGGCCACTTCCGTTTGTATTTGTGAGTCACCCTCAGGAAGGGACCATGGCAGTCTGCCCGTGGCGAGCGTCTGAAGTGGTAAGATCTCCAGCTAAGCGTGTGTCTGCTAAGTCCGTAGGACAATGGATTTCTTAAGTTCAGCCTAACTGAAAATTTAATCACCTTTATTTCAGGTTAAGCTCTAAAATATCTAATGTTATCTTAAATTGCAATGCAGTGTAATTCGAGTGTGAAGTTCAGAATATATTCCGGTAGTTGCTTTGTCACTACTTTGTGAGTAAAGTGGAACCACGTGTTGATCAGTAACTCTAACTAGCATCATCAATCTTCAATGCGAATGTGCGTGAGATTATAACGTCTCGTCTTGACAATATTTTTCAATATAGCAACTTTTCTTTATGTTCAACCCACGTGGGGTGTACTTTGTGAGACCAGTACCACGTGCTTATACAATTGTTTGACCCATCATATTAATAGTAAGACGATAGTAACCAGTTCGAGGTTTTTCTTTTGTAAATTGCTTTTCGATCTAATTTATTTTAATTATCAAAATTATTGTGGAGTTACACTCTTTGCGTAAACCAAGTTGACCACGTGAAGCATGTGGTGTAATCATCAAAGTAGCCCTCAGCTATTCTTTTCGGGAAGATTTCACAGAGAGTTAGTATGAATTTAGTATACCAGTGTGTGGTAATTACAATGACGGACACGATTGTGCTACGAACGTAACTTCTTTGGGTGAAAACTGAATCGGTTGGTTGTGGTTAATTTCCTCTTGCATATGTTTCAACGTTCTTTGTGTGTTATTTTACTGAATGCAGTGTTGTATGCAGTCTCTCAATCTTGGCTCCATATTTGATGTGTTCCGTAAGACTACAAACTCACATTTTCACAATCCTAAATAAGGCACCAGTTTAATTATGAATCAAGTTTAATATGTTGAAATTTCAATGATCAATTTTAAAATAAATTTCCAAATATAAAAATATAAACTGATTTATTTCTTTTTACTTAAATTCTCTTTTTTTTATATATATATATATATATATATATATATATATATATATATATATATATATATATATATCACCGGTTGTCGTATGACTATTAAAAGATTATAATTAATGTTAGTCTGCTTGGGAATTTGGTAAGCTAGACTGGATACCTGGTGAAACAGTTGCGCAGTAATGCAAGGTTAACTTCCCCAGACAGCTCACAGCTTTTAACCCGCTTTTATTATCTTGAACATCAGCACCGCTTTCAGAACAAATTAAGCAACAACGTTACACGGTATAAGAGGAAAAATATTTCACCGTTACATGTATGAGATCTCCCAAGCGGAGAACAAGGTAAAGGAACCGCTAATAGAGCTCTGTCCCGAATTACTCACTGCATCGAAGTTTCATACTGAATTAAAGATGTGGGTTTCACACAGATTGTAACCTGGAGGCACCGAAACACGGTTTCCGAATTAACATAAAAATGGAATTTTGAAACGGAAGAACACTATACAATGCACTGATGGGCTAACACAAAATAAACAGAGCAACACCATTCATAAAACTTTTAAGAGGAAGTTTTACCTAGCGCAAAGCCATTACCAGCACATATATATCTGCGATTGATTGGTCCTTGGTTTCAAGCGTAAATGTTCGTTTCAAAATAAATGGGTACGAAGCAATAGAACACATAAAGTACCGATAAACTGAGTTTCAGCACCACGTTTCTTTGCAAATGAATTAGTAAATGAAACTTGAAAGTCATGTATACAATAAACTGTTTCTAATTACCTAGCTGTGGACGAAACGTTAAACACTGAACTACCTCATTGTTTCCTTCGTACATCAGTACGTAATGCGTCTATTTACCTAGTTCCCCTATTTCTGAGGATTACCAAGTATTAGTATAAGCAGTTACTGTACATATATAGACATTCCCAGCTGTATTAGCCGACGTTCACATGAAGGAACAGAGCTTTAGAATATTTACCTAGTTCCCGTATTTCTGAGGATTACCAAGTATTAGTACAAGCAGTTACTGTACATATATAGACTTTCCCAGCTGTATTAGCAGACGTTCACATGAAGGAACAGAGCATTACAATCTACTTCTGTTATGACCTCTGGATTGGTGATACCAAAAATTGTTGTCGAAAGAAAGTGGCACTAATGAGGCACAAAGTTAACAGGAGCAGCTACGTAGCAAGCGGAATTGTTTTTACTAATCGTGACGATGTAAGCAATAAAGTTTACGAACATTACCACAATAGAACTGGTCAGGATGAACCCAAACTGGGTGAATCTATAGAATTACGCGTCAACAGTAACTGATTATTAATGTCACAGAGGAGGCGTTCACATATAGGCCCCACAGCAGCTTGTCTCGTTTGTCTGGACAGGTGTATGTCATATCAGGTTCAGTCTTTCAAGAGCTGCCAAGTGAAGAGTAATCTTCTAGGCAAGTGTCAGTACGACAAAGGGTGCAATGCCACCATACGATTAAGTTCGAACGAGCTCCAATTATTGTCCTCCGTAAAATTTGTTTGCTACATGGAGACGTTTACACTCGCGCAGGCTTTAGTGTTACGACAATGCTGCGTGTTTGAATCAATAGAATACATAAACGCCATACTGAGCAACAACGGGTGCTACACGATTGTATGTGCCCATAGAAGGACAAGACCGCTATTTTGTCCACACGGTCGTAACTGACTGTGCAGCAACGGAATAGTGCCACTGAGAGCGAAGAGAGGAGACTTTCCGGTTGAGTGGGTGAATATATCCCCCGTAGTTCATGGTTTCCCAGTCATCAAAGCTAGAGGAGTTGTACTCGTACACAGCTGCTGTGGCTACGACAAATAATGCTGAAGACAACTCCGAGTACTGAGGACCCTGAAATGCTACTGACGTCCAATAGCGGGCGCTAGTGAGGCTCGGCTCCACAGCATCTTTCTCGCAGTGGACAAGTTTTGAGGCCCCTCTTCATCAAGTTGCAATACAAGGGTTCATAACAGTACGTTCACATGTGGAATAAAATATCTATTTCCAGTAGGACGCACAAAAACGTGTGCTCATAATACATCATCAGTAGTAACGGTTTTCAGAGGCGTTACGTTCTTCGTACTCTGTTATCGATAATATTCAAAGAAACTGACAAGTAGAAACTTTAAAATATTGGTTCTTTCACTGGTAGTTTGCCTCTGTGTAGACGCAGCTCCCACTACTAATCTGCCCTGCGTAAATCTGTCCAGCTTTGAGTGATGCGTGTAGCTGGCCATCAGTCTCTGTCTACGAACTCTACAACCATCGCCCCCCCCCCCACCACCACCGCCACATCGCACTCCCCTAATTCCGTTCCCTGGTAAATGTATTATTTCTTGACGCCTTACAATGTGTCCCGTCAACCTACTCCACTCGGTCAACTTGTGCCATACAGATTTACCTTCTCGACTCAATTAGGTGAATTACGTTGGTCAAAAACTGAACGAGCAAATTGTATGTGTGAAGGTTATCAGTCGACGGTATAATAGTGTCGAATGACGCCTTCCTGCGAGACAATCTCCGCTCATTGCAAATTAATAATATAAGTGTAGACAATATGTGTCTTCAATTCAAAGAAATAGTATCGGCAGTAATTGAGAGATTTATACCAAATAAATTAACAAACGACGGATCTGATCCTCCTTGGTACACAAAATGGGTTAAAACACTGTTGCAGAAACAACGAAACAAACATGCCAAATTTAAACAGACGCAAAATCCCCAAGACTGGCCATCTTTTGCAGAAGCTCGAAATTTAGCGCGGACTTCAATGCGAGATGCTTATAATAGTTTCCACAACGAAACTTTGCCTCGAAACCTGGCAGAAAATCCAAAGAGATTCTGCTCGTATATGAAGTATGTTAGCGGCAAGAAACAATCAATGCCTTCTCTGCACGATAGCGATGGAGATACTATCGAAGACAGTGCTGCCAAAGCAGAGTTACTAAACACAGCCTTCCGAAATAGCTTCACAAAAGAAGACAAAGTAAATATTCCAGAATTCGAATCGAGAACAGCTTGCAACATGAGTAACGTAGAAGTAAATATCCTCGGAGTAGTGAAGCAACTCAAATCACTTAATAAAAGGAAGTCTTCTGGTCCAGACTGTTTACCAATTAGGTTCCTTTCGGAGTATGCTGATGCATTAGCTCCATACTCAACAATCATATACAACCGTTCGCTCGACGAAAGATCCGTACCCAAAGACTGGAAAATTGCGCCGGTCACTCAAATATTCAAGAAAGGTAGTAGGAGTAATCCCCTAAATTACTGGACCATACCGTTAACGTCGATATGCAGCAGGATTTTAGAACATATACTGTGTTCGAACATTATGAATTACCTCGAAGAAAACGGTCTATTGACACACAGTCAACATCAGCTTAGAAAACATCGTTCCTGTGAAAAACAACTAGCTCTTATTCATATGAAGTGTTGAGTGCTATTGACAAGGGATTTCAGATCGATTCCGTATTTCTGGATTTCCGGAAGGCTTTTGACACTGTACCACACAAGCGGCTCGTAGTGACATTGCGGGCTTATGGAATATCGTCTCATTTATGTGACTGGATTTGTTATTTCCTGTCAGAGCGGTCACAGTTCGTAGTAACTGACGGATCATCGAGTAAAACAGAAGTCATTTCAGGCGTTCCCCAAGGTAGTGTTATAGGCCCTTTGCTGTTTCTCATCTACAATAACGATTTTGGAGACAATCTGAGCAGCCGTCTTCGGCTGTTTGTAGATGACGCTGTCGTTTATCGACTAATAAAGTCATCAGAAGACCAAAACAAACTGCAAAACGATTTAGAAAAGATATCTGAAAGCTGCGAAAAGTGGCAGTTGACTCTAAATAACGAAAAGTGTGAGGTCATCCACATGAGTGCTAAAAGGAACTCAAACTTCGGTTACACGATAAATCAGTCTAATCTAAAGGCCGTAAATTCTACTCAATACCTAGGTATTATAATTATGGACAACTTAAATTGGAAGGAACACATAGAAAATGTTGTGGGGAAGGCTAACCAAAGACTGCGTTTTATTGGCAGGACACACATAAAATGTAACAGATCTACTGAGGAGACCTACGCTACGATTGTCCGTCCTGTTTTAGAATACTGCTGCGCGGAGTGGGATCCTTACCAGATAGGACTAACGTAGTACATCGAAAAAGTTCAAAGAAAGGCAGCACGTTTTCTATTATCGCGAAATATGTGAGAGGGTGTCACAGAAATGATACAGGATTTGGGCTGGACATCATTAAAAGAAAGGCGTTTTTCGTTGCGACGGAATATTCTCACGAAATTCCAATCACCAACTTTCTCCTCCGAATGCGAAAATATTTTGTTGACACTGACCTACATAGATAGCAACGATCACCACGATAAAATAAGGGATGTCAGAGCTAGTACGGAAGGATATAGGTGTTCATTCTTTCCGCGCGCTATACCAGATTGGAATAATAGAGAATTGTGTAGGTGGTTCGATGAACCCTCTGCCAGGCACTTAAATGTGATTTACAGAGTATCCATGTAGATGTAGATGAATGCTTTTCTGACACACACTAAGGCGGAATCTACCTGCTGAACGTCACCACACGACGGGCAGGTGGCCTCAGGGTTGAGTTGTCTGGAATGAGGTGTGCTGCCTACGGCTGAGGGCGTTCGCTGAGGTGAGCCGAGTTGAGGAATGCGGGCGAGGTGGGGGAGCGGCGGTGATTCAGGCCTCAGACGCTATCTGCTAATTGAAACGGCCGTATCGCCGTTAGCACGTACGGCCGCGCCAGATAAACCCATTACGTGTTTCGCCAGAAGGCCTCTCCGCTAACGCTGCCGATCGGACGCGGGGTATTGTTGTGGCGATTTTCACAGCGAGGCCGCGAGGGCGGCTTCCCGCACCGCGCTTGCCACACGGGAAAGAGCGCCGACGGCAGTCTGCGGCTCCGTTACGTTGCGTTGTCTGCACAAGTCAGGCCCCTTTCTGTCCGTGGCGCGGCGGTAGTTGCGTTGCCCCCGCGGGCGCCGCGAGACTGTGAAGTAGTACCTCAGCGACTACGTTTCTCATTCCTTTCCGCCCCTTCACCCCTTTTTTTCCGAGGTTTGCGGTGTGGAAGGCAAATGTTCCAACGGCCGCGATCCATTTCACTGAACACCTCTGTCTCTCCCACCACAGCCAAATTTATTACCTCAAGACAACACCTGTTCACTTTCTCTCAGTCCAATAACAATGTTTCACTTGTAAACATAGCATGCACTGATACGGTACATACTAACTGGCAAGATTTATTCAGCAGTTCGAGGCTCGGCCTTTCGAGAGCAAAGCTCCTCTGATGTAAACCGCAACAGGAAAAGGTACTTAGTGCAGACTGAAGTGCTGACTCTGCCTACGAAACGTCGTGCTGTACCACAGAATAGAGAGTATACAGAATGGAAACTCGTCTGCAGTCCATATGCCAAAATTTAGTGCGTTTGTGAAAAGTGTGCCTTATTGACATCGAGTTAACAGCTGTGTTTGAAGCCTAAGGCGAAACGATAAGTTTTGCGTTTATTTTATCAATTGTACATTTTAGCTGTTGGGCTTACCCAGAAGTTAACAGTTGTTTGATGTACTGTAGAACTTAGAAATATATAATGAGCGGAAGTAAGAGAAAAGACCACACAAGGAAGCAAAGAGTGGTTCCCACGAAGCAGCTGATAGAAGCACATGACAAAGACGAGTTCTCCGATTTTACTGCTTTAAGCAATAACAGCTCATTAAACTGTAAAACGTACTTTATGGAAACAAAGCAAAGCTAAATCAACTTCTGGACTTGGTTTTTTTCGGTAGAAGCTCTCTCTTCGTTTGAAAAATTAACAACCAGTTTGTGTCACATTTGCACGTTTGCTTTTTAGTGTGTGTAGTACCTGTTATTCGATTCTGAGAAAAATAATTGGTGCACAAATTTGATTTTTTTTCGTACATTATAGTTTCATATGACAGCTCGGTGATGAAGTGTCTGCTTTTTCGATGTTGATCATAGTTACTGTGATATTTAATTTCCCTGCACTCTGCAGCATCAAATTTGATCGGTTTGCAGTGAAGAATGTCGCTGGCTACTTTATGTCTGCTTCATTTTAGGTGATATGTTGCTTTATACTAAATGTAGCTAACATATCCATTGTTTTTAAAGTTGGAAGGAAGGCCACATCTCACTACAGCATTGAGAAAATAGAAGTTAAAATATTTTATTTAAGCTCGCTGCCTGAGGGTGCCACAAGAAAGAAACCTGAAGCTCAGTCGTGAGCAGTTTGTGCAAGTAGACACACGTTACTCAAATTAGCGCTCGCATTTTATTGTTATACTTACTTATAGAAGAAAACGATGATGAAGAAAACTTTTCACACCATTTCATACCAATGGTTACATAATGGAAAAGCTGAAATACATCTCATATTTAGCCGGCCGCGGTGGTCTCGCGGTTCTAGGCGCGTAGTCAGGACCCGTGCGACTGCTACGGTCGCAGGTTCGAATCCTGCCTCGGGCATGGATGTGTGTGATGTCCTTAGGTTAGGTAGGTTTAAGTAGTTCTAAGTTCTAGGGGACTGATGACCACAGCAGTTGAGTCCCATAGTGCTCAGAGCCATTTGAACCATCTCATATTTAGGACAAAGCCTTTTTTTAAACGAATTTATACATATTAGATAGTATGTCAGAGTGAACTTATAGGTCTGGGCCTCGTTCAGAACATTTGCGTAAATTAAATTGTAGTGCAGGCTACTGTCTTCGTTAAAGATAATACCTATCTTAACTGGAAATAAATTAGCTGACCGTGAATATCTTGGAAATAGCTGTTTTAGGCACAGATATACTATCTATTAGTGATACATGAAAGTTTGGGCAGTACCAGGAATAGAATCTAGATTCAGGCTTATCGGTAGCGGTCGCCTTAACCATTTTGGTTATCCATGCACATAAATTTATTTAGAATTAATGTGGGACGTAACCGTCATTAATGACTGTTCAAACAGACATGCAAGTAAATGTTTTACTTTAAGGTTGAAAACACGAGCGAAAATTCCAGTACTGATGCAAACACTGGAACATTCGCTGTGTGCCCCGTCACAGCTGTTTCTGTTGTAAGTGAAGTTGATTTATCAGCTCAAAGACCCAGAAAAGAAAACTGAAGAAGCAAAATAAAACTGCTGCAAGGAAGAAACCGATATTTACAAAACAAAGTAGCTTCATTGTCATCTGAAGCTAAAAGCGGTGCAGTTCACAGTTTGCACGTGTGAACAGTAATGAATTAAAGATTATGTGAGAAGTTACTAACTAAAAATTTATGATAATTTATTTCACTAGCGTTTCCTTTCGTAAAAATTTTCATTTAGTCTGTTCGTAAGAATGTCGATTTCGAACAGCAGTAGTAAGCAGCTATCATTTTTTCGCGTTTACTCGGTCTCAGTATAGCGTAGAGAGTAAAGATTGACTTCATGCAAACCAAAGAAGCTGCCCTCTACTTCCTTTTCTGTTCTGTTCCAACACCGAACTGGTGAAAAACTTTCTGCCCGCTATTAATCGTCCCTTCGCAGTCAAACTGAATTCAATATAAACATACATTCAAAAGCACAACATCGATACCAGTACAGAAACGTTGAAAAACTGTCTTCTCGCTACTAATCTTCCCTTCGTAGTACTACTGTATTCAGTGTAACGTTCGAATGCACAACTTCGACAACAGCAAAACTTTCTTAAGTCTGAACAATTTCTGTTGGAAGAATTCTTACGCTACTATTTACAAAAGTATTTACTGCTAGCATCAAATATTACTAACTGACAGCCAGTGCGAGTACTCACCAGAACTTTTAAGTAGATGAACTCTTACGCTTCTCATAAACGTTTAGACTACTGACAACCAATACTACCAGTAGCAGCTAAATGCGAAAACTCTGCAAATTTACAAGGAATAAATCTTTCCATAAAGAAAATATTCGTATAATAAGTGCCAAAGTACTGTCGCCTACGACAGTGCTTCTAAAATGTTTCATACTTTTAACCTGAACGTTGATTCAAAATATTAATGCTTTTTACCCTCTGCCTGACCGTGTGACTGTTTTCGGTCCGCTTCTAGGTCGCACTGTTTATGTATTCTGCGCTCAATGATGTATCCAAGTAAACTGTAGCTACATCGTGACGTAAGTAGACGGCGAGTGATAGTACCATCTCAGGTTCCCCTGTTTTGGTGTATCCAGTATAGCAACTCGCCCTTCAAATATTACGAAATTCGCTGATAAGATTAGAGATGGCTTGTAAATAAATTATGATCACTGTGATTTGGCAGCTTCTGAAAATCTAGTCTCTGTAGCTCACTTTATGGCAGAATTTTCTGTTGGGCTGTATATTAATTTCACACGGACCCCAGTATCATTAGTATAGCTCACTCACCAAACTTTTATTTGAACAAATAGGTAGTCGTTTAGCGATTACAAATCGCTATAAGTTGATGTAATATGCACTTACACTTCAATTCCTCGCACACGGTTTTCATTCTACAACACTGTTTGCATCAATGTCCTATTCAAATAAAGTTTTTCGTTATTTAAGTGTAGAGAATCGGATACTCACGCACTTCAGTAGTTCCTATTAATTGTTACCCTTCTATCTCCAACACAGCAGACTCATTTTAAACTATGTTCGGCAAAACTATTTAATTTTTAGTGTCCTTTACTATAATTCTCCGCGCCTGTATAAAGATTTCATTCATCAGTCAGTCCAGTGATCAACAGGATTTGAACGTTCGGCGATGAGTATGTATTAAATAACTGAGGTCATAGTACCATAAGAAGCAAGAGCGTGAATTCTAAGCAAAACCAAATCCGAAAACGCGCTTTTCAGTATTTTTTGGACTGTCTTGAAAACGATACAGCTGACTTTGCTTGCGCTGCTATTTGTTACTGCGAATGATACGTGGGTCCATTACCACAAGTTCCTCGCGAAACAGCAGTCGCAGTTGGGTGTGGAAGTCAGTCAGCCAGCACCTAAGAGGTCAGGTGTATGATGTATGCCAGAAAAAGTACGACTGATGTAAGTGGATTTCTTTTTATTGATTGCCTAGCAAATGTTAAAACAATAATTGTCGAAACCTACGCAAGTTCCCTGAAACAGAAGGATGTGGACACACGTAGGATAAGGGCAACCAGCAGTCTACACGAGGTTTTTGGCTTTGAGGAAACAAGGAGGTGAGGTATGAACTGGAATTTCTACCACATTCATCGGATTTGACATCTTCTCGTGTTCACGTACTGCCGCATCTAAAAACTTTATGTTAGCTGCAATTGAGCGTATACAGGCTTCATAGAATCGCAACTCAGGCATGGAATCTGCTTACTGGAAAAATGAAAAGATATTTTGAGTAGTAAGAACAATTTTTACATAAAAGCACCGACATTATCTGCAATGCATAAATTTCTTATATTTGATAACGAACTACCGTTTCAAATATTTTTTCCTGAAATACAACACATAACTGTAAAAGGTACAGATGTATCACCTAAAGTAGCGTAAGAAAACTGGTGACGGATCGGAATTCGAACCCGGATTTCAAGCTTATCGCGAACGGTCGTCATGCCGCTCCTATCTTTCCCTTTTGTCATTTTTTTTAATTTAGCATTCAGGATTGTGCACATCATGAAAATAACAACCAACAAAAAGTTTATGGTGAAACCAAACAAAACATATTCCATAGAAGTATCAAATGGGTCAAGTTCCGGAACAAAGACCAAACAACAATTCACGTTGTCATACTCGGCACACCCCAGCTATGGGGAGGACGCGTAAAACACTATCTGAAAAATTGGAGTAATACTGACGACACTGCTAATGGTACATTAAAAAGGTATGACGATGGAGGAAAGATCAAAACTCAAGAATGCTCCTGCAGCCATCTTGAAATAAACGGAAGTCCTTCGATCCAATTCATTCCGTTTGTATTCGTGCGTGGGAAAAACGTCTCATCTGAGAACAGAGGCGACTGCGGCACAACAGCGTGTGGAAAATCACGAAGAAGAAAAGCAAGTATTTTCCGTATCGACAGCTACCCACAGCTCTGCAGAAGACCCACACTCCAGTCGATGTTTATCCTTGTCAAGCGTATGACACTGAGGACCCGCCAGGGTAACCGGGAGCGCTAACGCGCTGCTTCCTGGACTCGGGTAGGTGCGCCGGCCCCGGATCGAATCCGCCTGGCGGATTAACGACGAGGGCCAGTGTGCCAGCCAGCCTGGATGTGGTTTTTAGGCGGTTTTCCACATCCCGCTAGGTGAATACCGGGCTGGTCCCCACGTCCCGCCTTAGTTACACGCGTCGCAGACATTTGAAACATGTTCGAACTATTTCACGATTTACACTAGATGCAGAGAGCTGGGGTACACTGATTCCATCCCTGGGGGTACAGGGTGGCGGCAGGAAGGGCATCCGGCTGCCCCTAAAACTAACATTGCCAAATCCGTTCTAACCACGGCGACCCTGTGATCGCTGCAGGACTATGGCGTATGTGAAAGAAAAAAAGAAAGAAGAAAGCGTATGACACTGAGGGCAAAGAAACCACTTAGGCTATCCGAGCAAACTTCCTGGACCGACACAAACTTGCTAATGTTAAACTGGCTCTCGCAATGCAGCTGATTACAAAGTCAACATGTTCAGCCACGAGGTGGCTGAAGTGAACAGCGTATATCAAATACGATCCCCCATATGACTTTAATATGAAACAGTTATTCCCTCGCTTTGTAAAGGCTGCATCAGGTAATTTAAGCTACATATTCTTTACATACAGTAAAGTTCACTGAAAAAAGTAATGTGTTTTATAATATAATATGTTTAGGCTGCAATTATAACATTTACCGAACTGAGTAATTGTTTCACATTAAAATTACATGGGAAATGTTATATATACGCTGGTCACTTCAGCCACCTGGTGGCTGAATATGTTTACTTTGTAAGGCTCGGCACGATGCGAGCCAGTTTTGACTCTGATGCTGACAAGGGAACCTCCCCATCGCACCCCCCTCGGATTTAGTTATAAGTTGGCACAGTGGATAGGCCTAAAAAAACTGAACACAGATCAATCGATAAAACAGGAAGAAGTTGTGTGGAACTATGAAAAAAATAAGCAAAATGTACAAACTGAGTAGTCCACGTGCAAGATATGCAACATCAAGGTGAGTGTGAACGCAGGAGCGCCGTGGTCCCGTGGTTAGCGTGAGCAGCTACAGAACGAGAGGTCCTTGGTTCAAGTCTTCCCTTGAGTGAAAAGTTTAATTTTTTATTTTCAGACAATTATTGTCTGTCCGTCCGATGCGAGGTAACTGCGCCGTAGTATGGGGACGCTACACCTAAACAAACATCGAAACACACGACGTCAGTCGACTACAGCGCGCGGAAGAGAGTATTCCTGCTAACGAGGCTCCCTGGCTGGCAGTTGACTGTTCGCTACTTTGCACGAGAGTGCATTAAATATGTGAGATGTATTCAGTGGGCAATATGAATCCAGCAAATATAGCTCGCCGTCGCAAAACACAGACACTAAATTTATTACAGTGAACAGAGACGTCAATGAACGAACGGACAGATCATAACTTTGCGAAAATAAAGAAAGTAAACTTTTCACTCGAGGGAAGACTTGAACCAAGGACCTCTCGTTCCGCAACTGCTCACGCTAACCACGGGACCACGACGCTCCTGAGCTCACATTAACCTTCATGTTGCCTATCTTGCGCATGGACTACTTCGTTTGTATATTTTGCTTATTATTTTCATAGTTCCACACAACTTCTTCCTGTTTTCTCGATTGATCTGTGTTCAGTTTTTCAAGGCCTATCCACTGTGCCAACTTATAACTAAATCTGAGGGGCGTGCGATGGGGAGGTTCCCTTGTGAGACAGATGTTTATCTTGGACTTCATACTACGTGTCCATAAGGTAAGTAATACAATTGATATGTCACCACAATTACTCTAAACGTTCTTATTTTGTAAAAGTCTGTTCCATAAATTCTAATATTAATTATTTATACCACAGATCTGATGATACTACAAAGCGAAACGCATTATAACGAGTATCATTAAAAGAATGTAGCTACCAAGACAAGAGTAAATTATAGAAACATTTGTATGTGATTTGGAGATGTACAGGGTGCAAAATTTTGTAGACAGGGCTGTCACCTCTAGCAGCAGCAATGACAAACCTATCTGGGAGCGGAGTCTATCTAAGCTTAGGTGACAGATATTGCTATCTCATTCCCAAATACATCAATTCTATACCAGTGTTCATTAATCGTGGTGACTTTCGGTTGGCGGAGTGGCAGTCTCTCGGTAACCTATGACAAGATGTTTGCAAAGGGTGAGAGAACTAGGGAAGTTGTTGGCCAGGGCAACAGTCGATCACCCTCTGCGTCGCAGTAGGTGAGAACAGCACGAGCAATATGGGGTTTTGCGCTCTCTTGTTGAAGGCTAACGTTACGGAGCCAGAAAAGCCAGAGCCACCGGCCAAAACACTCCGAAAATGTAGCCAGCTGTGTGAACGAGAGGACATGGCGGTGTGTACCCAGTGGCACCCCACATATTCACAATACTTACTGGTATCGTATTACTATGACGAATACAGTCTGGCTCTTCTCCTTCTCCTGGAATCTTTTACACAAAGATACGACCATCATCATTAAATCATCATGTTATCGGTATTGTGTATCTGAATAGACCTGAATCTTTTTAATTTCACATAACGATGAAGATGACGACAGGGAATAGTTTCCCTACAAATGGTTCTAAGCACTATGGGACTTACCACCTGAGGTCATCAGTCCTCTAGACTTAGAACTACTTAAACCTAACTAACCTAAGAACAACAAACATATCCATGCCCGAGGCAGGATTCGAACCTGCGACCGTAGCAACCGCGTGGTTCCGAACTGAAGCGCCTAGAACCGCTTGGTCACAGGGCCGGCGTTTACTAACAGTAAGACGGTCCAGTATCTCATTTCCTCACGAAGGTTTTAGGTTCCCCCGATAAGCACTTCGCAGGTAGGTGGATTGGCAGTAAAGAGCCAATCGCATAACCACCTTGCGCTCCAGACTTGACATCGCTGGATGTCTTTCCCTGGGATTTCATTACATATCGTGTGTATTTTCCTCCCCTACCAAACCATTTGACCGATCCGAAAAATCGAATCTACGCTGCTGTTGCACAGGTTACACCCGATCTGCTCCAACGAAAGTGGGAATAAACTGATTACCGGTGGGATGTATGCGGAAGCAGGACTTGTCTGAAAGGTCAAGTCCAAATCCACCTCTGGAAAACGCACATAGGGAAGGAGTACAGTGTCACAGTAAAGTTGACCGGTTTTTGTAGGTCAGTATGCTGATGCAACGATATGCCTTCCCACACCCATACCACCATAACGATCATGTTCGACAATGAAGTTAAATTCTTCTGCATTGTTAGGCCACGTCAAAATTTCTTCAGGCAATCGACGTTCCGACCCATCTGGTGGTGGGTGCTTCTTCAGGATTTTGTGGTGTAGTAAACTCAGCACCCAAAAATCCTGAAGAAGATGTCAGCAGAGGAGCGAAAGGTTGAGCCTTTAACGAAAAATGTCGCGGCCTAACAACGAAGAAGATTTTATCTTCGGTGGCAACGGTCACGAAAGCCTGCAGAGTTACATATTCGACAATGCTAGGCATAGCCTCAAGTGGCAACAGGTAGGAACGCGCAATGCACCCAGGAACACTGTCGAACATGATCGGTTTTGTGAACACAGAACAGTCAACGGTCAACTTTATCGTGACATCAACTTTGTCGTGAGAGTTTACACCTTCTCCACATACTTATTTTGAGGGGTGATCTCTGCCTTGACATAATTATTATGGCTGACAATGCGAGACCGCATCGAATTTCGCAGTTGGAGTAGCTCTTGCAACGAGAGGGCATTCGGCGAGTAGACCGGCATACGCGTTCCCGCGACTGAAACCCCATCGTTGGGAAAATAAATTGCAGCACGTTCGCGTGTATCAGTGACCATCCAGTAGTTGTGAACGGCACTGGTAGAGGAATGGAACGCCCCACCACATGAACTCCTTACCAACCACATGTCCACCATGGGACCAAGTTGTAGAGCATGCGTTGCCTTCCGTGCTAATCAGACACATTACTAAGAACCATGCCCCGCCTGTGTTAAGTCCAGGAGGCCGTCATCAATCGCCGTGTCTTGGAATAAAGGTGTCGTTTCTTTTCGTCTTTCTGCGAATTTCTTCATTTGCCTTCGCTTCTATGCGATAATAGTTCTTCCTACGAGGGTCACTCCAAAAGAAATGCACACTATTTTTGTAAAAATACAGTTACCATTCTGCATGTGTGAAAATTTTACAGTGTGTAAATACATCCTTCCCGCTTGTTTTCAAACTTAGTTCAACCTGTTCCCGTGAGTGGCATCGTCGCAGCATGTCTTCGAGATGGCTGCTACACTTAACGTTCGTCAGAAGCAACGTGCTGTCATAGAATTCCTGTGCTGTAAAAACGAGACAGTGGGAAACATCCACAAGAGGTTGAAAAGTGAGTATGGAGATGCTGCTGTCGATCGCAGTACAGTTAGTGAGTGGGTAAGCAGGTTATGTGATGAAAGCGGGCACGGCAATATTGAGGATTGTCCTCACAGCGGCAGGCCTCGTATTTAACACACTCCAGACAATGTGCAGAGAGTTAACGAATTGGTGACTGCTGACAGACGCATCACAGTGAACTAATTGTCACGCTACGTTGGGCTAGGGGAAGGAAGTGTTTGCAGAATACTGAAAGTGTTGGCGTTAAAAAAAGGTTTGTGCGAGGTGGGTTCCCAGGATGTTGACAGTGGCTCACAAAGAAACAAGAAAAACGGTATGCAGCGAACTTTGTGATGAATTTCTTGGAAGAATTGTGACAGTTGATGAAACATGGCTCCATGAATTTTCACCAGAGACGAAGAGGCAATCAATGGAGTGGCATCATGCAAATTCACCCAAGAAAAAAAATTCAAAACCACACCTTCTGCTGGAAAAGTTATGGCTACGGAGTTTTTTGATTCCGAAGGACTCTTGCTTGTGGACATCATGCCAAGTGGAACCATCATAAATTCTGATGCATATGTGACGACACTGAAGAAACTTCAAGCTCGACTGAGTCGTGTTCGACCACATCGGCAAAAGCACGATGTTTTGCAGTTGAACGACAATGCACGGCCGCATGTCAGTCAAAAAACCATGGAAGTGATCAGAAAACTCGGATGGACAACACTGAAACATCCGCCTTACAGTCCTGACCTGGCTCCATGTGACTGTCATCTCTTTGGGAAACTGAAAGACTCTCTTCGTGAAACAAGGTTTGAATATGATGACTCCCTTGTGCACGCTACCAAACAGTGGCTCCAACAGGTTGGTCCAGAATTTTACCGTGCGGGTATACAGATGCTTGTTCCAAGATGGCATAAGGCAGTTGAGAGGGGTAGAAATTATGTGTGGAAATGAAAATATTGTTCCTAGAAGATGTATCTACACACTGTAAAACATTCAAACATGTTGAATAAAAGATGGATTTTTAAAAAAATAGTGTGCATTTCTTTTGGAGTGACCCTCGTACGTATGGTTCACGTTTTATCGAACTATGTTATTTGACAGTGACACGCGATACGGAAGTTACATTCGTCCTTAAGGCTTGCTAACCACTGTATATGGCTGCGCTCTGAGGCGCTGGTCGTGTGGAGCCTTAGACATCCTAAATGGTACTGAGTGTCGCCATCCTGCATGCATCAATTCCTAATTATCGTGACAGTCCTGTGATCCCTACCAATATAAGCAGCAAAATCGCGGATCGATAAACCGCTTTCTCGATACGTCACGATCGTGGTGGTGCAGTCCAAGTCAGGCGCGTGGTGGGTGACGTGTCCTCTTTTTACACTAAGCATAATGCGATCCTCTCGCAAACATCCAACACTGGAACGGGATTTGGCAATAACTCGCTGCGTAATCTTTCCTTATACACAACGTGCAAAGTTCTTTACTGCTACCTACTTCGTGCGGTTGTGCTGAAATGCCAGTCATTTGCATATCCAAGCATGCAATACAATTCTCGCCAATTTGACGTTGGTTGCATGCCGTCTTCCTAGAGCTGCAATCTCAGTGAACGTCTGTAAGAAACTGACGTTTTTACGCCAGTGTGTTATCGCTCGTTAGTAGCCGAAGAGCTCACTCTCCATATCGAGATGGTCACCGGCAGCTGCGATACGCCTGGACGGCGAGACTGGACCGGATTCCTGGTCAGAGCAGAACAGCGCCCCGCGTGTTCTCCGCTGCAGCCGGCTCTGCCCGGCTAACAGGCAACAAGTGTTTCGCGACGGCGCGTATTGGCGATGGAAATGCTTGCAAAAATATGAAAATGGAGTCGGCCGCGGCCGGGCTTTAATTACGAGCGCCGGCCGTGATTTATCCGGACGTCACGTCACGTCCAATAGCATCAGAGGCAGCAGCGATCCGCGGCGGATACCACTGCACAGCACCGCGCCGCGTCGCCGCCGAATACATTAGGCGCTACCGCGCAACGCGCCGCCGTAATAAGCGCTTAGCATATTTCCGCCGCCGGAGATTTGTGCGAATGTATTATTCATTCCGCGATACGAAATTGCCTGCGGAGTGCGGAGTGCGCACTCTTGCGTGATGCCGCCCGCGGAATGCCGGCGTCGCCTCCTTGCAACTAATAGTCCACGCAGCGCGGCACTCTGTCTGCCGTTGAGGGCCTGTTTTCTGCGTCGAGCGTTGCCACTATGGCCGTCAGTAGTTGGTGAGTCAAAAAGGACTTTATAACTTTGGAATGATGGAGAAATTTATTGAGATAACTTGCGCAATCAGTAGATGTGTCATTTTGTAGCAAACAACCTCAAGTTTGATTCACATCTTTCATCAGTACCCCTTACGCCACCAGGATCACCAGGATAGTGCACAGTTAACATGGCGACTTTCACTGGTGGGAAGTGTGATCGCTGTGCGTGTTGGTTTCATGAAACGAGCTCTGCAACAACTGTTCGACGAAAATTTTGCTCTGGCTGCTGTGGCCGAGCGGTTCTAGGCGCTTCAGTCCGGAACCGCGCTGCTGCTGCTACGGTCGTAGGTTCGAATCCTTCCTCGGACATGAATGTGTGTGATGTCCTTAGGTTAGTTAGCCTTAAGTAATTCTAATGGACTGATGACCTCAGATGTTAAGTCCCATAGTGCTCAGAGCCATTTGAACCATTTTTTTGAAAATTTCGCGCTGAATACGCTGAAGGACCTCCAAGCAAGCCTACAATTTACTCTTGTGACAAGAACTTTGTTGAGACGTGCTGTTCACTGCGACATAGTATATCAGCAGGTCATTAGTATTGTGTTGCTAGATACACCTAAAAACTTCTTAATTCCACTGAACGATGAAGATAACCGAGATGGAATGGTTTACTTACAGTAAGACGGTGCACCACCTCATTTCCTCTCAGAAGTTCCAGGTTTTTCCGATAATCGCTTTGTAGGTCGGTGGATTGGCCGTGTAGGGCCAGTTGCGTGACTACCTTGTCCCTCCAGACTTGACGTCACTGGATGTCTTTCCATCGGGTTTCATTACGTACAATGTGTATGTGTTCCTCCCCTACCAAACAATTTAGCCGACCTGAAAAATGGAATCTACTGTGCCACTGCACAAGCTACACCCGATTTGCTGCAACGAATGTGCGAAGTTACCAGTGGGATGTTTACAGCATCACAAATGGTAGCCTCATGGAAACAAAATGACAATTGAAGCTTTATGTAAAACTTGAGGTAGTTAGCTACAAAATGACATATCTACCGATTCTGCAAATTATCTCAATAAATTTCTGTATCATTCCAAAGTTGTAAAGCCGTCTTTGCCTCAACGTGTAAGATGCTCTAGTTTCGAAACTGAGAATTATACAAGTGCGAACTCATCAGACCAAAAGCTGTGGAATTACGAGGGTTGTCCAGAAAGTAAGTTCCGATCGGCTGCGAAACGGACACCACAGTGAAAACCGGATGAAGCTTTGCACAGATGTGTTGGGTAGTGTCTCTAGTATGACCGTCGATCGCATCAGGACGCTCTTGTCAGTTATGAGCGCACTGTGAGCGAGTAAAGGTGTCTAGAACAACGATGTCTCCCGCCAAGTAGGAGAGCCCGCTGAGAGGCTTCGCCTTAATGAATGCAGCCCACCTAACACAACTGCCACGCACTTCCTTCTTCATGGCGATCCTCAACCGCACTCTGCAGGGGCAGTGAAGACGCTCCTGCAGCCTTTTCGATGGGAAGTGTTCGATCACCCACAACACAGCCCTAATTGGCTCGTCCTATCATCTCTGTTCACATGAATCGCTGGATACGAGGACAAGGCTTGGGCGCAGGCTACGCGCTATAGACCAGCGTAGAGAATTATCTGAAAGCACAGGAGGCTACCTTCTATGACGATGGTGTTGGAAATTTGGTATAACGCTCCGAAAAATGTCTAAGCTCGGAGGGGCGACTATGTAGAGAAGTATCTCGAAAGTATAGCTAACTCTTGCAAATAAAATGTATCTGATTTTCAGTGTGGTTTCTATTTAGCGGCCGATCGGAACTTACTTTATGGAGAACCCTCATAGAAACTGTACACCTTTATCAGTCGCTTTCCCACTTCTGGCGTTTGGTTTGGTCCTGTTATATAAACAACTGTGAAACGTATTGCTGATTCACGTCTCGCTGTAGTGGTTGACAAAGCACATCTTCAATGATTTCATCTCCAGCATCAAAGACTGCGCTACGTCCGATGAGCGATTCTTCTGAATTTACTTTGACGTGAATAGTATATTCCCACGTCAGCCCATCTTTCCTGTGTGACAAAAAGTGTTAAATACGAGACTAATAATGCGTAAATAGCGATGAAGTCCACAGTGATAGTTTATGTCTGTTCATGTTTAAGCCTCAATATTTGTTATGCCCACAACTTCGTTGTACCAGTATAGGCATATTGGCGTGTTTGTTACGAATTAGCTGATCTGAAAGTTATAAATTAGTGTAGTGTGGAAACGCGTTTAGCTTGGACTTTGATTTGGGTGCCATTGTGAAGAGCTTGCCGAGCAGTACTGGGACCCAAAGTGATGCAATATAATTATTTGCGAGGAAAATAAATGATTAATAGGTATTAAACTGAAAATTGCAATACAAAGAAGTCAGTTAACCTCTCTACATGTCCTTCCTGACTCCATTTCATTTTTATCACAGACATAGATGCGTCTCCCACTCCAGTCTGTTCCCTAATCTGTATGTTTGTTGTCATCCCGCCTGGTAATTTTGAATGGTTTTTCGCATTAAAAGTCCATGTCTCAGTTTCGTAATTAAAAATTTTGTATGCACAGTGATTGTAAATTTTCGGATTCAAATGTTGTGGAAACTTCGTTCTGAGAAGTCTATTTATTTTGAAGACAAACACCGAGTCAGACTTCGACACTGTAAGAAAAGTTTTAAATTTAGCGACTGTAGTAATACTTCTCAATTTAGCAACAAATTTATTTCAGTATTATGACATAAGAATTAAAAAACTAAATTTTTAAGCATTATAGCTTGCAGTTGTTGTCGTAGTTAACATGGTTTTCCTACCTCTGATTGTGAATCAAAACACACACACACACACACACACACAGAGAGAGAGAGAGAGAGAGAGAGAGAGAGAGAGAGAGAGAGAGAGAAAGAGAGAGAGAGAGAGAGAGAGAGAGAGAGAGAGAGAGACGTACACATAAACACCTAGTTACCACGACGAAGCGAGGAATCTGAATCATTATTAAGAAAATATTTTGTTCCAATACAAGGTTTGACAGATGTATTACGTCGGCATGTGTGTTGGATTACTTGTAACGCCGATTCTACATCTATGACGTTGGTAGTAATCTCCAGGAGTGTGCGCGGATCAGCTAAATCTCATATGACTCAAGGGAGAGAGTAGGTGCTAGATATCTGGGTCCATAGCTCTGGTCAAAAATACTGTTTTAACGAGTTACGAACGTTCCCCCAAGAAAACAGTCCACTTAGAATTCGAACAGTTCCTATATTTCATCCACGTTGGAACTTCATTTTGAAAGCCACAAATGCAAAACCACATAGAATAAAGGATACTTACATGTATAATTATTTACGCTGTTGATTACATGTGCGTAAAGATTCAAATCGATTCTGGGTTGCATTTCATACCGAACACATCAGGTAATCGAAGGAGATAAAAAGCCAAATTTATAAGTAATCCACCGGAGTTTCAACAAAGCGTATAATAATACACAGTTTATTTTCAAATACGAAAGCCACAAAGAAGAACTTTATGATGAAATGTATTAAACATATTTTTAAAATATTCAAAAAACCGAAGGACACATTCAGTGTGTTAATACAAGTACTGCTTCAAATCAAACTGCTACACAAACACTGGCAACACATTGGTCTCCACCACAAAGCACGCTGCTTTGTATGACACTGTGTTTTGGAAGTGTGTGTCTGTGGCAGGTACCTAGGGCCTACAGAGTGAGTTACTGCAAAATTCGTCAGGTATAATATCAAACGCTTTCATTTAGTTTGTTAGTAACAATAAATTTTCCATTTTAATGTTTAAGATAATACTTACGAAGCAGGCGGTTTAGACATTATGATGTTGCGCCAGTTATCAGAAAAAAACCTGCAGCGAAGAAGGGTTACGGAGGTGTTCCAAAAGGCACTAAGTATCGTAAATGAACAAAAATGCGTTAAGGTGGTTGTTCGACTGAAATTAACAGGAGAAGAAAAAGGGAGAGGTTATCGAAAGAGCTGTTACAACATCCAGGAAGGTATAAAAGAGGGGAGAAATTAATGGGTCAGAGAAAGAATATTATAAAACATGTTATGGAGGATATTTGTAGATCCGTAGATTTGCAGTGATAACATTCATAATCGTCAGAGAAAAAGAAGACAGAGAGAATAAGTGTCAACATGTGATAAAATCAGAGTAGTTTCTGTGTCTGCTCCCATAATTTCAACAGACCAGGTGAGGTGGCACAATGGTTTAAGGTTCAAAACTCGCGTTCGGGAGAAAAGGGTTCACATCGCGTGAATAACATCGAGATTTAGGTTTTCCTATGTTTTCATTAACCGCTTAAGATAGATATGTCGATGCTTCTTTTGAAAAAGGACACGCGTGATATCCCTTCCCCTTTCAAGATTATGCTCTGTCCCTAATGACGTGATCCTACAGGACTGCAGAGAACAACGTTTGGTGCACTCTAGGACAATGTTGCCAATGGAAGACGCTTCCGAGTTCCCAAATTAGTACATTATACCGCTGTGGGGTAGCGAATTTCGTTTTTGAAGATTCTGTTCAATAACTTCATCATGAAATTCCCAAGATACGTTATTTTATTTGGTCTTCCAGGCTTCAAACTAATTATCAGTCATTGCGACCATCAAAAACGTAGATAGTATCACAAAATCTGTTCCTGGTACTAATGAATAATTACTTAGCTTTACAAGAACTATTGACATTTTACATGCAGCATTATCGGCGTTAGTGATACTAACTAGTAACATTAGTTTACGGTCTAGTGAAAGTAGATGAGCTAGAAAGTGCTTAACAGTTTAGTAGAAGTGATACCTAGTAAACACTATTCCAACAGACTACCTAATTATGCCGGAACAGGAAATTATTCTCAAAAGTGTTATTTCGGTTTACTTTAAAATGTGTGTGTAAATGTGGAAAGCATTTCTAATGAATTAATATTGGCATTAATTGTTCTACATTACACACCCGGTTGCAGTACACTTTTTTTACGTTGTGGCAAACCATGCCTTTTTTAAAGGAAAAGCACAGAATAGCTGCCCTAAGATTAATATTCTTTACGACAGCTGTTTCGACTTGATTGTCATTCTCAAGTAACCGGAGAATACAGCACTGGAGATATTATCTTGACATATGGTAGTTGTCCCTGTGAATAATTACATATTGTAATTATATATTGGCACTTACTTCTTGTTTAATTTGACATCCGGATGACAGTTCTATAATAAACTGTCACTGTCTAATTCGTAGTGGCTTTGTGACACGTAGTAATTATAAAAGTATGGAGTACGTTTTGACACTTATCTAATAGTTAGTTTACTATTAACTACGGTTTGAAATTAAGTTGACAGTTTGTTTGTTATGATGCTATATGTTCACAAAGTATAATTAGATAAGCAACGATAATTTTATATTTCACTGGTTGGATTTGGCCTGAGTATGTTTTGTTATCCACCTGCACTCTCCCTTTTTGTGTTCCAGTAAGCCAGTAATGTTTTCCAAATAACATTAATGTTTAAAGTATGTTTCTTCGTTTAGTATTTCATGTGGATAGTCTCTCGAATTCATAGGCCCTATGTACCTCCAGTTCTTAAGGTATGTTCATAATGAGTCCTTTTGGTACTCTGTGCAGTATTTGCAATTCAGATTCAATTTTCTCGGTTGTATTGCGCCAGTTTTTTAGATGTAAACAGAAGCCAGATTGATTACTGACGATGGTTCTGGTGCGTTCATTGAAACTGACACTAAAATTTTGTTCTGTTTGGCCGATATACAGATTATTACAACTGTCACCAGTTATTATCTCACTTAACACCAAATTTGCGCACTATTATAATTTTCGTAATTAATTTTGCTGAAGCTGGGGGTACGTTCTTCGTCGTTCTCTAATGCATTTAGCATTTTCAGGTGCGCTGCAGCGATAGGTAAATATGCAAAGACCTCTGGAGTTAATAGGACAGATATACGTTCTTACATTGTTGTTGGTGGTGGTAGACAGTTTCGATCAGCTGCTCGAGATCAGACTGCATTCTAATGAATGGATATATTAGTAGATGGGAATTGCCACGGCACTGTTCTTCCTTGTGAGACGAACTCACCGAAAGCGGTTAGCGCTTGGTTAGAGTCAGTCCCCGATAGGACTGGTGCACTCAGTGAAACAACCTGTGGTAACAGCCCGATTTGCTGCACGGTGCGGTAGCAGCCGAGGCCAGCCGTTGAGCACACACCACACAGGGATCCGATTCGCAGCTCCGAGCGGCCACTCCCATCGCGGACTCGGGTTGAGCGCGCGCCTGCAGCCGGGTGAAAGGTGCTTGATTGATAATGACACAGCTACAACGCCGGCTCCGAAAGCGCCTTCTGTAAGCAGTTCAGTTACTTGTAAGCGCGACTGACATATGTAGGGCCCCGAATGACGTAAAATCTGATCATAGAACACGCGCTTTCACAGTCGGTTTTTCGCTTAACACGTGGACAAAATTTCTAACCTGTTACGGTCTTGTTTAACACTCTCTGTACCAGGCCTATTTTATGCACCCGTCCCTAGAAACCGGGCAATTTTACCAATATTAAAAAAATTACTGCATCAAATCTACTGTTTGGATTGTGGCAAATTTGGTACCATCTTGAAGCTGCACATTTCTACTTTAATTCTGAGTGAAAGAAACTACTTTACAATGCACAGCTTTAAGGTACAGTTATAGAAATCACTTAGATGTTTTAAGAATTTAGAAAAAGTCATACGAATAAGGGAATACAATTGTGATTTATTTTTAACCAAAATTGTGGCACTACATTACATGTTTCTGATAGTATACAGTATTACATATAAATTTCACACAGAATCATATTGTTTTTTAGTGTGGAAAATTTTAAAGCAAGGTTCCAGGCAGAGTGCAACGCCACACTGTTCACATTCGTATCGTGTCTCTTTGCGAGAAGCCTTGCCACTCTGTTTCTTGCTCCTGGAACTGCACACGTGACACACACGAGCAGCATACTTCTTAGTAGTTGCAGGTATGTGCTGCAAAAAATGTCTCTTTGTTAGCCGACCTACAGTTCCTTCATTTCTTGGAATGAATTCAAGTGTGTCGTCTTCAACAAGCTGAACTGCAAGCACTGTTATAAAGTCTGTTATTGTAATATTCTTCCTGTGCACTGCATTGTACAGCCAAAATGCATTTGATACTCCCATAAGCAGCAAATGGAAATATAATTTTCGCCACCATTTCACAGTTCTGTGCTGGAACGGATTGTACTGCAGGCGTTGGTCTCCAATATCCACTCCAATTTTATTGAGGTTGTAATCAAGTACCTGAAGTGGTTTCAATACTACAGACCCATTTCTCTTAGTATGCGTACCAAATGTTGCTTGATGCCTTGTAGACAATGTATACACATCTCTCTTATCTTTCCACTTCATTGCCAATACATTATCTTTACGCCGAAAAGACATTTCGCCCTTTTTCAGCTTAGCAGATACTAAATCTTTAGGCAATCCTTTCCTGGATTTGTTCACAGTACCAACAGCTCCAGTGCCTTTCTCTGCCAGTTGCTGAAATAGCTCTGGACTGGAATAAAATCGATCTAAATACACAGTGTGGCCTTTGTTCAGCAAGCTGCTGTCAGACAACAATCGCAAAATAACCGCAGACGAAGAATTGTCAACAATATGCTTACCAGCATAAACTTCAAAATTTACAACATAGCCACTACTGGCTTCAGCAACAGCATATACTTTCAGTCCATACTTATGAGGCTTATTTTGCATGTAAACACGGAAACTCACACGACCTCGAAATGGGCAAATTCCTTCATCAATTGTCACTTTTTCTGAGGGACGATATGCCTGGATACATCGCTCCTTCAAATTATTATAATATGGCAAAACTTTGTAAAGTGGATGAAATCCATCTTCGCCTGGTTTTTTCTGATTTGAATTGTCAACAAGATGCAAGCATGACAGTATCTGAGTGAAACGCAAACGGCTCATGACATGGGGACAAAAGTTACAACTAAGAACAGGATTAGTGCTCCAATGGTCCGCAATTTTTGGCTTTTTCGAAACACACATGTGGAAAATAATACCCAAGAAACGCCTCATCTCACTTATAGTCACTGGCTTCCACGAACTCAAAACTGAATGGGGCTTCAGATTATTTCCTCTTCTTTTCTTCTGTATTGTCTGTGATGCATACAAATTTGTCTGTCTCTTGAGTTCATTTACGTCACTGTCAGTAAGGAACACTTTACTGCAATCCAGTACAGAACTCGACTCATCAATATCCACTAGTATCTGCCTGGGTGTCGTGTTGACAGGCAGAGGTCGGTAGGTGTCAACTGCAGTCCACTCACTGTCTTTCGGATACGGCACAGCTGCTGGATTTGAAGCAACACCTTCAACATCATTCTCGTCTTCATCTGAAGACAAACTGTCATCAATCTCGTCTTCTAAAAAGAATATCACATTATGTGTAACTACATACATCGTTTACACATGTTCAACAGATATGTGCGTACTGCACAATTACGTGGAAAATTCGGAAATACGTACCTTCAAACACACCATTGCATTCAGAATCGTCTGAATCACTCTCTACATTATCCAGAGTGTCGCTATGATTGATCAAATCCGCAATTTCTGCGTCTGATAAACCGCGCCGAAACATGATGACAAACAACTGAATGATATACAGACTGAGAACGCAAAGATAAGTTTTAACATGAATTACAGCGCTGCCGTGACATCTATGGACGCATTTTGTTAATAAACATCTGAAAAACGTATAGCGCTGGCCAAACCCGTAGAAATAACGTTGCAGTGTTTTGAATGAAATTAAATGTAGCGGCCCGTAAATTTTACGGGCTTGGTGATTTTCGCGCGATCCCAGGCCCGTAAATTTTACGGGCTTGGCGCTTAGAGTGTTAAAGAACGTAATATCTCCTACCTGTCCTCTATTGGTACGGCAGTCATCTGCAGATCGTAAGTATATCAGAGTTTGAAACACCTTTTCATAGACTCGCTTTCAAGGTGCTCCAGATGTTCACTTGAGGCGACATTCATCACGTTGTCTACGGTCTCGACTCTCTTAACTCCATGTTCCCTGTGTACTAGTCCGCTTACAATATCAGTCTTATATTCTACGGACGTCTGGTTCACTTTATTTGTAAGGCCTTATTTCTACTTATAGAATGTGCTTCGTGTTTCTATGTTACGATATAATTTCTGTACACTGTTACGAAGTCAGTACCTTGCTCGAAAGAACAGTGGTTTCTGCAAGTCCTCTTTTAAATCTGCCGTTGCAGCGAGTGATCTTTTCTTGTGTGGTTGAACTTACGATTACTTGAGACATTTTATTGGGACGCAGCGGCTTCTTTATAGGCTTGGCAAGTAGTCCTAATGGATTAAAAGTTCTCGGTTAATTTGGGTCGACAAATTCGGAAAAAGTTGCTAGCTTTCGATGACTCCCTCCATCATCATCGTCAGGAGCTAATTCTGAGAGTCGTGAAACTAGTGAAGTTCTTACCCTCATACCGAAAGGAAAGCATTTTCCTGACGAGATTGTGTCACAGATGTGGCGAATACTGACGTGCCGCCCTCTGCATCCACAGACTACGTTTGCTCTGTCTAGCGTCGTTAGCAGCGCGCCACCGCTCATATCAGATGGCAAACAAGTCTTCTTTGTCTATGATGTTGTCAAACGAACACAGACATCCATTGCTAAGTGCATAACCCGTTTCTCTATTGCAGTTCTTATGACGTAGTCTCATTTCCACTGTTTCGCTAATCACGGAGTCCGAATAGTTTGAAGCGTAAAGCCGAAACCCAATTTATTTCAACATAAGTTTATGCTTAGTGATTAGACTGTGCTTCACAATTCCTGTACTACAGGTGACGTTGATACTCAACGGAGATCGGCTATACTTTGTATACAGGGCGAATCAGGAGCAAAGGTACATGTTTTGAGGGGTGGTTAGTACTGGTGATTGTGAACAAAAAAACTTCAAACCAACATATGCCCGTTTTTTAAACGTATCCGAAATACTGCTAATTGAAATTCAGTCACATGTCGTTCATCATCAGCACTCACATGCGAATACAGCAAAGTAACATTAGGCTTCACTGACTATTTCAATGCGCACATTCCGTACGGCCAGTAACACAGCATCTCGTTGAAACGTGTCCAAAAAGTTGGACGGATCGCTACAGAGTTATTCCTTAGCCACAGAAGACACCAGATCTTACTCTATTAGATTACTGTTTGTGGAGTTGGCTTAAGAGCGAAGTCTACAGGCGCATCGTGGACACACAGGATGATCTTCTCGCCCGTATTTTACATGCGTGTGCTCAAGTAAAGCCCCCTACATATCAGCTCAGATCAGAAACAAGGCAGCTGCCTACAAGATCTGCAAAACGCACTGCAATTGACGGTGGACTTTTATAACACGTTTTGTGAAGAAATGTACATAATTAAACGATACATTAGCTCACAACTTTCACCTGCATTTGTCCTTTTCTCGTTGTTTTATTAATTTCCGCGGAAACTGTTAAGAACAGGACATATGTTCACATGACGTTTATTGTTCAGAATAAATAATACTGTCACTCCTCAAACCATCTACCTTTCCTCTTGACTTCCCTGAATAAGGCCTCTCGTAACTGCTGTCACACTCGCAAGGAATACGTATTATAAATCTCTGGCACTCTCAGGTCCAGATTATCTTTAACAGTGCGCAATATATTGTTTTAAATTTTCCTGTATGGCTGAAAGACTTTCTGATTCTTTGCCTCTTTAATACTCTACCTGTCTTACTCGTTGTTGCACCGGAGAATGGAAGCGGCGCGATTTGTCAGTCATCCTGGCGTGGCTAAACGCCAACGCGTCTCTGCTTTTTCGACAGAGTTGACCTGATGTCATGGAGTAAATACCAACTCCTTCTGAAAACCGTTGTCAGATGATTAATAGCGAAGCTGAGGCAGTGCCTGTCCGAAATAGCCATGTATCTACACTCCTGGAAATGGAAAAAAGAACACATTGACACCGGTGTGTCAGACCCACCATATTTGCTCCGGACACTGCGAGAGGGCTGTACAAGCAATGATCACACGCACGGCACAGCGGACACACCAGGAACCGCGGTGTTGGCCGTCGAATGGCGCTAGCTGCGCAGCATTTGTGCACCGCCGCCGTCAGTGTCAGCCAGTTTGCCGTGGCATACGGAGCTCCATCGCAGTCTTTAACACTGGTAGCATGCCGCGACAGCGTGGACGTGAACCGTATGTGCAGTTGACGGACTTTGAGCGAGGGCGTATAGTGGGCATGCGGGAGGCCGGGTGGACGTACCGCCGAATTGCTCAACACGTGGGGCGTGAGGTCTCCACAGTACATCGATGTTGTCGCCAGTGGTCGGCGGAAGGTGCACGTGCCCGTCGACCTGGGACCGGACCGCAGCGACGCACGGATGCACGCCAAGACCGTAGGATCCTACGCAGTGCCGTAGGGGACCGCACCGCCACTTCCCAGCAAATTAAGGACACTGTTGCTCCTGGGGTATCGGCGAGGACCATTCGCAACCGTCTCCATGAAGCTGGGCTATGGTCCCGCACACCGTTAGGCCGTCTTCCGCTCACGCCCCAACATCGTGCAGCCCGCCTCCAGTGGTGTCGCGACAGGCGTGAATGGAGGGACGAATGGAGACGTGTCGTCTTCAGCGATGAGAGTCGCTTCTGCCTTGGTGCCAATGATGGTCGTATGCGTGTTTGGCGCCGTGCAGGTGAGCGCCACAATCAGGACTGCATACGACCGAGGCACACAGGGCCAACACCCGGCATCATGGTGTGGGGAGCGATCTCCTACACTGGCCGTACACCACTGGTGATCGTCGAGGGGACACTGAATAGTGCACGGTACATCCAAACCGTCATCGAACCAATCGTTCTACCATTCCTAGACCGGCAAGGGAACTTGCTGTTCCAACAGGACAATGCACGTCCGCATGTATCCCGTGCCACCCAACGTGCTCTAGAAGGTGTAAGTCAACTACCCTGGCCAGCAAGATCTCCGGATCTGTCCCCCATTGAGCATGTTTGGGACTGGATGAAGCGTCGTCTCACGCGGTCTGCACGTCCAGCACGAACGCTGGTCCAACTGAGGCGCCAGGTGGAAATGGCATGGCAAGCCGTTCCACAGGACTACATCCAGCATCTCTACGATCGTCTCCATGGGAGAATAGCAGCCTGCATTGCTGCGAAAGGTGGATATACACTGTACTAGTGCCGACATTGTGCATGCTCTGTTGCCTGTGTCTATGTGCCTGTGGTTCTGTCAGTGTGATCATGTGATGTATCTGACCCCAGGAATGTGTCAATAAAGTTTCCCCTTCCTGGGACAATGAATTCACGGTGTTCTTATTTCAATTTCCAGGAGTGTAATAACTGAGTGTGTCAGGATTACCAACAGAAAAGTCCAATTGCGCAGCGAGGTGTTTCATTCTATGCACCGACCACTTTAAATGAGAGTGTCCGCACGTTTTTGAACACAGCAGGAGTCACACAGCTGTGAGCGGCCAGCCCGCGCGCGGGAGATGGGGCAGGTTTGCGTGACCTTGTTGCCATGATGACAGACGCCTCGCCCAACGACTCACAGTGCCTTTGTTCACTGCCCGGTCTCTGTGAACATTCTGCAAGCGACTATGAACATCAGCCATGCTCTAATTTTCCACCCAAAGAAATTCAATGACAGATCTCTGCTTCAAATGCACCTCCGTTACAGACATCATTCTGGAGGACACGTATAGCGCCGCCACCTATCGGAACTTCACGAAACTAGAGAGGCTCAAACGGGAATATTCCACGACGACCCAGAATAAATTCCATATTTTTTTAACCGACATTGGCCGAGAAAAAAAATTCACAGACTATTATGCAGGAAGGCACACTGGCCGGTTTGGAGAAGGAACCCATATCCGGAACCACTCGGCTTGCGTGCTGGGGAGCGTCGATGGCTGAGATGGGTACCTGTTCCTCATTATGTCAATAAACCCAACCTGAGTAGTACATAGTCCAATCTAGATTACAAACGGGCTTCGAACTACCTTCTACGACAAAGTAGAGCCTACATCGGCGGTGCTGAGTCTCACGCACATGAGCCAATACAGGCGGTTGTCTTTGAGATATTTCAATCGGTCCGTGGACTCGAGCTGTAAGGTCCTCCGCTGACGTTACAAGTGCGCCGTACACTTTCCTCTTCGTACTACTCCACAGAAAATAGTCAATAAGTGTCACATCTGGCGACCACGCTATCCACGAAACTGGTCCACCCAACCGACGTAGGGGTAATTCTGCACATCGACATCAGAATGTGCTGGAACTCCGTCGCCTTGCAGTCTCATGTCCATCCGAACATTTAGTGGCACTGCATTCAATACGGTAGGCAAAACCTCTCTAATAACTGTGAGGTGGATCGGTCCTGTCAGTCTGTTTGGCAGTACATGCGGCCCAATGATATGGTGACGAGGTATCTCTGACAAGATGTTAATGTCGACCTTTTGTTGGTGATTTTAAATCATGTGTGCACACGCGTTTTCCTTCAGTCAAACGTGCATGTTGTGAAAGTTTAATATGCCGTCCCTAGTGATGTGCGTTTATCGTTGAGGAGCACCAAGCTCGGGAAATGTGTCTTGGGTATGCATTACTCTGAATACCGCTGCGAAAACTGCACCCGTCTTGGGAAGTCCTCCTTCCGTAAGACTTGGACTTCCTGCAGATGGTATGCATAGAGCCGGTGATGTACGGACAAAACGCCATACAGTACTTTTAACCGTCTGCATAGCCTGTGCCACCACCCGAGTGCTGGCCGTTGGGTCTTCCTCGAACATTGTCAGCACATCCTCCTCCAACTGTAGTGTTCTACTGAGCGTGGACGACCCGCAACAGGTTACGGCACCTGCCAGAGGACAAACAATAGACTGGGATTAATATTCGCAAGTACTGACCACGAAGTGCTGTTACTTTACTGTACAATGGAAACACCTCGGGCAGAAAATACCTACGTGTAACTTTCCGCCTTCTCTGAGCTTCTCTCTACGGTTGCGAACGTAGAATGAAGTTCAATACGACTACTTCGAAATCGTTTCGCATACAATCTTGCAGCAGCTCTCCCACTGCAATCCGCTTTGCCGTATGCAAGCATCATGTCAGTCATTTCCGCTGCTCTGTACTGGCACATGTCGCAATGCTGTCAACAATGTTACTGCGCTGGGAGACCACACAAGGTCACTGTAAGATGTGCACATGGGGTGTTTGGAAGGATGTAGCGCATGCGCAGGAATGTTATTAGGCTCAGGCAGTCCATCCGCAGTAGACAGAGGACTAAAGGGTTGCATACACTCCGTATTCAAACACCAAAACGAATCGGGAAAAATCGTCACAACTTTTGTTTTGAGCGTCGACGCTCTCCACCGCCCAAGTTGTGCGTTTTCGGATGTAGGTTCCTCCTTGAAAACCGATCAGTTTGTCTTCCCGCACAACGTATTAAGCGTTCTCGGTGTTTCTGGGACATCCTGCATTAGCGCAATGTCATATTGGACCCGTAAGAGCCTTTGCGTGTCATTTATTTTCTTTGATACCCGATCGAGAGCGAAGTCATGACGTCTGAAGCAGTAAAGGAGTTCTGAAGAGCGTTGCAAAAGAGACGTCTGCCCCAAATGTTGCGAGGAATCTAATGTCAGTGTGTTCAACTATTACTGAGAATCCCTCTTAGTCTGAACACAAGCCCGGAGATCGGTCACTCAGCTGGCTGGGATATATTTACGCGGGACTGTCTTGACCGTAGTGGCTACATCTAAATACCAAATTGGACCGAACTAACATTACTATCTACGAGATTTAGAAGCGTTTCTTCATGCTGAGACATGATCAGAGGTATCTGAAAATTACACAGCAGAACGTCAGCGATTGTGTAAGCCATGTGTATCGGGGGTTTAAAAAGCTGTTGTACTGTTCTTGTAAGTGCGGAACCGTAACCTTGGGAACCAGCAGGCCGAGATCTGATTTGTACTGCACAGGCTCAGATACACCTTTACCTCTTTGCCCTGTAGTATATCCGACACACCCAGTCCTCTGAATGTGTTACACCACCAGAATCTAATAAACACGCTAAGAAAGAAAGCTAGATCAGGACAGGAGTGTTTTTATTACAGTTGTGACACTTCACCTACAATATACTTTCAATCTGTCGGAGCACTATTTCTGTTTTATGTTACTCTTATAAACAACGGCCTTGCCTGAGTAGTAACACCGGTTCCGGTCAGATAATTGAAGTTGCGTGGTGTTGGGCTTGGCTAGAACTTGGGTCGGTGAACGTCCGAATCTGCCGAACTCTGCTGGCAGGCGGGGTGCACTCAGCACTTGTGAGGCCATTTAAGGAGCCACTTGTCTAAGAAACAGCGGCTCCGGTCACGAAAACTGACAACGGCCGGACGAGTGGTGTGCAGACAACATGCCTCTCCATATCTGAATAGAAGCCAGTACGTTGTCATCGATGGTGAGTGTTCATCGTAGGTGAGTGTTCATCGTAGGTGAGGATATCATCTGGAGTGCCCCAGGGATGTGTGGTAGGTCCTCTGTTGTTTTCTATCTACATAAATGATCTTTTGGATAGGGTGTATAGAAATGTGCCGCTGTTTGCTGATGATGCTGTGGTGTACGGGAAGGTGTCGTCGTTAAGTGACTGTAGGAGGATACAAGATGACTTGAACAGGATTTGTGATTTGTGTAAAGAATGGCAGATAACTCTAAATATAGATAAATGTAAATTCATGCAGATGAATAGGAAAAAGAATCCTGTAATGTCAGAATACTCCATTAGTAATGTAGCGCTTAATATTAAATATTTAGGCGTAACATTGCAGAGCGATATGAAGTGGGACAAGCATGTAATGGCAGTTGTGGGGAAGGCGGATAGTCGTCTTCGGTTCATTGGTAGAATTTTGGGAAGATGTGGTTCATCTGTAAAGGAGGCCGCTTATAAAACACTAATACGACCTATTCTTGAGTACTGCTCGAGCGTTTGGGATCCCTATCAGGTCGGATTGAGGGAGGGCATAGAAGCAATTCAGAGGCGGGCTGCTAGATTTGTTACTGGTAGGTTTGATCATCACGCGAGTGTTACGGAAATGCTTCAGGAACTCGGGTGGGAGTCTCTAGAGGAAAGGAGGTGTTCTTTTCGTGAATCGCTACTGAGGAAATTTAGAGAACCAGCATTTGAGGCTGACTGCAGTACAATTTTACTGCCGCCAACTTACATTTCGCGGAAAAACCACAAAGATAAGATAAGAGAGATTAGGGCTCGTACAGAGGCATATAGGCAGTCATTTTTCCCTCGTTCTGTTTGGGAGTGGAACAGGGAGAGATGATGCTAGTTGTGGTACGCGGTACCCTCCGCCACGCACCGTATGGTGGATTGCGGAGTATGTATGTAGATATAGATCTGCATCCAATGACTTCTGTCAGCTGAGTATGACAAGGCGATCAGTCATTACCATTTGCCATTCCGAGGCCTGTTTGGAAGGAGTTTAGTACTGGCACTAAACGGCTAGTACTCGAACTAAATCCCTTTAGGAAAAACTAACGCCATTGAAGCACGGGAATTGATGCACGACGTCTTCCCAATGTTGTGCGGTTCTATAGTCATCTCACGAGTGCCAACGAAGAAGTCTTGGACGTCCACCGCTCTTTAGTGCACAGGACTAAATGCTTTTATCGCGCGGTACCTTCGCGAGAATGGCTCTCAGAGCAAAGTTAAGGGCCAAACAGTCAGTGGTAGGTGCCTTCATCCACAGTAGCTTTTAAGGTACTTTTGAATTAACTGTGCTTTGGAAAAGTTATTAATTTTTCTAGATGACTTGGTGTATTAAACAAGATATTCACAGTTTAAGCGCAGAACTCTAATTCGTTGTCTTATTTTTTTAGGGGACTGTGGTATTTTTTACGCGCGTAAGGACTGTTGGCTCCAACAGAACGGGGCTCTCTGGGCAGAGTACCACCAGACCACGTACAAGTAGCTATTCATTCTCTCCAAACCTTTTGCCTGCCCATTACTTTCCACTTCTGCACCAACACACGCACCATTTATAAGCGTTTTGTTCCGTTACACGTTCAAAAACACGTGCTGAAGATTTTATTTGATGCAGAACAATCTGATGTGTATTCAGCATTCAGCACTGTAAACTAAGTTTCAACATTGATTTAGGTGGTGAAGTGATCCGGAAGCACACTATTCTCCTAATCTGAGCTTGTGCTCCGTCTCTAATTACTTCGTCGTCGACGGGACGTTAATCTGGCCCTTTCATCCTCCTTTTCTAGTTACAGCGTGAAAAATACTAGCTTTCACACGCCTAATGCATCCCGAGACGCCACTTTCCAAGCGCTATCTGGAAAGCTGGCAGTGGGACCGTGAAAGGTGTCACTGGGCATCCGATCCGACTCGCTGAGAGTTAATAAATGTCTACAGAGCACTTGCTGGTTCTGTAAAGCTCACCTCCCAGGCGACTAGTTTGGAATTCAGTCGCTGAAATAAGATTTACGTCCACGTTTTACAAACATGAGGGTAATATGGCTACCAACGCTTGATATAACAATAAAAAAGAACAGCCGGGAATTTGTTTGCGCGCAGATCGGATACATGCTGGCTTCAGCACCAGAAATGGCGCTATTAGATGCAACATAGAATTGCTACTGGGTTGTACCGATCTTTACTGCCTCTAACTGCTCTCTTAAACCGGAACAATTATGCAGATGAGCGCGGATCGACTGTTATGAATTTCAACCAGCTCGCTGCAGCCTTGTATCAGACATCAGGTGACGGTCTACAGCCATCAGAAATAGCGAGTAATTTTAAAAATCATCTCCGTTACCCTGGGACCTTACCCTTATACACCGAAAATTTTTGGACTGTTTTCAGTACACGAGTGAAAGCGACTGATTTGCTTTTGAATGTCTATATTATAAGACACAAAAACAGTATGTTACTACGGATACTTTGCGCGTTACGGATCACATATACACATCGCTACTTTCCGTGAACGTTGATACTGAATAATCTACAGGCCAGCATGCATCTCCGGTCTCCTTCTATTCCCTAATCGGTCGCCATTTATGTAAATCGTTGTCTCAATCACTTTTTAAAGCTTTCTTTCCTTTACTACATTCCGTAACGAACGTAGTTAATCACACTACGTTTAAATTATTTCTGGATGACTAGCAAAAAGCTGTGAATAGTCAGGAACGATACCATGTACACTTTTAGTTGTATGTACCGTGAGTAATGCTCTGAATAGTCCCACATCCAGCAGGTATTACTCGTATGTTATGTATGTTCTATATTGTTGGCAACGATAATCGCAATATCATACACCTACGGACACCTTGACTTGGACAATCATTTCTGTGCTGTGTGCAGCCTTCCATTTTTACAACCCAATCCACCAATTCTGCCTAGATGGGACCACATTTGGGTCGTAAGCTATGTTGGGAGGGAGTGTTCCACATGACTCACATGCGTTGTAGCGACTGATCATCTAAACTAAACCCCTCCCGAACAGGCCAGAAAGGCCAACAGTTCCGACCGGCCACCGTGTCATCTTCAGCCCAGAGACGTCACTCGATGCGGATTGGAGGGGCATGTGGTCGGCACACCTCTCTCCCGGCCGTATATCAGTTACCGAGATCGGAGCCGCTACATCTCAATCAAGTAGCTCCTCAGTTTGCCTCACAAGGTCTGCGTGCACCCTGCGTGCCAACAGCGCTCGGCAGACCGGATGGTCACCCATCCAAGTGCTAGCCCAGCCCGACAGCGCTTAACTTCGGTGATCTGACGGGAGCCGGTGTTACCACTGCGTCAAGTCCGTTGGCGCGACTGATCATCAGTGTTACGAAAGGCTGTCCTATTATTTTCCATACATGTTCAACGTAGGACAGGAGTGGTCGATTGTGTTGGTCAGACATTGGTCAATGCGAGAGTAAGTGTACAAGTACTGTCCGCTATACAAACGGAAAAGAATTGATGGCGTGGTCGACAAATAACGCAGTATTCAGAGACCACATAAGGAATACCAAGACATATAAGGTCACTATGGGTTAAGGTTGTCTACAGCATACTGTGCATAGATCACCGCTCGTCATTTCCTGAAATACATTCGGGTAGTTTCCACGTCCCTGGCTGACGTGTTACTCGTAGACTACAGTGACTCTCGGTAAGTTACGCTCTTTATGTTCATGCTCAGTATGTAGACTTCATTAAGTCCACACGAAGGCTCTTTGACATTTGATTTACCTTCCAGCAATTGGACACGTGAAAATGATGTTTCTGCTGAATTGTCTGGAAACTTTCACGCTTCACTTTGATCTAGAGTGTCTGCGAAAGTGTTGCATATGACTCGTGACGTCTTAGTTCACAAAATATTCATTCTTCTTATGGTGCGGGACGGCAGACAAATGTTAAATTATCGCTGGGTGCACGGCGGCCAAAGGGATCTGCCACCTTTGAAATCTGGACATGCAAGCAAAAGGTCAGTTGACACAAGTGTAAACCGGCCACAGTGGCCGAGCAGGTTCTAGGCGCTTCAGTCTGGAATCGCACGACCGCTACGGTCTCTGGGTCGAATCCTGCCTCGGGCATGGAAGTGTGTGAGGTCCTTAGGTTAGTTATGTTTAAGTAGTTCTAAGTCTAGGGGACTGATGACCTCAGATGGTAAGTCCCATAATGCTCAGAGCCATTTGAACCAACACAAGTGTACTTTTAATGAATGTACACTACTGGCCAATAAAATTGCTACACCAAGGATAAATGCAGATGATAAACGGGTATTCATTGGACAAATATATATTATACTAGAACTGACATGTGATTACATTTTCAAGCAATTTGGGTGCATAGATCCTGAGAAATCAGTACCCAGAACAACCACCTCTGGCCGTAATAACGGCCTTGATACGCCTGGGCATTGAGTCAAACAGAGCTTGGATGACGTGTACAGATACAGCTGCCCATGTAGCTTCAACACGATATCGCAGATCATCAAGAGTAGTGACTGGCGTATTGGGACGAGCCAGTTGCTCGGCCACCATTGACCAGACGTTTTCAATTGGTGAGACATGTGGAGAATGTGCTGGCCAGGGCAGCAGTAGAACTTTTTCTGCATCCAGAAAGGCCCGTACGGGACCTGCAACATGCGGTCGTGCATTATCCAGCTGAAATGTAGGGTTTCGCAGGCAGGGATCGAATGAAGGGTAGAGCCACGGGTCGTAACACATCTGAAATGTAACGTCCACTGTTCAAAGTGCCGTCAATGCGAACAAGAGGTGACCGAGACGTGCAAGCAGTGGCACCCCATACCATCACGTCGGGTGATACGCCAGTATGGCTATGACGAATACACGCTTCCAATGTGCGTTCACCGCGATGTCGTCAAACACGGATGCGACCATCATGATGCTGTAAACAGAACCTGGTTTCATTCGAAATAATGGCGTTTTGCTATACGTGCATCCAGGTTCGTCGTTGAGTACACCATCGCAGGTGCTCCTGTCTGTGATGCAACGTCAAGGGTAAACGCAGCCATGGTCTCCGAGCTGATAGTCCATGCTGCTGCAAACGTCATGAAACTGTTCGTGCAGATGGTTGTTGTCTTGCAAACATACCCATCTCTTGACTCAGGGTTCGAGACGTGGCTGCACGATCCGTTACAGCCATGCGGATAAGATGCCTGTCATCTCGACTGCTAGTGATACGAGGCCGTTGGGATCCAGCACGGCGTTCCGTATTACCATCCTGAACCCACCGATTCCATATTCTGCTAACAGTCATTGGATCTCGACCAACGCGAGCAGCAAAGTCGCGATACGATAAACCGCAGTCGCGATAGGCTACAATCCGGAAATGTCGGAAACGTGATGGTACGCATTTCACCTCCTTACACGAGGCATCACAACAACGTTTCACCTGGAAACGCCGGTCAACTGCTGTTTGCGTATGAGAAATCGGTCGTAAACTTTCCTCATGTCAGCACGTTGTAGGTGTCGCCACCGGTGCCAACCTTATGTGAATGCTCTGAAAAGTTTATCATCACAGCATCTTCTTCCTGTCGGTTAAGTTTCACGTCTGTAGTACGTCATCTTCGTGGTGTAGGAATTTTAATGGCCATTAGTGTATTTTGCTCAACTTGTTGCTGAAGAATAGTTACACTGTTGACAACGTGCGGCAGCCATGACTATCTGTAAGCGGAGCGAAAACACGGGCGTGCGTCCTTGAAAATGTTTTCCGGTAGAACTACCTATCAATAGCTCTGTAACTTTCGGCAGGAAACTAATTTCAAATTAGGAGACTGGTGCCCAGGTGCCAGCTGCTCAGTGGTCGGCGGTCTGGAGGCCCTTCATTGGTCAGATCATCTTATTGGTGGCGATGTTCAAAGCGCCGCTCGCGGTATCCGCAGGAATCTTCGTCGAGGCACCTCAGTGAGCTACATACGTGTATTTAATCCTTTCTTTACAATAATTTTTTATTAAATTTGGTTCATCTTAATGAATGGAGGCATACGGGCATTCAGTGGTATGTCGTTAATAAGCTGTTACTCGATAATATATCCGGCCGTTTTATTGATAGTATTTAATTGACATGATCGATTTGGAAAATATGCAATCTCTTATACAGGTAATCTTGTGGCAGTCGTTTCAACGGAAACACTCAAGAATAATTTACGTATTTCAATGTTTCGGTTGGGCTGCAATGTGACAAGGGCGTCTGACGATGAAATTGTACAATTTCGATATGAGTCACGTCAATTAAATACCATAAATACGATATCTGAATGGATTACCCCTAGCAGTATATCAATGCTCAATATTTCAACCACGCTGTCTGGGGCGCCTTGTCACGGTCCGCGCGGCTCTCCGCGTCGGAGGTTCGAGTCCTCCCTCGGGCATGGGTGTGTGTGTCGTCCTTAGCGTAAGTTAGTTTAAGTTAGATTAAGTAGTGTGTAAGCTTAGGGACCGATGACCTCAGCAGTTTGGTCCCATAAGACCTTACCACAAATTTCCAATTTCAATATTTCATTCTTTCCTGATGGTTCATATTAAAAAGTGGGATGATGTGTTTTCTTTTTCGCTCAGATGGTGTAACTGCCTGTAGCTGACATTACTGATCAGTTATTGAAAACAGCCATAAGTCGCAGTTAATATTTTTTATTTACTAGTTTCGTTCTTCAAATTAAGAACAGTATTATCGGAATATACAGTTTAAAGTTGGTTGACAGCACTAAAGGTTGGTTTTAATGTTAGCCCGCAGCACTAAAGTGTAAACTGGCTGTACTATAGCACTTAGGCGCTGTCAATGTCATCGGTTACTACTGTACCTAAAATGTACTTTAAAAGCAAGTTTAAGTACTATAGTACATCCAGCTTAATTTTTAGTGCTGCCAGCCAACGTTAAATGCAATGTTTAGCTCTGTCACCCAGCTTCAAACTGTGTATTCTAATGATGCTCTTGTTCTTTTGAAGAGCGAAACCGGTAAATAAAAAATACTAGCTGCGACTTGTGGGCGTTTTCAAATCCTTAGTTTTAACTGTCGCTTCCCCTGCAGACAATGCCTGCTCTTGACATTTTTGATCAGGAATTATAATGTACACTATGTGATCAAAAGTATCCGGCCACCTGGCTGCAAATTACTTACAAGTTCATGGCGCCCTTTATCGCTAATGCTGGAATTCAATATACTGTTGGCCCACCCTTACCCTTGATGACAGCTACCACTCTCGCAGGCATACGTGCAATCAGGTGCTGAAAGGTTTCATGGGGAATGGGAGGACATTCTTCACGGAGTGCTGCACTGAGGAGAGGTATCGATGCCGGTCGGTGAGTCCAGGCACGAAGTCGGCGTTCCAAAACATCCCGAAGTTGTTCTATAGGATTCAGGTCAGCACACTGTGCAGGCCATTCTGTTACAGGGAAGTTGTTGTGTAACCACTCCGCCACAGGCCGTGCGTTATGAACAGGTGCTCGATCGTGTTGAAAGATGCAGTTGCCATCCCCGAGTTGCTCTTCAACAGTGGGAAGCAAGATGGTGTTTAAAACATCATTGTAGGTCTGTGGTGTGATAGTGCCCCGCAAAACAACAAGTGGTGCAAGCACCTCCATGAAACACACGAAAACCCCATAACTTCACTGCCTCCGTATTTTATTGTTGCCACTACACACGCTGGCAGATGACGTTCACTGGGCGTTCGCCGTACCTACATCCTGTCATCGGATCGCCACATTGTGTACCGTGATTGGTCAATCGACACAACGTTTTTACAGTGTTCAATCGTCCAATGTTTACGCTCGTTACACCAAGAGGGGCGTCGTTTGGCATTTACCGGCGTGATGTGTGGCGTATGAGCAGCCGCTCTGAAACGTCCCCTTAGAAAAATTATAAATGACTGTCCTTAAACTGACACACAATATTTTTTAGCGCAACGCTATCTGACTTTCAATAATCCCTACAAAAGAATGGCCCTCACTAACAATAACCTATACCTTTCATGAATCACTTACCTCACAAAAATCTTCGTTACTCGAACTACTGCAATACAGTGAGCGGCAATGCTGCCAGCTAAATAAAAGATTATAAGTACTGAAGGCACTAACTACTGATAGGCATGGTTAACAAATTAAAGATTTTGATAGAGAACAATGTATTTACCTTAATAGTGTTCAAAAGTCATAATATATATCAGTTCATGACATCCAGTCTTACAAATTTACTGTCTCTGTCCAGATCATCCGCTCTCAAAACTCCACCATCTCAGTCCCCACATCCACCACTGCTCGCGGCTCACCTCCAACTCCGCAACGCTACGCGCTGTTAACATCCAACTGCCCAACACTACAATAGCAAGTTCCAACAATGTAAACCAGCCACAGACTGCGCACAGCACAGTAAGTGATTTTCATACAGAGCGCTACATGGCGTTACCAACATAAAAACCTAAACAGCCTACTTACAGCTCGACCATGAAATCCAAGTTTTCTCACCTCCCGCCTAACTGTCATAGCACTTGCAGTGGATCCTAATGCAGTTTCGAATTCGTGTGTGATGGTGTGTATAGACGTCTGCCGATTACACATTACGACCCTCTTCCACTGTCGCCGGTCTCTGTCAGTCAACAAACGAGGTCGGCCTGCACGCTTTTGTGCTGTACGTGTCCCTTCACGTTTCAAATTCACTGTCACATCGGAAACAATGGACCTAGGGATGTTTAGGAGTGTGGAAATCTCGCGTACAGACGCATGACACAAGTGACACGCAATCACCTGACCATGATGGAAGTTCGCGAGTTCTGCGGAGCGCCCCATTCTGCTGTCTCACGATGTCTAATGACTACCGAGTTCGCTGACATAGAGTACCTGAAAGTAGGTGGCAGCACAATACACCTAATATGAAAAACGTATGTTTTTGGGGGTGCCTGGATGCTTTTGATCACATAATGTAGCAGTAAGGAATATCCACATTGAGACTAATAGGCTGAAACTGTTTCAGCAGTGCGAGATCCGCGACGCCAACTGTGACCAGGCCGGCCAGCCAGCCAGCCAGCCAGCCAGCCAGCCAGCCAGCCTGCCTACCCCTGGGAGTCGACGAGCGGCTGCGACCGCCTGGGGCAACACGTCACGGCCCACTGGCCCTAGACGCCGCCACTGCCGGGCGACGCTCCGGTGTTCCCACAGGCCGTCTCTCATACGCCGCGCAGCTTCCCGAAGCTGTCAGGGAGTGCTCTTACCAGTGTTCTCCATTGATAGTGACAAAAAACTACGTATGAAAGGTGGGGAACGGGGAACTGGGAGCGGAATTTGCCAGACCAAAACTGAAATTTTATTTGCTGAGCCCAGTACTGGGTAATGTCTCTTGCGGCGGTCTCTCCGCGATATTTTCAGAAATTTTTTATAAATTATATAACTCAGTACATATCTCGAAATATCTCTTCTTATCTTACCGATTCCTAACCTTTAATATATGATGATTATCAATGCAAAGTAGTTTCAAGCCCTATTATTCCTTGGAGCGTTCATTTACTCCATGGAATAGCTTCTCTTCTAGCTATGTTTTCTCTTCTGAAAAGAAGGATTCAGATCTTGCCGATTAGCCGTGAAAGAACGAAGATGTATATATATGTCTTGTTGAGCTAGTCGCCATCTTGATGAGATTCTGTATGAGAAGGAATTTAATACATGAACTAAACTAAAGTAAGTGTGTTCGCGTGTTATTTAACTGATTATTATTGACAGTGTCTGCTTACTACGCTGTGTTGCACGGGATCAGTGGGGAACGTCTGATTTACACTGGACGAACCTGCCGTTTTGTATGCTCAAGATATCCAGCTTATTACTTTCAATAAATAGGCTAACACGGTCTTACCAGCAGATCTCCGGTCTTCCCCATGTGATCACCGAAAGTTAATAATTATTACAAATCTTTTCAGGAGATCGACTGACAATTTGCGTCGCACCGAGACTTCGAAATTGCTTCACTGCCTTATGGAATTTAAGTTAAGCTCAATTTAATCAGGATAGAAAAGTATTGCACTGTGTGAATGTCATAAGCCTGCTTTGTGAATGAAAATTCCCTTAATATACGTATCTTTTTTACTACCCTGATAAGTGAAGATAAATCAGGCCGCTGTGAGAGAGGTTTTTTAAATTTCAGATCCGACACAAAAGTATTAAAACTGTATTAACTAAGTGAACATTATTAGTTGTCAAAATGCTTACAATAAAAAAAAACAAATCGTGCCAAAGAGAAACCGAATACTTTTACAACAGGTTGGGTAATGTGTACAACCAGTAGCCGGCCCCGGTCACCAGTACTCGACGTGAGCCATCCCCGACTCCGTAAGTCCCCACAGTAACTGACCGTACTACAGCGTTCAGAAAACTATTAATTAATACCTAGGCATCACAGTTTTACACAAAATAAACAGGACGAACACTTTTACGAACTCTTAATCCCCAGAAGTTCCTAATAATTAATAAAACATCAATAAACATTAATAAAACTGCTACAGAAGGCCCTTTGTGACGTCAGAATGGCTACTGGAAACCTGTGAAGAATCTCCTTCTGTAACGGTCAATCCAAGGATTGGTTTGCAACAGCTACAATGGCAGCTTGTCTCAATTGTGTGCGTCTTTCAGCTTTTCTCTTCATTCCTTTATAGGTCTTACAGCCCACATCTTTCACGATTTGACCCATGTACCTCAGTCGTGGTCTTTCTCTTGGTCTTTTTCACTCGACATATCCCTCTATGATTGTGTTCAGGAGTCCTTTATGTCTTAATAGATGGCCTGTAAATTGCACTCTTCTTTTAACAATGAAACCCCAGAAGCTTCTCTTCCCACCTGCTCTTTCCAGAAAATATTATTAAAGTTAAATGATGTATTTACTGTGCGTAACGATACGTTGCTCTCCTGCACCAGCCTCAGCTGATGTTTTATTCAGCTTATGACATCTCCCTTACTTTATGAATGCAAATGATTTATTTACCGGTGCGTTAATATAATTACTTATATATTTGCACATGGAGTGGACGTAACTAAGGGCGATGCATAACAAAGTATTTTTGTTGTACTTGTCTTGTAATCTGCATGAGTCGGATAGCAGGTGATTCCTTCTAATTAAAACTCCAGACCATACAATTTGCGCAGGTTTATTTGTTGATGATAACATTTTTCCAAAGCCATTGCAGAATACATCAAAGTTCACATATAGTCTGTTTGACAATCCAACAGCTGACAGACTGACTTACTGACCGAAAAGACTTGACTACAAAGTGAACCCCTAGGCGAACTGCCGCTGCAGTGCCGCGTTTGCTTATATATATTCCAAACAATGAGTGTCCATTACTTCAATTATTACACCATCGTGAAATTAATAGTGACAATTAAAAGTTACAAACATACAAAAGGTTGACAATCAGATTACTTACAGCATAAAATATTAGTTCATTACAGGTGAGTTTTTTTTTACAATAATGCGTTTCATTAATTTAATACACACAAATCAATTATCGATCGGAAAATATTGCTAACATGTACGTAATATGTACACAAGTTGTTTAACCTCTTTAATGGCTCATAACTTTGAAATATGCATCCAAACGTAAGTAATGGAATTAATTACATGTGCTAACAATGACCAATTAATTATTTTAGTAATGGTATTAATTCTGGTTTACAAATTTGGGTTTGAAATTACATATCACTTGAAATTCGTGAATTTCAATTTGGTTCTTGCTTTTTAATGGATTTACAATAACGTTTTCCAAACTGAACTTTCGAGATCTATTTGCAGTTAATTAACGAAATTAATAACGATGCTAACACTTATAACTACTTCTACTCAAATGAATTACATACTGATTATTATAGTTCTGAGTAAATGTTGATGGTTCCTAGTGATTATTATGTCACATATTTATATATTATTTCATTATTCGTAAATTTTGTTTAAATATCATTCATAGTATTATATAGTACAATTACATAACAGGAAAAGGTGCCATAGTGGCATTATTATTATTCTTTGTGTAACAGAAAGTACCGATACTCGGCTACAAATTCCGGGTATCGAATATTATACTAATGCTGGGGGGGGGGGGGGGGGGATATGTTATAAGCTGTGCATCAGTTGATGGTTACCGAGTTTCGCTCCATGGGAGCTTGACGGCTTGCCAACGGTGACTGTGATCAGCGAAAAAGTTTGGTCACATGCTAGCTGTCGGAATGTCCTCAGTCCCACTCCGAATTCTACAGTGACCTTTGATGACCCCTCATCGATGTAGTCGTGTGGTTGGTTAATCTCCTCCATCGTAGCCTAGTAGGTTTCAACACCTACGGGTGTCTGGGTGTTGAAAGGAATGTGGACCAAAACAGGCTCTATTGCTGGGTTCCGTGGTGAAGTTCAGTCCTGGCAGCACATTGTAGTCTAATATTGATGGAAGACAGTCAGTCTCTCCATCAGTAGATGGTAGGTGGCGAGCAGCATAAAGTTCATCAGCTGAAGACTATCATCTCGAGTACCATCTTTGGCTAGTTCATAGACTGTGCTCGAGGATCTAGGACATAGGTTCACTACAGTATCGTAATCACAGAACTGAGACCTTTATCACGAATGCGATAGATCCCAAAGATCATATGGTGAGAGCTGTAAAACTGAGAAGTTTAAAGATAGCAGTGTAGGGCTGAGGTGTGAGGCTCAGTTCATAATGACTGCATGTGTCCTCTTTGATATATTCACAACAAGCTGTTAATTGCTGTATCGGATCCTCATTACATGTTCTTGTGGAAGAGTTGCACCATGTCTTTCGCTCTAACGAATATCCTTGCCTCTCTTCCCTTTGTTTTCTGTTGCAGTCTTCTTTCTACTGAATGCATGTTTCTCACTCAATGAACAGTCCGCCCCCTGTAGCTGAGTGGATTGAACTGCGTTCTCCATCCGCACGACCAAATGCCTGGTTATTCGCCATGCCCGGCGCTGCTCACCTTAATCGAAGATTTTCATCTAGTGGACGTTTGGGAGATGGCAAAACCCCCTGTTTTACCCATTATACAGCACATTCTGCGATCAGACTCGACCGGTTTTATGTCTCTGCCCACCTTGGCAATGAAGTCGCCCAAGCTGAACGATGGCCCCTTGCATTTTCGGACCACTGCGCCGTCATTTGCTCCCTGGCTCTGCCAACTCAGTCAGTGTGGCGCAGCAGAGGTTACTGGAAGCTTAATACCTCCCTCCTTATTGATCCACACTGCCGACAATGTATTTCCACTACATGGGCGTCTTGCGAAAGACGCCTCCCGCAGTACACAGCCACGTTCCATTGGTGGCTCAAATGTGCCAAACCCGCGATCAGAAAGGTCTTCATACAATGTGGCAAGGAAGCAGCAGCATGGCATCGAGACACCACAAATTTTCACTACGCCGTCCTCCGTGAGCTCGATGCGCTCCCTCCATCACCTGACACCCATAGGGAACGACAGCGTACTAAAGCTCGTCTCCTCTCTCTCCAACGTGCACGACTGCATGGTGTCGTGGTGCGTTCCCGATGACAAGACCTCCTCCACGACGAAACCCCATCCACAATCCATGCCGCATCCGACGATAGTCGTCGACGTCGACTTTTCGTCCCAAACATCACGACCTCCCATGGTGTTCACCACACGACACAGGCGGCAGTGGTGTCTGCCTTTGCTGAACATTATCGCCAATTTTATGATGATGAACCGATGGCGAGGCCCATTCCTGGTGATCTCCGTCCTTCCCCTGATCGGACCCTCACCGTAGCGGAGTCAACGTCCATGTTGTCTGCAATCACCGCGGAAGAGAGGGTAGATGCGATCAACAAAGGGGCCAACAACAAATCACCAGGACCAGATGGTCTCCCGGTGGAGTTTTACCGGGCGTTCACCACGTTAATGCTTCCTAGCTGGACGGAAATGATTCAGGAACTCTTTACTCCGTCCTTCCCAATTCCACCTGAATTCGTCACTGGCATTCTTCTACCTGTGCCTAAGCCGAAGGGAGGGTCCCATGTCTCTGCATATCGCCCCCTTACACTACTGAATGCAGACTATAAAAATCTATGCACGCCTCTTAGCAGCGCGCATATGCACCGTCTTACCTACGGTCCTTTCACCTGAGCAGACTGAACGTGGTTGTGGGGCCACCTTACAAACAGCCCTAGGAGAATGCCGTGACCTCATCGCACTGGCGTCGGTTTGTCGCCTTCGTGCAGCACTGGTAACCGTCGATTTCACGAGTGCCTTTGATCTCGTTCGACACCCATTCCTCCTCATGGTGGCAACACATATGGGGTTCCCATTACTCTTCATCGATGCCATTCGCCGGTTACCACTTCCCGCGGTTTCGATGCTACGAGTCAATGGGAGGCTTGTAGGACCGATTCCTATACGCCGCTCTGTGCGTCAAGGATGCCCTATGTCTACTTTACTATATGCCATTGCACTTGAGCCCCTCATCACTGGTCTTACCTCTAGACTGCAGGGTCTCACTTTGCGTGACTACACCTTTCACTGTAGGGCTTATGCGGACGATCTCCTCTTTCTCACCTGCTCCTCCACGGAACTCAATGACGCCATCCAATGGATCCACCAGTATGGACGACTTTCTGGTAGCATTCTTAACGTCCGTAAATCGACTATGATGCACATTGGGCGCGGCCTCCCGGCTATGGTGCCGACCCCACTCCCAGTCGGTGCCACCCTTCGTTACTTGGGTATCGAATTTACGAGCTCCACACACCGCACAGTGGCCCTGGCTTACCGGCGGCTTTTGCAGTCGATTCGGCACCATGTCCGCGGTCAAATGCACCGTAACTTAAACCAACTCCAACGTGTGTCCTATGTCAACATGTATGTCGCCCCTAAACTGGTACACGTCGCCCAGATCCTCCCAATGCCGTTACTCCTTGGCCGCCGCATCCAATCAGCCTTTGGATATTTCGTGTCAGCAGGGGCACTTTTCGAAGTCCGCTACAACACTCTAACACTGCCTCCTGCAAAAGGTGGCCCCGGACTCGTCAACGTGCGGGCACGATCCTCTGCACTCTTTGTCCACACTCTGTTGCGGCACTAGCAGGGGCCGGTCCCGTCCTTAACACGCAGTCTCTTAGATATCCTCCGACCAGCTTCTCCCGATCCACCGATCAATGTGGCACCTATTTCTCCATTATTGTACCACGTCGCCAATTGTTTCATAGAACTCAGCTACGTTCGGGCCGATCTTCCAGTCACCCGTCCTCCCCGTACAAAAGATTGTTTGTTTATGCTGTCCAACCCTTGCGACCCCATGGTGCTACAGCATCCTGACATTAGCTGACGAACGGTTTGGGGGTCTGTGCATGCTCCCTTTTTACCGTCGTCTGTGTCTGCACTCTGGTATGTTTTAGTGTATGGAAAATTCCCGACTAATAGTCGACTTTGTCGTAAGACGAGCACCGTCTTACGTGCCCCCTGAAACAAAACGTATGGCTCCTCATCCAACGAATCGTGGGCTTTCACCTCCGTGCTTCGCCAACGACAGTAACCCCGGATTTCCTGTTGTTGCCCCAGACATTTCTCTACTCTCTTGCTAAGCACCATACCCTAATCTGGTTTCGAGGACAGGCTTTAGAATACCTCTTTCAGAGTGGTCCGCATACAGTCCTTGACTTCTGGTACAAAGTTGTGACCGCGCGTAGCATCCTCACCCGAAAACCATCTTACCGACAAACTTTTGCCGGTTATCTCCGCAGCGTCTTCCTTGACCCCCCTCAAAGTTGGGGTGTGCCATGCCTACCTGTCACATGATGGAACACCCTTATCCACGTTCTCATGCATCGACCGAAAAACAAATTTTAAAAAAAGGAAGAAGACAGAATATGTTATATTTGGTTGTATTTAATGTTTTTTTAATATTTTTTTGTTTAACTAACAGTCATTTGTATATGTTTAAATGGTACCTTGAAGAACTCTTGCATAGTGAATATATATGTACTTTTAATTTGTTCAATAAAAATTATTAAAAAATAAGTGGTCAGCGCTACGGACTGTCAATCCTAAGGGCCCGGGTTCGATTCCCGGCTGGGTCGGAGATTTTTCTCTGCTCAGGGACTGGGTGTTGTGTTGTCCTAATCATCGTCATTTCATCCCCATCGACGCGCAAGTCGCCGAAGTGGCGTCAAATCGAAAGACTTGAACCAGGCGAGCGGTCTACCCGACGGAGGCCCTCGTCACACACCATTATTATTATTATTACTCAATGAACAGTGTTCAAATGTGTCGAAGTTAACTTGCGACATGCCACTACATTTCCTGATTCATCCCCTGCAAAAGCGTCTCAATTAAAAAAAATTTAATTTCCTACCCCTTAGTGTTCTGTCATAACACTGATTTATCTTAACTAATGCAATCAACAGTGTAATAATTAACCCTTGTTAAACACATAGCAAAATGAATGAGATTACAGTTTTAAGGGTAGAAAAAACACAAGGTAAAGTCAATCAGTTTGTTGAGTTCCAAAGCACCCAACAAAATTAATTAAGTAACAGTTTAGAATCTTAGGAAATCAAAAGTATAGTTAACCTGTTTATCAAGCTGCAAAACCCACAGCAGAAATCAGTTAATCCAAGTTCACAGGCCTCTACTATAACCAGACGCAAGGCAGTGGCAGGCACATAACACATATCAGAAACAGTCACTGCAACCATTGATGAAGCTTGACGGCCCAAACAAAGTTGTCTAGGATGAGTGAAAAAACGTACAGATTGCAGAATACAGTAAAGTCGGAAGCAAATGTTCATTAACGTACTCACCAGTTTTAACTCCCCTGGTGGTGGCAGCCAGCGCACTAGATGGAGTCATCAGCTGCCAGTTCCCCAGTCCTTTCAGCACCTGCCTGCCAACCTCCAGAGCTCCCACATTTCCGCAGAAGTGAGTGCTGCCAGCACGTGCGCTTCCCCAATGCGAGTCGGCACAACCGCAGCGCTGGCGCTGCCTTCCCCATCCGCTCCAGCCTACGCCATGTAAAAGCCTCACAGGCAGGCACGTCACACCATCTCATGCTACGCATCCGAATCCGTTGCTGGGTAAGTGCCACAGATAACAGGGGACAACAACAATCAGTATGAGCTGACACAGCTCAATGTACAATGTACACAACCGCGGCGCTGGCGCTGCCTTCCCCACCCACTCAAGCCTACGCCATGTAAAAGCCTCACAGGCAGGCACGTCACACCATCTCATGCTACGCATCCGAATCCGTTGCTGGGTAAGTGCCACAGATAACAGGGGACAACAACAATCAGTATGAGCTGACACAGCTCAATGTACAATGTACACAACCGCGGCGCTGGCGCTGCCTTCCCCACCCACTCGAGCCTACGCCATGTAAAAGCCTCACAGGCAGGCACGTCACACCATCTCATGCTACGCATCCGAATCCGTTGCTGGGTAACTGCCACAGATAACAGGGGACAACAACAATCAGTATGAGCTGACACAGCTCAATGTACAATGTACACAACCGCGGCGCTGGCGCTGCCTTCCCCATCCGCTCCAGCCTACGCCATGTAAAACCCTCACAGGCAGGCACGTCACACCATCTCATGCTACGCATCCAAATCCGTTGCTGGGTAACTGCCACAGATAATAGGGGACAACAACAATCAGTATGAGCTGACACAGCTCAATGTACAATGTACACAACCGCGGCGCTGGCGCTGGCGCTGCCTTCCCCACCTGCTCCAGCCTACGCCATGTAAAAGCCTCACAGGCAGGCACGTCACACCATCTCATGCTACGCATCCGAATCCGTTGCTGGGTAACTGCCACAGATAATAGGGGACAACAACAATCAGTATGAGCTGACACAGCTCAATGTACAATGTACACAATCGCGGCGCTGGCGCTGCCTTCCCCACCCGCTCCAGCCTACGCCATGTAAAAGCCTCACAGGCAGGCACGTCACACCATCTCATGCTACGCATCCGAATCCGTTGCTGGGTAACTGCCACAGATAATAGGGGACAACAACAATCAGTATGAGCTGACACAGCTCAATGTACAATGTACCCAACCGCGGCGCTGGCGCTGGCGCTGCCTTCCCCACCCGCTCCAGCCTACGCCATGTAAAAGCCTCACAGGCAGGCACGTCACACCATCTCATGCTACGCATCCGAATCCGTTGCTGGGTAACTGCCACAGATAACAGGGGACAACAACAATCAGTATGAGCTGACACAGCTCAATGTACAATGTACACAACCGCGGCGCTGGCGCTGCCTTCCCCACCCGCTCCAGCCTACGCCATGTAAAAGCCTCACAGGCAGGCACGTCACACCATCTCATGCTACGCATCCGAATCCGTTGCTAGGTAACTGCCACAGATAATAGGGGACAACAACAATCAGTATGAGCTGACACAGCTCAATGTACAATGTACACAACCGCGGCGCTGGCGCTGCCTTCCCCATCCGCTCCAGCCTACGCCATGTAAAAGCCTCACAGGCAGGCACGTCACACCATCTCATGCTACGCATCCGAATCCGTTGCTGGGTAACTGCCACAGATAATAGGGGACAACAACAATCAGTATGAGCTGACACAGCTCAATGTACAATGTACCCAACCGCGGCGCTGGCGCTGGCGCTGCCTTCCCCACCCGCTCCAGCCTACGCCATGTAAAAGCCTCACAGGCAGGCACGTCACACCATCTCATGCTACGCATCCAAATCCGTTGCTGGGTAACTGCCACAGATAATAGGGGACAACAACAATCAGTATGAGCTGACACAGCTCAATGTACAATGTACCCAACCGCGGCGCTGGCGCTGGCGCTGCCTTCCCCACCTGCTCCAGCCTACGCCATGTAAAAGCCTCACAGGCAGGCACGTCACACCATCTCATGCTACGCATCCGAATCCGTTGCTGGGTAACTGCCACAGATAATAGGGGACAACAACAATCAGTATGAGCTGACACAGCTCAATGTACAATGTACACAATCGCGGCGCTGGCGCTGCCTTCCCCACCCGCTCCAGCCTACGCCATGTAAAAGCCTCACAGGCAGGCACGTCACACCATCTCATGCTACGCATCCGAATCCGTTGCTGGGTAACTGCCACAGATAATAGGGGACAACAACAATCAGTATGAGCTGACACAGCTCAATGTACAATGTACACAATCGCGGCGCTGGCGCTGCCTTCCCCACCCGCTCCAGCCTACGCCTTGTAAAAGCCTCACAGGCAGGCACGTCACACCATCTCATGCTACGCATCCGAATCCGTTGCTGGGTAACTGCCACAGATAATAGGGGACAACAACAATCAGTATGAGCTGACACAGCTCAATGTACAATGTACACAATCGCGGCGCTGGCGCTGCCTTCCCCACCCGCTCCAGCCTACGCCTTGTAAAAGCCTCACAGGCAGGCACGTCACACCATCTCATGCTACGCATCCGAATCCGTTGCTGGGTAACTGCCACAGATAATAGGGGACAACAACAATCAGTATGAGCTGACACAGCTCAATGTACAATTTTGCTAAACTCATCTCCGCTTTATTCAATTTAAATTGTTTATAATTCTCTGTTAGTGCTTGTATTAAACACGGCCAAAGGAAGGCACGTACATATCTGTACGCTTGACAAGAATTCACGGTCAAGCACCATAATGATGATGATGATGTTTGGTTTATGGAGTGTTCAACTACGCTGTCATCAGCGCCCGTACAAAGTTCCAGTTTGTTCACAGTCCAATTTATTTCACAGTCCAATCCAGCCACTGTCACGAATGATGAAGCTGATGATGAAATGATGATGACAACACAAACATCTAGTCCCCGAGCAGAGTAAATCCCCAGTCCGGCCGGGAATCGAACCCAGGACCCTGTGATCAGGAGGTAGCAACGCTAGCCGCTAGACTACGAGCTGCAGACGTCAAGCGCCGTGTGCAAGCATTCTTGAACGTCCGATGTGTTATTCTTCCCCATCATTCTGACCGTTCAAGCTGCTTAGGGCTTGATCAATTTTCATTTACGCAAAATTGTGCAAGCGCACCAAAGTACACATGCTTGACCGTGTGTACTGAAAATGTACAGCCTTGTACAAGTAAACGTCTGTTTTGAAACAGTTTTCGTATCGGCACTATGTTCAGTGATGTGAAGCAAATAAATTGCAAACTGCTATAAGCATTTCATCGAGTATACGAATCTATACTCTACACTATCCACAAAATACAAAGCAAGTGACCCTGTCAAACAAAGATGTCTTTATTAAGAAGATATATTCTACTAAAACCAAGTACAGGAGGAGAAAAATGCAAGGTATTTATTCATCTTGGGCGGGAAGAGCTCAGATGAATAAATCAATGAACGTATTCCGTCGGTATTTATTGCGGTTTAGCAGCCGCTCTCATGTTTTTATTCTGCTTTTTAATCACTTGTGTTAAGAGTGATAAGAGTTTCAAGTGTGAAGTGAAGTTGTCTGAAAACATGGTTGTCATATGAGTAACGACCAAATACAACGAACAAGAACGAACAAAAAAAAAAAAAATAAAAAATGGTAGAGAACTTGCCCTCGAAAGGCAAAGGTTCCGAATTCGAGTCTTCGTCCGCGGACAGTTTTAAACTGCCAGGAAGTTTCATATCAGCGCACACTCCGCTGCAGAGTGAAAATCTCATCCTGTTATAAAAGACATCTTTTTACCGTGAAGAAAATTGTTATATACCAAAGAGCAAAGTAGAAAAAAAAACTCTTTTGAATGACCATGTCTGCATGACACGCAATTCACTATTCACATGAATAGACAAAATAATACAGTAATGCGCCAACAGATGATCATGAGAACAATGTTTCCCAACCCCTTTCAACTCACTCTTTCCTGACCTTCTCCAAATAACCTCCAAATGAAATATCCAATCGTCCGAACAGTCGTTTGTTAGCATAAGTTACTTCCTTAGGGTAACAAGACATACGTGAACAATTAAGAGACACCAATCAAAACAATATTATTTCAGATTAAATCCACTGATGATTCCTTGACGAAAAAGGCGAAACGCGTCTGGAACGTAAATAAATATAAACTGAAGCAAGGAAGAGGCGTTTCAATTTATAAAACAAATATTTGTGCTTACTGTGGATAAAGGCTACATGAATATACTGGTTGCAAATTGGTTTCTTTGCCGCTTTAGTGATATTAGTGTAGCAAACGTATATTTAACACCAATAGTACAATTTATTTTAAACTCTTGCGATGATTAAATGTTTCATCACTGTTACAGATGTATTGAATTCGACAAAGTACATCGATGAATCATAGACTATCGACACTCTACAGCACGGATTTACTAACCTATACCACAGCCTGACAACTAAGTTAAAATAACCCACCGTTAGAACTATTAATGCTCTACATCAGGCAATCAGACACGAAGAGAGCTTCGGCGACAGAACTATCGTCAAAGCCCAGCAAGGAGTTGTGTTTTATTTTATCATTTTCACAGCACCCGAGACGCTAGGGCTCTTATTGCCAGCTGTTGAAAGATAGTTATAGAACTAGTTGTCCATTTCAGGTATCGTTAGACATGACTTACTATTGAATGTAGATTTCCAAGTGTACTAAAAACGTTTATGACTCTGTACACATAGTCATTTTTCCAGAATACGACGCTGTTGAAGACTTCACGATTTAGTTCAGTTTTAACAGATCTCTTGTGTGGAATCAACCCTAATTATTCCCCCTAAGAAAATATGGTTATATAGTTCTCTTCACCACTCGTAAACAGCAGGACTGTGTTACCGTGGTTCCTTGCGGCAATAGTGATTGGAGTTAAGGCGGGCGATGATGCTTATGAACTTCATTAATCATTGACGGAAGGCGTTCCATTGACTTTCCGCCAGCGAAATGTTAGATCTGACGTAAGATTTTCCCTTCCTTTTGGAGGACTACAGCAGTTCTTTATTCCACTGTACTCTCGTTGAAGCTACAACTTTCATAGAAAATCTGGAGATAATTGTTCATCTTCAACAGTTTCCTTAGCGAGAAATATGTTCCGTCATTTAAGTCACACCAGTGAACAAATACTATCATGTAATTATAAAAGTCTTCATTCAAAGTGATCTCGAATTCCACAGACTAAAGTTTTGGATATTGTTCGGAGATATTTTCAGAGTATTTTGATAGAAGAGACCCATTACAGAGCAATAGTGTGGTTGATTTATTCGGTTTATTACAGCAATTACCTTTGTTTCTGTACAAATAAAGTGACGACAGTGCCGGCTGCAATGACTACAGTTCTTGTGGATAACACGGATGCAGTTGTTCTTCGTGTGAGTTTATCTGCACAGTTGTTTGGCCTGTGTTCAACGCTCGTGTAACGCGCATTCTACTGGTGGGACGAATGTCGCCAGTCGCTTGTAGCATCGTACATTCTAACATGAGTGGATCCGGTTTCTAGTAGGCGCCTATTTAAAGACGCAAAAGTCCCGTGTTGTGATCGCTGTCGCCTCGAGAGCAGCTCGGCATAGCGTACTTGTGCTCCTCTTACAGTGCATTCAGTGAGTCCGTGCACGAGGTGCATACCGCCCAACTCTGCATCGGTAATGATAACGAACACCAACACCAGTGGAAAAAAAATAATTCCAAGACCGAGAGACAGAAGCGAGCAGTTGGGAAGAGTGTTGTAACCGGAGAAGGAATTCATTTATTCCCGGCCGGATCGGAGGTTTCCTCCACTCGAAAACTGGGTGTTGGGTTGTTATTACTTTCGTATCGTCATAATTGACATCCCTTTTCAGATGGCTGGACAGGCTTGGCCTGAATGCCAATAAATTAAAAAAAAAAAAAAAACGAAGGCAACACACGATGTTTACTGGTGGCTGTTTGAGTCTAGTGAGCGATTTAGAATCATATGAAGGAGTGCGGGTTAGAAACCGCCATAAGCAGTTTTGGTAATTTTTACTATTTTTGTTGTTGCAAGTTATGAAGTTGTCTTTTGCGCAGTCTTATAAATATTAGGTGTACTACTTATGGAAGTGCTGTAAAATATGTTAAAGCTGTTAGGAGTGTTTTATTAATTCTTCATTTGAAAGGTTTTACGATGAGTTAAATTACGAATATTTTTAGAAGTAGTTTCGTATCGTGTGAACGATCAATCCACACTTTATCGTCACTGAGTTCGTTTAGTGTCTTTACAGTTTCCCTTGACGTGAAGACGAATATTTGTGCTAGATTCCAGTAGCTTCTATGTCGAAATGTATTTAACTTGTAACTGGTTTTCGGTTATACTACTTCTTAATTTCACTTGCTGTTTATTGAAGTAGAGCAATAATGTAACAGATAGCCTATTATATAAGCTATTGACAAGACATTCTCGACTGCAGCGCTTTTGAATTTGTATGCAATAATTGTTTCTAGATACATGACCATCTTGTACCTGGCAATAGTGTTTGACTTTTGGAAAACCTTACTAAATGGTTCAAATGGCTCTAAGCACTATGGGACTTAACATTTGAGGTCATCAGTCCCCTAGACGTAGAACTACGTGAACCTAAGTAACCTAAGGACATCACACACGTCTATGCCCGAGGCAGGGTTCAAACCTGTGACCTTAGCAGCAGGTCGGTTCCGGACTGAAGCGCCTGGAACCGCTCCGCCACAGCGGCCGGCTGAAAACCTTACTAGTGAGCATTTTTATAATTTCATAAAAGACTGCAGCGCACATAAAGTGAATGCTATAATTTCAAAACTGAGTAGGAAAATACGAGGGCTATTGGGAAAGTAAGGTCAGATCGGGTGCAAAATGGAAACCACAGTGAAAATCAAGTCGTTCTTCTCAGTTCTGAGCGCACAGTGAGCGCGTAAACTTGCTTAAATAAATAGTATCTTCCGCCATGCATGAGTGGCTGGTGAGAGATTTCGCCTGTGTCAAGCGTTTTCCTTTTCATGACAATTTTCAGCCGCGCTCTGCAGGGGCATTGAAGATGCTCCTGCAGCGTTTTGGATGGAAAATGTTTCATCACTCACAAAACATCCCATAATCGCCTCCCCTTGAGTTTTACCTCTACTCGCAAGAACCGCTGGCTGTGAGGTCAAAATTTGGAGACGGAGAACAAGTCGTAGACCAGCGTAGGGAATTGGCCGAAAGCACCTACGGCTGACTTCTATGACGAGCTTCCTGCAATGTTGGTGCAACGCTAAGACGAATACCTAAGTCGGAGCGGCGGCTAAGAAGAGGAGTAACTGGAAGATGTACCTAACTTTTGCAGATAAGATATTTTTGGTTTTCGCTGTTGTTTCCATACTCTGAAAATATCGCTGAATAACCTCCGAAATTTTGTCTGTGGGGTTCTGGTTTTTCCTGTAGGAAACCCACTGTAACAGTGAATGCTTGCGTCCACCAGAAGCGATTATCTAATTCCTGCCAAATAAATTTGACCTGTTTTGGTTTCAGTTCTGATCATTTTTAATAAGAACTACAGCATTAATGACTCATGGTGTGTGAAGCAGCATATCTCACACCTTTACTATTCTTAACATATTTGGTGAAAGGTAGTACAAAATCAGTCGAAGGTTGTCTCTGAAGTTTTCAGTATTATTTTTGTGAAAAATCACACATATACTTGTTGAACTGTAGATAGTTCCATACAGCTTAAGGTGTAGATCTGTCCTTTAGTAGTGCTTTGATGGTGACAGAACAATTTCATGCCATAATATTGTTGTGTATGTTCGAACAGCAGAATAATTTTCTGATTTTAATCCAAAAGATGACTTCAATACAAGAGAATATAGAAGAAACTACTGAAAGAATAGGACTGGACCAAAAGATTCCTTTTTAATGCACACAGCGTGGATTCCGAAAGAAAACGTTGGGAACGAACCATTTCACAAGTGCATCCCGACGCAAAAAAGGGTGTTGTCCGAGAGCGCACGGTCACCCACGCTGTTACAGAAGGGACACTGACTTAGTTTAATATGAACTGAGAAGGAAGTCGGTTGCATCTTTGAAAAACGATCTCGGCGTTCCACTGGAGTGATAATGTAAAACCAAGGGACTCATATAACGGCATGGACTATACATTGTGACCACCGTTTCTCTCCAATTCAAGTATAGATCGTCACACTATAAGGCTTATAGTTAAGGCTAGAAGTTTTTCAAGCATGTTTCCCTGGTGTCAGCATACCAAGTAACCATATCGCGTGACTACATGTAACGATTTACGTCATATTAGTATTCAGTGATTCTTTCACATTTACACAATGTATTTTGTTCTGTTTGCTTTGGTTGAGATATAGTGTTTCCCTATTAACGTCTAGCGGTTCTAGGCGCTCAGTCAGGAACCGCGCGACTGCTACGGTAGCAGGTTCGAATCCTGCCTCGGGCATGGATGTGTGTGATGTCCTTAGGTTATTTAGGTTTAAGTAGTTCTAAGTTCTAGGGGACTTATGACCACAGATGTTGAGTCCCATAGTGCTCAGAGCGATTTGAACCCTATTAACGGGGCGTTTTCATCTTCCAACTGGCTTGTTTTTTATCGCTTCTATTCCTCCACTTGCAAAAACCGCTAGAACAATGTAGGCCTATTACGTCGTTGGAAATCTCTAGGAACTAACATTGCCGGCTAATGTATACACTTGTAAAAAAGTCAAAACGGCTCCTATTTCACTGGAAATGGATTATACCTGAGTTTAAAATAGGTAAAGTATCGTTATCTGATCAGCGCAAAGTAAACGATGTAATTTTCTTCCGTAACGGTATCGAAACTAGTTCCTACACACGCGTTACCCATTATTCGCGGTGTATTTGGTCGTGGTTCCGAGAAAATGAAAGCAGAAAGAAAAAGACTCACCTGAAAGGCAACCGCTTAGTCCCCACTACTTGTGCACCGTATTCCTTTCGCGGAAAGAAAAGACCACATCATGCGTTGGAGGTAATGCGACAGCTGGGGACGATCGTAATTAGCTGGGAAGCTGATCAAGGACTGCCCGCTGACAGCATGAATGCCGAGGAATCCTAATCTAAACTGGTAATGGGGGCGCTCTTTAACATTTTCTCTGTACGCCCGCAGCCAGCGTGCTTCGGATTCCGTGAAATCAGCGGTCTCTGCTAATTACGTACGACGTTCGCCTCGCGCAACGCAATTTTCCGTCCTAATACCGAATCTACGAGGCCTGTTTGCACTAGCGACGTCACGCGCGTTGACGAAAAAGACTAAAGCACCGTGGCTATGAGCGTGACTGGGACTTGTGCGTAACGCATGGTATAGTCTTCAGAGCAAAGAGCACGTTTCGTCAGTTAATATAACTTGCGGAATGGTTGTGACGGCCGTAAAGTATAAACTCGAAAGCCGGCTTTTGCTGAGAGTGTTCCATGATTATTTTACCATAGAAGACCTGTATTACTAGACAGCTAACGAGATACATCGTTTATGGTTCATAATGCGTGGTCCCAGTTGCAGGATGCCTACTTAAAGGCAATAAAAATATGATTTTCCGTCTTTCACATAATTATTGACACAATTTAAAAATTTAGAAAGCCGTCATAATTTACTTATTAAGAGTTATAATCTTATGTTAAATGTTTAACGCCGTAAGACAAATACTACAGCTAGAAACTGTGTTGTTGTCTTGAGCATTCCCAGATTATTAACTAAAAAAAAAAAGAAATATAGTAAGCGCGATGAAGGAATTATCCGAATAAATGGGAAACCCAGACCATTACTCAAGCTTGTCGGGCCGTTTACCTGGTGACAACCTACACTCATGCCCAAAAATTAAGGATAATGCTGATACATGGTGAAACAACGCTCTGGTGGGCGGTTTGCGGGTTTAAATCACCTCGGGGTATGGCCATGTGTTGCATTTGACCTGCGGACGTCGCACGGTGGCGCTGGCAGCAGTCCACATACGCAGAGATGTGTTGGGGCATGTCAGAGTACGGAGCAGCGAGTAAGTGCGCAGACTTTTTCAGACGTGCTAATGGTGACTGTGTGTTGAAAATGGCTCAAAGAACACATATTGATGACGTTATGAGGGGTAGAATACTAGGGCGACTGGAGGCTGGTCAAACACAGCAGGTCGTAGTACGGGCCCTCCGTGTGCCACAAAGTGTGATCTCGTGTGCAGGTGCTGCAGCTCGGGACGTCCACAGTGTACAACACCACAAGAAGTCCGATATCTCACCATCAGTGCCCGCAGACAGCCACGGAGTACTGCAGGTAGCCTTGCTCGGAACCTTACCGCAGCGACTGGGTTGTCTCCACACAGTCTACAGACGACTGAACAGACATGGTTTATTCGCCCGGAGACCTGCAATGTGCATTCCACTGACCCCTGGTCACAGGAGACCCCATAAAGCCTGGTGTCAAGAACACAGTACATGGTCATTGGAACAGTGGTCCCTGGTTATGTTCACAGACGAGCCCAGGTAGAGTCTGAACAGTGATTCTCGGCGCGGTTTCATCTGGCGTGAACCAGGAACCAGATACCAACCGCTTAATGTCCTTGAAAGGGACCTGTATGGAGTCGCAGGTTAGAATCCTGCCTCGGGCATGGATGTGTGTGATGTCCTTAGGTTAGTTAGGTTTAAGTAGTTCTAAGGGACTGATGACCTAAGATGTTAAGTCCCATAGTGCTCAGAGCCATTTGAACCATTACAACCCTGCATCTCTTTGGCAGAGGAACTGTAACAGATCAGGTGTATTGGGACGTCATTTTGCACCAGTATGTCCCCCTTTTCCGTGGTGCAGTGGGTCCCACCTTCCTCCTGATGTACGATAACGCACGGCCCCGTCGAGCTGTCATCGTGGAGGAGTACCTTCAAACAGAAAATATCAGGCGAATGGAGTGGCCTGCCTGTTCTGCAGACCTAAACCCCATCGAACACGTCTTGGATGCTCTCGGTCGACGTATCGCTGCACGTCTTCAAACCCTTTCGACACTTCAGGAACTCCGACAGGCACTGGTGCAAGAATGGGAGGCTATACCCCAGCAGTTGCTCGACCACCTGATCCTGAGTATGCCAGCCACGTTGTGTGGCACTACATTCTGCAATTATCCTTAATTTATTAGCATGAGTGCAGTTAGTATCCCATCGCTGTCAGGGGCGCCTCCACACACGTCATCACTTGTCATCGGGGCTCAGTTCGAAGCGGGATTTACCACTGGAGACAGTTCTACTCCATTCAATGAGATCCCATGGCGAATGCGCCCGATACCAACATAAACGGGCTTGTTGGCGTACAGAGCTACAGAGCTCAATGGTAGTGGCACAAGAGGGGCTGTATTGCTGTGTTCGGCCACTGTTCACCCATTCCTCCCAAAATCGTCAGATAATGGCGTCGCTCCTATTCAGATTTCCAGTGATTTGCCGATTACCTCCAATCGGCTTCCCTGAGCCCAACTACACGTCCTCTCCCAAATGCTGACTTCTGAGTACACTGTTCACGTGCCTACCTGTGAGGCATAGTTACTCTCCAACTGGGTACACGGAATGAAATTCGTGGAGACTTTATGCCCTGCTGTCGACATGTGCCCTGTTTCTTATCCTCGGCAGCAGCGCGGTGAAATTGCGCTGCAGTGTCACGCATTCATCCATCGGCGTCCAAATCTTACAGTTTTGCATTTTCCGTCGATACTTCCATGGTTATCGATTTGTGATCCATTTGCATAACTCCTTGTTTTTTGCCGTATCAGGCACGACATATTAATTCATTACTTCTTTCCTGTTAACCCTATTCGCAGTACTTTCGCAGGAAGTAGCCACGAATACCACTGAAAGTACCGACATAATTATATCACCGTACGACTCACAGTTCACAAGATACGACGTCGTAAAGATTGAGATGCGTAAAAACTAGTTTTTGCTCAAAACGGAGCCCAAATTACTCACACCATATTCATCCAGTGCTGATAATGAGAGCAGCTAGTGACTTCCAGGAAAATTTAAACATAATTTCACACCCTTTCTTAACTTATTCTTGCTTACACTCTTAATTTCACACATTCAAGATTTTATCTGATTTATACAGTAACCGAACATTTGAAGCTGTAATATAGTTTTGTATGGGAGTTCGATTCCTTCAAGAATTGGGGGTTTACTGATTTTGCTATATGTTGTTGTTGTGGTCTTCAGTCCTGAGACTGGTTTGATGCAGCTCTCCATGCTGCAACCTACTGCAACCTACATCCTTCTGAATCTGCTTAGTGTATTGATCTCTTGGTCTCCCTCTACGATTTTTACCCTCCACGCTGCCCTCCAATGCTAAATTTGTGATCCCTTGATGCCTCAAAACATGTCCTACCAACCGATCCCCTCTTCTGGTCAAGTTGTGCCACAAACTTCTCTTCTCCCCAATCCTATTCAATACCTCCTCATTAGTTACGTGATCTACCCACCTTATCTTCAGCATTCTTGTGTAGCACCACATTTCGAAAGCTTCTATTCTCTTCTTGTCCAAACTGGTTATCGTCCATGTTTCACTTCCATACATGGCTACACTCCATACAAATACTTTCAGAAACGACTTCCTGACACTTAAATCTATACTCGATGTTAACAAATTTCTCTTCTTCAGAAACGATTTCCTTGCCATTGCCAGTCTACATTTTATATCTTCTCTACTTCGACCATCATCAGTTATTTTACTCCCTAAATAGCAAAACTCCTTTACTACTTTAAGTGTCTCATTTCCTAATCTAATCCCCTCAGCATCACCCGATTTAATTTGACTACATTCCATTATCCTCGTTTTGCTTTTGTTGATGTACATCTTATATCCTCCTTTCAAGACACTGTCCATTCCGTTAAACTGCTCTTCCAAGTCCTTTGCTGTCTCTGATAGAATTACAATGTCATCGGCGAACCTCAAAGTTTTTACTTCTTCTCCATGAATTTTAATACCTACTCCGAATTTTTCTTTTGTTTCCTTTACTGCTTGCTCAATATACAGATTGAATAACATCGGGGAGAGGCTACAACCCTGTCTTACTCCTTTCCCAACCACTGCTTCCCTTTCATGCCCCTCGACTCTTGTAACTGCCATCTCCTTTCTGTACAAATTGTAAATAGCCTTTCGCTCCCTGTATTTTACCCCTGCCACCTTCAGAATTTGAAAGGGAGTATTCCAGTTAACGTTGTCAAAAGCTTTCTCTATGTCTACAAATGCTAGAAACATAGGTTTGCCTTTTCTTAATCTTTCTTCTAAGATAAGTCGTAAGGTTAGTATTGCCTCACGTGTTCCAACATTTCTACGGAATCCAAACTGATCTTCCCCGAGGTCCGCTTCTACCAGTTTTTCCATTCGTCTGTAAAGAATTCGCGTTAGTATTTTGCAACTGTGACTTATTAAACTGATAGTTCGGTAATTTTCACATCTGTCAACACCTGCTTTCTTTGGTATTGGAATTATTATATTCTTCTTGAAGTCTGTGGGTATTTCGCCTGTCTCATACATCTTGCTCACCAGATGGTAGAGTTTTGTCATGACTGACTCTCCCAAAGCCATCAGTAGTTCCAATGGAATGTTGTCTACTCCCGGGGCCTTGTTTCGCCTCAGGTCTTTCAGTGCTCTGTCAAACTCTTCACGCAGTATCTTATCTCCCATTTCATCTTCATCTACATCCTCTTCCATTTCCATAATACTGTCCTCAAGTACATCGCCCTTGTATAAACCCTCTATATACTCCTTCCACCTTTCTGCCTTCCCTTCTTTGCTTAGAACTGGGTTGCCATCTGAGCTCTTGATATTCATATAAGTGGTTCTCTTCTCTCCAAAGGTCTCTTTAATTTTCCTGTAGGCAGTATCTATCTTACCCCTAGTGAGACAAGCCTCTACATCCTTACGTTTGTCCTCTAGCCATCCCTGCTTAGCCATTTTGCACTTTCTGTCGATCTCATTTTTGAGACGTTTGTATTCCCTTTTGCCTGCTTCATTTACTGCATTTTTATATTATCTCCTTTCATCAATTAAATTCAATATTTCTTCTGTTACCCAAGGATTTCTATTAGCCCTCGTCTTTTTACCTACTTGATCCTCTGCTGCCTTCACTACTTCATTCCTCAGAGCTACCCATTCTTCTTCTACTGTGTCCCTTTCCCCCATTCCTGTCAATTGTTCCCTTATGCTCTCCCTGAAACTCTCTACAACCTCTGGTTCTTTCAGTTTATCCAGGTCCCATCTCCTTAAATTCCCACCTTTTTGCAGTTTCTTCAGTTTCAATCTGCAGTACATAACCAACAGATTGTGGTCAGAATCCACATCTGCCTCTGGAAATGTCTTACAATTTAAAACCTGGTTCCTAAATCTCTGTCTTACCATTATATAATCTATCTGATACCTATTAGTATCTCCAGGATTCTTCCAGGTATACAACCTTCTTTTATGATTCTTGAACCAAGATTTTGCTATAAAGAATTATAATTTTACGCGTATCAAATTCCAAGTTTTTTAGATAACTTTCGGACTATAAAGTACCTGCTCGCTTAAGGGGTATTTAGTTATTACTTTTTATCTACTTTGTATTATAATTCACTTACTTTACAACAACAATGTACCGCTACATGAAGAATTAAATGTGCTGAATTTTCATGTTACTCTACTTGTTTGTCGATTCCATTTTTACTGTTCTGAATATGAATTAAGTTTACACCGTCTGTAATGCTATCCTTCCTCGTTTTTAGCTTTTTCTGCTGCTATCACTCTAACATTTAGATGGCTACCTGTCGTTTCCTATGGCATCTTTGTCCGCCCTCAGTCGGGTCTTACTTTACTGTGACGGGAAAGGAGAGTTGATTAATATGCAGGTATAACTGTATCTACTGATGTTACCACTGTTACAACACCATGTACTACTGCTACAATAACAATGTAAGTATTACAGTTACAAAAGAAAAGTCGCTGTTACTGCCGCCACCATCTACAGCCAGCACCTCATGGGGAGATGATTCACCTCCTTGCCACACCACAGCTCTCAGTGTGTCTCGGCGCAAGGAAAGAAAAACCGTGTTCTAAATAGTTAACTACACTCCGATTAAAATTACTTCATAGTTGACATGTCACTTCCCGCTACATTGTTACCACATTTGCTGCCGACTGCCGGCCGCGGTGGCCGTGCGGTTCTAGGCGCTGCAGTCCGGAACCGCGGGACTGCTACGGTCACAGGTTCGAATCCTGCCTCGTGCATGGATGTGTGTGATGTCCTTAGGTTAGTTAGGTTTAAGTAGTTCTAAGTTCTAGGGGACTGATGACCTAAGATGTTAACTCCCATAGTGCTCAGAGCCATTTGAATCATATTTTGCTGCCGACTACGACTCGGTTACAGACGTATACAAACACGGAAGGTCACTTCACATATGTCCGAAAGAACAATTACCATCTCCATATAGTTAAGGCTAGCTGGCCATTGACCTTCTTTTGTGCGGATGCACACGCATTGCCCGAACTCTTACGGGAATCGGTAAGATTCTCTGCCGCGAGTAATGAGTATAATGGGCAGGGGCACTACGAATGTAGTGTGTGGACATTAAGTTGGGAATGTGGGTCTCACGGGGAGCGTGCAAGGGATAAATCCATGCAGTCGCACTGTCCTCTGTGCCCTCGGTGGCTCAGATGGACAGAGCGTCTGCCATGTAAGCAGGGGATCCCGGGTTGGAGTCCCGGTCGGGGCACACATTTTCAACCGTCCCCGTTGATGTATATCAACGCCTGTAGGCAGCTTAAGGTTTTGATATACTTATCATTTCATTCTATAGCTGTACGGTCACCGATAGTATCTATTCTTTCGGACATGTCTGAAAGAACAGATAACATCTTCATTTATTCATATAGTGCCAAACTTGGGTGCTATGCCTCATGCATTCGGCAAGTACGTCACGTCTGTCGATTCTATGCCATCTTGAAAAAGGATGGCCGTTCCTCCTTCCCCTTCACTAAATGATAGGCTATAGGTGATGTAGCCATAGAGGTCTAACTGCACCTTTGGACAGCCCACCTGAAGAAGGACAATTTCCAAGACTGCCGCTCTTATCATGTCGAGTAACATGTGGGTCTTGACAGAGGAGTGAATACCATTGACACATCAAGTAATGGAGTCTAGGCGCGGGCGCGCGCCCATGGCGGGGTCAGACACAAAGAATCCACCCAGCTGCTTGATGTGCATAGCTGTGATGTACGGTCTCCTGTCAGGGAGGACCCTCCAGACTCAATGCGGGCCATGGTCGTCGTGTGCTGCAAGTCATCCACCTCTATGTCGCCTGCCCAATCGCCAAGAGCGGATTAGGAGATCAGTCTTGGCTATCCACTTTCATGGGAGCCCAAGTTCCAGGAGTCTACCCAATTCGCCTCGTCTTCAGGACTACCAGGAGACGCAAGTGTTCCATACTGCCTTTTGAATGAGGCTGCTGGAATCCATTACAGCTGCAGATTCTGCGATGGTGTCGTTGCCTTCTTCCAACATCACCTCCCCATCCTGGAGATTTCCTTCAACTGGCAATTGTCTCTTCTTGTCCCGCATGGGTTACTTTTGTTTGCGAGTCAACGACTCAACATCGGCCGGAAGTCGGGGTTCAGAAAACCCTGCTTCCGATCCTGACAGTAAGGGCGGGAGGGTGCCCCTGGCGCCACGATGTGCAGAGGCTGCAAGAACTCCTGCTCAGAACTCATAGTGGCTTGAGGTGGTATCTGGTTTTGGTCATCCGTCACATCGTGTCGTGCCACCTCCACATTCGTTAGCGGGAGGAGGTCATCGTGGATCACTGGGGGAGTTCCGCACGGGGCAACTGGACGAGGTGTTCCTGCAGACACGGAGATCGGACATGGCCCTCCTGGCCGCAGCGCGAGTAGGACCCCCCCCCCTCGCCCCCCCCCCCCCACCCCACCCCCTGGTTGTCCATCATACACAACATTAGAGCAGCAGCCACCAACGAAAACATATCGTGGAACGTGCGTCGCTGGCGTACCCCATTGAACACTGGGTACATTTCAAAGGTGCTCCACTTCTATTATGTGTGGCTCAAAGTAGTGCCGTATGGTCGCAGTGTGTCAACGATGAGGCTGGCAGGAACTTGCGTACCGTACGCACCCCCGACCAGCATGGTCGACCCAGTTTGTCACAGACTGCCTCGTTAATCAGTTTGAGGAATACTGTGCTGGGTACAATAGACAAATGGATACCTATCATTTCTTGCGGTTCTGTGTGCATTCTCGAAGAAATCGTTCTATTTCAAGGGCCTTCGGTATTAGGTCGATACTTCCAAAGTTAGTTTCATTGTAGCTTGTCAATACAACGACGCAGCACCGCGCGCTAACGGGTAAACAAGAGCACCTGTGGATTGCCGCTCGGCGCGCCGAGCTCATCCGCACCGAGTCACAGCTGAAAGCCGACTGGTACATTTGGCAAGACTCGAACCTAACACCATCTATATGTGAGGTTTATACCATAATCACTACGCTATGCCACGGCGCTGGATAACGTATCTAAATTTATAACTGTGGTGACTCCGTCGCAGTAATGAATCGCAGCCTTCCAGTATTCGGCTTCATGCAGTGTCGAGCGTAGCTTATTTAATGTAAACCGATCTCTGTGATTATGACACTTGTATCTGTGACGCTAAATTACTGTGCGGAAGTATGTGGTAGTGCCTGGTTAATGGAGTGTGTGAAAGATGGATATTTCTTTACTATCGTTGTGTGTGTGTGGGGGGGGGGGGGTGTTCGTTTCGTGTGTGGTTATCGTGTGCGAAGAAACACGAAATAAGAGTGCCAAGAGTCCTACATCCACAATTCGGAATCCAAATCATCAAGAAAGAAAACCGGAAAAGTACATGAGGTGAACTGACCAATCTTTGTGGCAGTGTCACAACGGCGAACGGTTTGGGTGTGACGTTGCGCGCTCTGGTCCGACGAAACCAGCTCCAACGTCTGACACGTCAACTATCAAGTAATTTTAATCGGGCTATAGATAAGATATGGTAGAATACTGAAGATGTTACACTGAAAGACGTACGGTGCATACCGAGTAAAGCAAGGCGACACCTTTCAACACTGGAACTCTTTCTATGCCAAGTGTCGACCCAGAATAGTGAAAAAGTTTCTGAAATTCGGGGTGTAGAGAGAGCGTTACATTAATGTGAAACGCGGTTGATAGAAAAATGGAAAGAAATGAAACTGGAGACATACGAAGAGCAATGCTGTGAAGGGATTTTAAAAAAAGTGAAACGATGTTAGAGAAACGACGGACACTCCACTTGAAGCACAGATATGACGATAATTTCGAGAATTAGTGGTGAATATCAGTTAACAGCTGTACAGCGAACTTAATGCGTGTGACAATGGAGCTGTCGACGACTATTTATTTCTCGTAAATATTGATGCCTCATGAAATGTCATGGGAAAATAGAAATAATGTGCTCGAGTGACAAAGATCTGTTTTTGCCACAGGTAACCATTCTTAGTCATATTTTCAATTTGATATCTATACATTTAAAGTGGTTGGTGCGAATTTTTCCTTTCGTAAATCGAGCATGATGTTACTTGTTGCAGACTCGATGTTATAACAAGCTCATCGGCCTGGCCCTTTTACTGAAACGAATTTTACGGCCTTTGTTACTTGTCTGCAGTAATATAGTCACTGTGATTGAAAAACTTTAGAGAAATATGTCCTTTAACATGAGTCGATGATACTTACTAGTTAACACTTTTCGGTCTGTTTCGCTTGCTTTCCCCTTGGCAATTGGCGTCTTTCCTTTTTCTGTTGTCCTACGGGAAAAATGCACTATTTCCTAATATGTAATTCTTTTACCTGACAGCTAATCCGTACGTGTGAGAACATTTCACCAGCCAACCAAAAAATAAATGACATATTCCAAAATTTTTATTTAACTGCTTCTAGTTTCCCAGAGTGTAGGCTATGGCTCCGTACCAAGGGACCGAATTTCTGTAATTTAAAAAAAAATACTTGTAGCCACACATCAATAAAAGAGCCGTATTTAAGTCACATTTTCATAGTGCTAAAATCAGTACGCAATGTATTCAGTGCCGCTCTGTTTTACTCCTTTCAACCTCTGCGCTCGTAGGTATGCCAAAATGACCCCTCCATGCTCTTTAGAAACAAAATTTGCTCATTTAAGGCAGAGCAGTGTTGCTTATATGTCAGCTCCTGCACAGTGCGTTGCGATGTTAAGGATGCTGATAATTCATCTTTAAACTTACATACTTGTTTCAATGATATCCCGTCCATCAATATAGCTTATTTTCCCTTATAAATTGTAATATGGTCATCGACTTTTTAAAGAGTCACAAAATACAATCGTCTCTTACCGAACTAACTTTGGATACGGATTTTTAACCTTATAGTTTTGAAATTTCTCCGTCCATTACAATGTGTGTGTGTGTGTGTGTGTGTGTGTGTGTGTGTGTGTGGAGGCGCTACTCTCAGGTCAAGGATCTCAAAGAGACCTCTGGATGCCTGCGGCCAGTCTGAAGCAACTGGCTTTTCGTAACCGGAATACGCAACGACGTTACATAATTTGCTGGATTTTCCAGATCTCATCTTCCTGAACACATGTTAACAACTTAAACAGCATTCGTGCTACAAGCAAGAAAGACACGGCGAATTAGAAATTTCTCCATCTCTCTGGAAACTAGCATCTGTGTAGTTTATTCAGAAACCCACGATGCTGCGCCTCAAGCAATTGGACAAACTGAACCAGAAATATAAACAGTGTCCGCCAGGCATATCTTTGAGTTCAAACTTTTTTTCGACACGGGTAGTTAATGTACTATATTCTAAAAGAGCTTACACATAAACTGTTGAACGTAATTACATATGCTAATTAACAGTCAGTCAAATTGTGTCTTTGAAAACATGTTACTCTTAGAGAATACTGAAATATTTATAGCGTGAATTTTCTCAATAATTAAGATACCTAATAACTCAAAATGTCAATATATACAGAAGAATCATACCAAGAGAATTGATACAATGTTTATATGCCGTGTTTATGAGAATCAACGGTAAAATCCCTGTACGACTGTCTCATTTAGGACTTCCTATGGTTTCGCTAAATTACCTTATATGAATTCTGGGCCAGTTACTTCACCGGGATGACTACCGAGTTCCTACTCTGATCGTTTTCCCGTTCAGTAATCTTCTTCTTCTTCTCCTTCTTCTTCTTCTTCTTCTTCTCCTTCTTGGTTAGGCAATTGCGAAATATGCTTTAATTCCTATGAAACAGCTCAAGGCATTGACAAAAATGGGGCGTTAGCAGATATTTCTTGTCAACTTAAGAATTCGAGTGATTGTAGAAACAATTTAGGGGACAGTACTGAATCTTGGAACATTTTTCATGCTTTCCCCCTGTAATAAAAGTTTAATATACACGGAAAAAACATCACCAAGAAGGAGTTGTGCGACATAAACTTAAGTTGGCAGACGTTTTTCTACATCTGAAAGATGTCTGTTAAAATTTCGCCCCAGTCACATAAGAGTGTCGCTAGAAGCGCCACTATGAGTATGCATATAAGAACTGATTTAAATACGATCTATAACGGTCGTGAGCGTTAGTTCCCTTTGAGATCTGACGTGGTGAGTTGATGTTAGTCAAGATTGCCCGTAAGGCGACAAAGACACCGTTGTCAACACCTCACTGAGTTTGAACGTGGTCGTATCCGACTGCGCTACTGCACGAAGACTTGTAAGGAATGTAGCCACCGTACATGATTGCTGGCAGTGGTGGTCACGACAATGTGCGGTCGCAAGAGGATCGAGCTTCGCACGGCCACGTCGCACTACCGAGAGGGAAGACCATCGTGTTCGGAGTACGGCTCTGGCGCATCGTACTGCAGCTGCAGCGGCAATTTGAGCAGCTGTTTGCACCACGCCGACACAACGAACTTTTACAAATCGGCTACTTTAAGGACAGATCCGAGCCAGCCGCCCTGTAGTTTGCATTCCACTGATCCCAGACCACCGCCATTTGCGACTTCAGGGGTGCCAAGCGAGAGCTCATTGCAGGGCAGCGTGGAGGACGCTTGTATTTTCAGATGAAAGCTGGTTCCGCTCCGGTGCCAGTGTTGGTCGTGTGTTGTTTAGGAGGTTAGATGAAGGCCTGCAAACGACCTGTCTGCGTGCTAGACACACTGGCCCCACACCTGAAATTATGGTCTAGGTTCCGATTTTGTATGAGAGCAGGAGCGCTGGCGGTTAACCTATGCACCCAGAAAGCAAGTTTGCACGCCCTTCTGGTGATTCGACCTGCTGTGCTGCCATTCATGAACAACATTGCAGTAGGTATTTCCCAATTGGATAACACTCGCCCACGTACAGCTGTTGTATCCCAACATGCATTACAGGGTGCTCGACATGTGCCTTGGCTTGCTCGATCACCAGATCTGCCTCCAGTCGAGCACATATGGGATATAACGGGGCGACAACTTGGCTCTGAGCACTATGTGACTCAACTGCTGAGGTCATTAGTCCCCTAGAACTTAGAACTAGTTAAACCTAACTAACCTAAGGACATCACAAACATCCATGCCCGAGGCACGATTCGAACCTGCGACCGTAGCGGTCTTGCGGTTCCAGACTGCAGCGCCTTTAACCGCACGGCCACTTCGGCCGGCGGGGTGACAACTCCAGCGTCATCCACATCCCTACACTGACAGACCAAGTGGAAGAGGCATCTAACTCTATCCGACCAACTGACATCCGGCACCTGTGTAACACAATACATGCACGTTTGCATGTTTGCGTTTAACATTCTGGAGTTTACACCGATTATTAATGTAGCAGCACTCCACATTAACAACGGCTCCTCTTGCGCTTTCATTAACCTGTGTTAATCACTTAAATATGTTACATATACCAGAAATTTTAGTACTCTACATTAATTACTTTTTGGTGTTGCGATTTTTTCCGGCGGTGTATTTTTAGATCATAATAAACAGATTTTATACAGAATTTTCCTGAAATTATAAGAATTACTATGAAAAATCAAGGTGTTTCCAAATGGGAAAACGTGTTCCTAAGCTCAATACGGCCGTGTACCTAAGAAGCAATACGCTATTGGAATTTAAAAGCATTGTTGTTGAGAAAATCTTTTAAAAAGATGTTCGCATGTGTGTTAAATCTTATGGGACTTAACTGCTAAGGTCATCAGTCCCTAAGCTTACACACTACTTAACCTAAATTATCCTAAGGACAAACACACACACCCATGCCCGAGGGAGGACTCGAACCTCCGCCGGGACCAGCCGCACAGTCCATGACTGCAGCGCCTTAGACCGCTCGGTCATTTGAACCATTTCCGACTAGAGACGGTTGGTATTCCCGTTACTGTAGTCATTTGGCTTTAGAATGCAAGTCATTTGGTCTGAAACTTTTAACTTTTTATTCAATATTTGTTGGTGCCGACCGTTGAACCCCTTCCTTCTGTACCTCGTCTTATACCAGGGCTTCCACACTCAATTCTTCACACATGTACTGCTGCGTGTTTACTGAGAAACTGCGCCGATCAACGTTTCTCAGTAGAAACGCTGCACCACATGCATGAGGTGGGTGCGCCAGCCGACGGAATAAGAGTGCGTGCAGAAGGAAGCATGCAGGCGGAGTTTAGCTGCCCAAGCTGCCCAAGGCTCACTGAAGGTTTTTCTATTTTTTGCATTGTTAATTAAGTTTCTTGTGTATTTTACGTGAAAATGAGAAAAATGATCTCGAAACACGTCGTCTTGTAATGTTTTCTAACACTTCGGATATTTAAATCGTGGCCCTGCAATGCACCAAGAGCTACTGGTCACAAACATTGCCATTTTATTCATGTCGCAACACATTTTCAGCTATCGAACTTCATTTGGTTTAGAATACTTAGTCAGATGCAATCATATATCATAGGCGTGGTGAAAATCGAAAGCCCGCATCTCGTGGTCGTGCGGTAGCGTTCTCGCTTCCCACGCCCGGGTTCCCGGGTTCGATTCCCGGCGGGGTCAGGGATTTTCTCTGCCTCGTGATGGCTGGGTGTTGTGTGATGTCCTTAGGTTAGTTAGGTTTAAGTAGTTCTAAGTTCTAGGGGACTGATGACCATAGCTCTTAAGTCCCATAGTGCTCAGAGCCATTTTTTTGAAAATCGAAAGTTACTGAATATAGAAATGCGCATTCTACGTGGGCAGCTGGAATATTCTCTTGCTGCGGTGCCTGCGGCACCAAACGTCCGTAAAAAAACCTACATCCCTAGAAACAGACCGTGCGCTGGACACAATGCTTTGGACGACACCACTGAAAGGTGACTCTCAACTTCACTGAAGAAGCTGAGTATCTCCTGTAGGTGAATAAGAGGAATATAATGTCAGTCAGGCCAAAGTCAGAATATTTAGCACTGAAGGATGTGCAGATGAGGTCTTGCAAGATCCAGGATGATGAGCTGATAGCGGACTGCAAATTTAATTACCTGGGGTCGTACATACTAAGGGGCGGCGGACTGGAAAGCGAGATACAACACCGAATAAATTCCGGTTAGAACAACTGGAGGAAAATAAATGGAATGTTGTGTGACAAGAAGGTGAGCATTGGGCTAATCCCGTGCGGTAGAAAGTCTTTTCACTTCTGTATTTAATCACCTATTTGTTACACTATTCTCTACAAAACACCAATAATCCATAACTGAATTAAATTAAACATCATCAAAAACCAGTTACATGATAACTCGTTTTGAAATATAAGCTTCTTGGAAAATAACTCAAATTTCTATTTTCAAGACAGAGAAAATTGTCGAGACATTACAGAAAGTCACCTCGCTTGTTTCGAGGTACAAGACGGTGTACAACCGAGAAAGTATGGTCTAACTGATCACATGTTGCATAAATATGTACAAAGGTTTTACTCACTATAAGATTCCGTAACTGAAAAATTAACAATATATTCCAAATACCTTTCGTATATTATACGAATATTAAGTGTGTTGTTGTTGTTGTTGTTGTGGTCTTCAGTCCTGAGACTGGTTTGATGCAGCTCTCCATGCTACTCTATCCTGTGCAAGCTACTTCATCTCCCAGTAACTACTGCAACCTACATCCTTCTGAATCTGCTTAGTGTATTGATCTCTTGGTCTCCCTCTACGATTTTTACCCTCCACGCTGCCCTCCAATGCTAAATTTGTGATCCCTTGATGCCTCAAAACATGTCCTACCAACCGATCCCTTCTTCTAGTCATGTTGTGCCACAAACTTCTCTTCTCCCCAATCCTATTCAATACCTCCTCATTAGTTACGTGATCTACCCACCTTATCTTCAGCATTCTTGTGTAGCACCACATTTCGAAAGCTTCTATTCTCTTCTTGTCCAAACTGGTTATCGTCCATGTTTCACTTCCATACATGGCTACACTCCATACAAATACTTTCAGAAACGACTTCCTGACACTTAAATCTATACTCGATGTTAACAAATTTCTCTTCTTCAGAAACGATTTCCTTGCCATTGCCAGTCTACATTTTATATCCTCTCTACTTCGACCATCATCAGTTATTTTACTCCCTAAATAGCAAAACTCCTTTACTACTTTAAGTGTCTCATCTCCTAATCTAATCCCCTCAGCATCACCCGATTTAATTTGACTACATTCCATTATCCTCGTTTTGCTTTTGTTGATGTTCATCTTATATCCTCCTTTCAAGACACTGTCCATTCCGTTCAACTGCTCTTTCAAGTCCTTTGCTGTCTCTGACAGAATTACAATGTCATCGGCGAACCTCAAAGTTTTTACTTCTTGTCCATGAATTTTAATACCTACTCCGAATTTTTCTTTTGTTTCCTTTACTGCTTGCTCAATATACAGATTGAATAACATCGGGGAGAGGCTACAACCCTGTCTTACTCCTTTCCCAACCACTGCTTCCCTTTCATGCCCCTCGACTCTTATAACTGCCACCTGGTTTCTGTACAAATTGTAAATAGCCTTTCGCTCCCTGTATTTTACCCCTGCCACCTTCAGAAATTGAAAGAGAGTATTCCAGTTAACGTTGTCAAAAGCTTTCTATAAGTCTACAAATGCTAGAAACGTAGGTTTGCCTTTTCTTAATCTTTCTTCTAAGATAAGTCGTAAGGTTAGTATTGCCTCACGTGTTCCAAGATTTCTACGGAATCCAAACTGATCTTCCCCGAGGTCCGCTTCTACCAGTTTTTCCATTCGTCTGTAAAAAATTTGTGTTAGTATTTTGCAGCTGTGACTTATTAAACTGATAGTTCGGTAATTTTCACATCTGTCAACACCTGATTTCTTTGGTATTGGAATTATTATATTCTTCTTGAAGTCTGTGGGTATTTCGCCTGTCTCATACATCTTGCTCACCAGATGGTAGAGTTTTGTCATGACTGGCTCTCCCAAGGCCATCAGTAGTTCTAATGGAATGTTGTCTACTCCCGGGGCCTTGTTTCGACTCAGGTCTTTCAGTGCTCTGTCAAACACTTCACGCAGTATCTTATCTCCCATTTTGTCTTCATTTCCATAATATTGTCCTCAAGTACTTCGCCCTTGTATAAACCCTCTATATACTCCTTCCACCTTTCTGCCTACCCTTCTTTGCTTAGAACTGGGTTTCCATCTGAGCTCTTGATATTCATACAAGTAGTTTTCTTCTCTCCAAAGGTCTCTTTAATTTTCCTGTAGGCAGTATCTATCTTACCCCTAGTGAGACAAGCCTCTACATCCTTACATTTGTCCTCTAGCCATCCTTGCTTAGCCATTTTGCACTTCCTGTCGATTTCATTTTTGAGACGTTTGTATTCCTTTTTGCCTGCTTCATTTACTGCATTTTTATATTTTCTCCTTTCATCAATTAAATTCAATATTTCTTCTGTTACCCAAGGATTTCTATTAGCCCTCGTCTTTTTACCTACTTTATCCTCTGCTGCCTTCACTACTTCATCCCTCAGAGCTACCCATTCTTCTTCTACTGTATTTCTTTCCCCCATTCCTGTCAATTGTGCCCTTATGTTCTCCCTGAAACTCTCTACAACCTCTGGTTCTTTCAGTTTATGCAGGTCCCATCTCCTTAAATTCCCACCTTTTTGCAGTTTCTTCAGTTTCAATCTGCAGTTCATAACCAATAGATTGTGGTCAGAATCCACGTCTGCCCCTGGAAATGTCTTACAATTTAAAACCTGGTTCCTAAATCTCTGTCTTACCATTATATAATCTATCTGATACCTATTAGTATCTCCAGGATTCTTCCAGGTATACAACCTTCTTTTATTAAGTGTGTAAAGCGCATAATATTTACAAATACTACAAAAACACAGCCTCATGTCTGACAACAACCACAAATATAAAACATGACGGAAACCGCTTATGGAGGTCTCCAACGCCCATTACTTCATGTGATTATAAAATCAGTCACTAGAGTGATGTACCGACCAAAGAACATCATATGCTCCTACGTACATTGTCCTGTATGTACAACACGCACACCTACTGTGTTGCCACCACCCAGCAACTACAAGTTCTAGGACAATTGCTTATCTTACTTGACAACGTATAACGTTATTGATACTTTGGAGTTACAGTATAATAAATATGACTAAAACCTGATTCCTGTATTGATAACCGTTCGTAATAGCACTGTGGACAGTAGTAACATTACTTTGCAAGTTATCTGAGTTGTAAAGAAGGACAGTATGTTTTATTATCTTGCAGGTTATCCAACAATCGGACACGTGATCTAACACAAAATATTCATTTCGTAGAACTACGCACCGATAGTCCATTTTCTTGAAAGTTTTAATATCTATTCCATCTACGTCTACATGGATACTCTGCAAATCACAATTATGGGCCTGGCAGAGGGTTCATCGAACCACCTTCACAATAATTCTCTATTATTCAAATCTCGAACAGCGCGAAAAAACGAACACCTACATCTTTTCGTCCGAGCTCTGATTTCCCTTACTTTATTATAATGATCGTTTGTCCCTATGTAGGTCGTCGAATATAAAATATTTTCGGATTCGGAGGAGAAAGTTGGTGATTGAAATTTCTTGAGAAGATTCCGAAAAACGCCTTTGTTTTAATAGTGTCCGTCCCATAGCCTGTATCTTCTCCGTGACGCTCTTTTTCCTGTTTCGCGATGGTAAAAAACATGTTGCTCTTCGTTGAACTTTCTCGATGCACTCCGCTAATCGTATCTGGTAAGGATCCCACGCCGCGCAGCAGTACTCTAAAAGAGGACGGACAAGCGTAGTGTTGCCAGTCTCTTTAGTAGATCTGTCACATTTTGTAACTGTCTTCCGATAAAATACAGTCTGTAGTTTACCTTCTCCACGACATTTGCTATGAGTTCCTTCCAAATTAAGTTGTTCGTAATGGTAATTCCTAGGTATTTAGTTGAATTTACGACCTTTTGATTGGACTGATTGATCGTGTAACCGAAGTTTAACGGATTCATTTTAGCTCTCATGTGGATGACCTCACACTTTTAGTTATTTAGGGTCAATCGCCGATTTTCGCACCACGCAGATATGTTTTCAATTTGTTTTGATCTACTGATGACTTTACTAATCGATAAACGACTGCGTCATCTGCAAACAACCTAAGACGGCTGGTCAGATTGTCTCCCAGATCGTTTATATAGATAAGGAACAGCACAGGGCCTATAACACTACACTGGGGAACGCCAGAAATCACTTCTGTTTTACACGATGACTTTCCGTCAATTACTATGAACTGTGACCTCTCTGAAAGGAAATCACGAATCCATTCACATACCTGAGACGATATTCCATAAGCACGCAATTTCGCTACAAGCGACTTGTGCGGTACAGTGTCAAAAGCCTTTTGGAGATCCAGAAATACGGAATAAATTTGAAATCACTTGTCAATAGCACGAAACATTTCGTGTGACTAAAGAGCTAGTTGTGTTTCACAAAAGCGACGTTTTCTAAAACCGTGTTGACTGTGTGTCAATAGACCGTTTTCTTCGAGGTAATTCATAATGTTAGAACACAATATATGTTTCAAAATCCAACTGCATATCGACGTTAATGATATGGGCCTGTATTTAAGTGTATTACTCCTACTATTAAAGGAATCTAAAAAAAAAAATGATTCAAATGGCTCTGAGCACTATGGGACTTAACATCTCTGGTCATCAGTCCCCTAGAACTTAGAACTACTTAAACCTAACTAACCTAAGGACATCACACACATCCATGTCCAAGGCAGGATTCGAACCTGCGACCGCAGCAGTCGCGTGGTTCCGGACTGAGCGCCCAGAACCGCGAGACCACCGCGGCCGGCAAAGGAATCTAATTGGTATATGGTTTGCACCAGAAGACTTGCTTTTATTAAGTGATTTATATTGCTTCACAACTCCGAGGATATCTACTTTTAAGTTACTCATGTTGGCAGCTGTTTTTTATTCGAATTCTGAAATATTGCATAGGGGCTTAATTAAAATAAAATGAAAATAATTTTTAAATTTCGTAGCTGTATGTCCGATTACGCAGTGTCGTAAACGGTTGGCCCTGACTAGTATTATTACGCAATCTGACTGCTTAGAACAACAACAAAAAATGAAAGAAAATTTTCATTAACACAATCAATTAATTCATTAAGTCCCCAGCAACTATAAAACCTACGAAACCAAAACACAAGTGTCACTGTTCTGTGTGTGGAAGTATGACTCAACGTACACATCTGGCACGGTTCTTCTTCAACAAGACAAGAAATTTCAAATACCATTTATACTGAAATAATTAAAGAAAATAAAAATACTATAATTACGCAAGAAACCCAGAATTACACTCTAATACAAGAACACAAGCCAGATGTTTTGTTGACTGAACCTGTAATGACGCATTATTTAAGACACTGAAATAATAAAAAGAAAACGGGGAATATTTTACCTTCATATATATTGATTAAAAGCACTCTAATCATAACAATATCTCCATTCGAACAACATCTGCTATCTATCCCATCAAACAACTGCATAAAACATGGAACAAGCACTCTCCACTACCTCTCAATAATCACTGCCTACTACGAGTTATAAACAAGCACTGCCTACCACGACATCTCAAGAATCACTGCCTACTACGAGTTCTCTACAAGCACTGCACTCCGCTACATCTCAATAATCACTGACTACCACGAGTTCTCGACAAGCATTGCCAGTGGAGGCGGCGACACCAAACTCTCTGGCGCGATCTCTGGCGCTGTGGCTCAGTGTAGCCACCTTTCATATGCCCTTCCTCCACGGGCCAGAATTTGATGGTATTTTTGCCAGCATTGGTGGTGAAAATACCACCAAATTCGTAAAAAAAATACAGACAAAAATAAAAGATAATATTAATGCGTAAATATCCCATAACTAGATAAAATTTTGGCTTTGCACTGACCTTTCAATAACCAATTATATAAAATACAGTAAGCAATACAAGTTCTTTCATACATATGACTTAACACAATAGTTTACACAATACACAAAAAATCAGTTTATACAAATGTTCACATAAAATCTTGTCAATATATCACAGGTGCAAACACCAACAAGTGACATCATTTCAGTAGAAGCAATTCCATCAGTGGCACCCAGCAATGTTGAGCAAGTGCAGACACCAACATGTGACATCTTTTCAGTAGAAGCAGTCCATCAGTGGCACCCAGCAATGTTGAGCAGGTACACATAGCAACAAGTCACATTATTTCAGTAGAAACAGTTCATCAGTGGCACCCAGCAATGTTGAGTAGGTGCAGACACCGACAAGTGACATCATCTCAGTAGAATCAGTTCCATCAGTTGCACCCAGCAATGTTGAACAGGTGCTACAGCAACAAGTTACACCATTTCAGTAAAAGCAGTCCATCAGTGGCACCCAGCATGTTGAACAGGTGCAGACACCAACAAGTGACATCATTTCAGTAGAAGCAGTCCATCAGTGGCTCCCAGCAATGTTGAACAGGTGCAGACACCAACAAGTGACATCATTTCAGTAGAAGCAGTCCATCAGTGGCACCCAGCAATGTTGAACAGGTGCAGACACCAACAAGTGACATCATTTCAGTAGAAGCAGTTCCATTAGTGACACCCAGTAATGTTGAACAGGTGCAGACACCAACAAGTGACATCATTTCAGTAGAATCAGTCCATCAGTGGCACCCAGCAATGTTGAACAGGTGCAGACACCAACAAGTGACATCATTTCAGTAGAAGCAGTTCCATTAGTGACACCCAGTAATGTTGAACAGGTGCAGACACCAACAAGTGACATCTTCTCAGTAGAAGCAATTCCATTAGTGGCACCCAGCAATGTTGAACAGGTGCAGACAGCAAGAAGTAACATCAGTTCAGTAGAAACAGTTCTATCAGTGGCACCCAGCAATGTTGAGCAGGTGCAGACACCAGTCCATAATATTCACTATCACTAATCACACTGTTCATCAGAGTTTATCAGCAGAAATTAAACGTGTCCTAGTGGCACCAATCATGTAGAAAAAGTGCAAGTAACAGTCCATAATATTCACTATCACTAATCACACAGTTAATCAGAGTTCATTAGCACATATTAAACATTTCCAAGTGGCACCCATTATGTTGAACAAGTGCAGGTAACAGTCCATAATATTCACTATCACTAATCAGTCAGTTAATCAGAGTTCATTAGTACAAATTAAACATTTCCAAGTGGCACCCATTATTTTGAACAAGTGCAGCTAACAGTTCATAATATTCACCATCACTAATCAGACAGTTCATGTATGAACAATAGTTTGAATGCACACACAATTGCTTTAAAAAAATTATTCTCAATGCTCTTACACTAAACATACAAATCATAATAAAAACACAAATGATATCAGGTAATTGTCATATTAACTATTACAGTACACAAATAACAGTAAACCTATAATGTTTATGGGTGTCAGTGCAAGCCACAACAAACAAGTAAAATAATATTTAGGAGATAGATTGGCTCCAATTTGGGATTGGGAAAGGAGAACACACAAAACACACTCACTCATTTTTCATCCACATTAGTGCTACTGTGTAAATGAATAGTGTTAACTGTGTAAATGCAATTCTGTCAAAGTTTTATGTTCGACATGTGTATCAAGTAGTAGTGGCAGCAATGTATAACAGTCAATAATAGTTAGTCAACGTCATAGTCATCATGTCAAATCCAATATTTGCCAAGCCAGATCAAAATGTACGGTTGCTGAACAATTGTCAGTGTGCCAAGATATGCAAATGCTTCCTCTCTCAAAAAAAAGTATGTACTGCTTATTGATTTAACAAAGTGTGTGTGTAGACAATCTTCCTTCTACTTAAGTGTTCTAGTCTGCCATCTTCATCCTCCTTGTTCCATATAAACCAACAAAAAAAAAAATATGCTCCTCACTTACTTTACCTCTTATCCACCAAAACTCCATTAATCATCAGCATCACATAGTGTCAATACTTCAATAATACCTCTTACGTCGATACATATAAACCTTATCATCAATAATACCTCTTCAATACGTCGATACATATAAACCTTATCATCAATATCATTTACCTTACATCTTGTCCACGAAAACTCCAATAATCATCAACTTCACATAATCTCAATATCTCAATAATACCTCTTCAATACGTCGATACATATAAACCTCAGCACCAATATAATTTCACTTCCATAAGAACTCTTTCCTCTAGTCAGTCTCCTCGAACAAGTACAGATAAAATCCTAGTGCAAACTTCAATTCAGCATCCCATACAATCCGAAGACACAGTGTCCACACACAACCTCTTGTAACCTCCCCCTCAGTTATCGACCTTAATGACAGTGAAAAATTAAACCGCGTGTACCTAATGGAAATTTGGGAAAAGCAATCGTCACCGAAGTTAATCTGTCGGTAAAGAGGGAGGAAAGGGTTACATCTAAATGAAAGGGAAAATGCAAATGAAACTGGTGGAAATTAATGTTGAAATAGGGATAAAGTTAATAAAGAAAGTAAATGTGCGGCCGATACGTTAACAATCAACTAGCGGTAATTAGATATTTGAGATTTGGGGGAAATTACGGTCGCCAGTCCTAAGGACAATTACTATAGTAACTGAAAAAAAAGGTTATTACACATATAATTAGCACTAGAAGCGTGGCAACTGAAGGTTGACACGTGCTGTGTGAAAACTGAAAGTTTGTCAGAAGTAATAAATTTCGCTACACTCTGAATTAATTTAGCAAAAGAATTAATAAAACAGGAAAATCGAAAGTTAATTTAGTGACTGAAGTTAATAGTGAGCTTTCTTTCTGAAGCACACCGAAATTCGGTAAAATACAGTTAGTCTTGGACTACCTCAACAATCATTTCTAAAGCTACTTGAATCTACGCAATTTAGAAAGAAGAGATTTAACTTTGAACTTGAATTAAACGATTCTGAACAATTAACAATAGTAAAATTTAGTACGTACCAAGCTGAGCTGCAGTCACAGGTAAGCTGAAATACGGTAACAAAACTCGCACTCTTAATTTGTGCTTGTGTAATCTAACTATTGTAGCCAGCTATGGATACTTAAAGTGAACTTTGAAATTAAAGCAGTGAAATGGAATTATGCTGGCGTTTGAATTTCAACGACACTCGGGTTCATTTCGGAAAAGGAAGGGACCCTGCTTGGCAATGCAATTGGGACAATGAACAACAAAGGTTCATGCTAAGTTGCTGTAATTTTGCGAGGCAAATGGAACAATTTGAAAAGCTGAGGTCTGCCATACAGTTCTGAAACTTTACGTGCTTTTAGTCTTCCTTGTTGGTTGATTGAAGGTTTGAAGCCGTCGATCGAGGAGGTGGCGACAGTCACTCATTGTCGGCCGTCGCTGTTGCAGAAGCTGGATGTTAGCGCGCCTTCTTCTCGACACGGTCACCAGACGAAACGGGCTCTTGATGTGCGCCAGCTAATGCTTCCCGTCCGCGACACCATGTCCGAAACTATCATCGCAAGTCGAGCGCAATTACATGCTGCCAAACCCCGAAAGCGCGGCAACTCGCGGGAGCTTCACACAACACACCTGCTCCACTCGCTACTCCCGCCAGACTCCAACTGCTCTGCCCGCGCTCCACGCGGCAGAGTTAACACTACCAAAGATCCTACACACTTTGATTCTTCACACGACCTATCGATGTAATCGTTCGATAGCAGTTTTCCCTAGGCAAGACCCAGCGTAAAACTACAAATAATATTTACGAAACAAACCAATTATACATCGACATAAATGCATAAATATATATATACAAATAGTAAAACAATTACAATATACGAAGACACAGAAATGTCATATATTCAGGTAACAAAAATAAGGAAAACAAATTTATAGTACAATAGATGGAAATAGGAGGATATGCATTTCCGGCGTTACACTCGGTGTAATCCATCTGACCCAAATTTTCTACTCATTATGCCTCATAAAATACATTTTGGTTACCTTGTCCATCATTAAACAAAGAAATGCATACATGACTTCTAACAGCCTTTAGTTTGAATAACCTTCAGTAAGTAAGTACGAGTACGAAGTGTGAATAATCGTGATTTTTCACAGTGTGTACACCAATTCAAGAATTATGGAAAACAGAAGCAGACATATGGAGTATTTCTTGTGTCAAAGTGTCACTATTTCAGTTACTCACGAAGAATGCAGTGTAATAACTGTCAATGGTCTAAACCTAGTGTTGGTATGTCATGTAGTTAGCTTCCTTCCTATTAGCATAAATTTATATGGATTCCATAAAACCTCCAGCTCATGTGACTTCTATGAAGTTTCTTGTACTAATGTCGTTCGCAGCATTATAGTAGTTCATTTTCTTATCTTAAAATATAAAGCACTGAGCGTAAGCAAAACATGCAATAGCGAGTAAATATACCAGTAGAGAACAGAATGTCAACAAGTGGATGCAGCACAATCCCTACAACGAGGCTCTGCCAAGCAAACAATCTATAATTAATCCCATAGTGTAACCTAAACTCTATGTATGTAGACAGTATATCAGCATTTCTATATACCAAATGAAAGAGTAGTTATGACAACAAATAGAAATGTATAAATGTGCAATCCATACGCAAAGCAGCAAATATGTATCTTACATAATAAACAGGTCATTAGCATCATATCAACATAAGCAAATAAATGTTCGTATGTAATCTTAATAAGTAAACATGAAGGCGCAAGCAGATAAATCACAAAGTAAGAACTTACATACATAACCACAGTCAGCACAATTAATCAGTTGACAATTACAATTTAAATAAATAAGCACAGCAGGCACATAATAAAAAAATATGACATCAGTGAAAAGGCATAGCAGCCATGCAGTGCATAATATACGCAAGTAATAACACTGTTCATTAATAAAACATTGTCAAAATCAGTTAATGTACGCAAGCACGTTGCTTCACTAGTAAATTCATAGAACATGAAATTTAGCACAAAGTATGAGTCACGTAATCGCAAGCAGCAAATTACGTCTAAAGTACGTACCTAAGTGGAAATATGTTACCTGAAAAATAAACTCAATTAACAGTTACCTTTTTTAGTTTATTACTTTTTTTTTCGAAATTACATTCTTCCGGAAATTTTCTCCATAGCAAGTCGTCTTAACGTCGGACACGCACAGAATTTACCTGAAGTTCTTAAATATTTTACACAACCGTATCCTGAAAAATACTGAACGTTAATAACATAATTTATAAAGTCACCATAGCTTTATACAGAATTTAGTCGGAGAAATTAGACTGTGTATTTGTTTACGGCTGTCAGTGCATTCGCACTGAGCGCTCGATCAGCTGTAGGCGCGTGACGTAGGAAGTGATTGTTTGCGGTCAACGACTGCCTTGTGACTTGACTGTTGCTTTGAGTATATGCCGCCGCCGGAACAAGGCGCGGTATCCTCGCATTCTCCGCATGTTTACGTATAACTGTTGGTTTCTCAAAAGTATGTCATGCCACAAAAATTTTAACGTTAGATATGTGATGTATTCCCTTAGAGCGTCGAGATTTAAGAGTTTCTACTTCAACAGTGTTATCATGAATGATTTTGCGAACCCCATATGGACCGTTATAAAGCAGAAAAAATTTGCGACACAAGCCTTTTCCTTTATGAGACAAACGATGAGATTTAATTAACACCTTCTGACCAACTGACAAAATTTTTAAACGACCAGGACGTTTAGCTGATTTCTCTCTTCTAGCAGCCGCAGATGCAATATTTCGTAGAGCCAGGTTGACAACTTCAGAATGCCGCAGTTTCCGTGAAGGCGGAAAAGGAACAATTTCAGAAATGCGATTTGACTGTGCTTTGTTTTTTAATATCAATAGAGGCGGTAAAGAAGTTGAGTCATTAGGAAGTTCATTCAGAATGTTTTGAAAAATATGAAGATACTGATCCCAAGTTCTGTGATTCTGATGACAATAAAGACGACACAATTTATTGATTTCCTTCATCCATCTCTCTGAAGCGTTAGACTGAGGGTGAAAAAGTGAAATGAAAATTGGTTTAATCTTACGACGCCGTAGAGTACGATGCCAAATTTTAGAGCGAAACTGTGATCCATTATCTGATATAACCTTATCAACCTGACCCACTTCTTTAAGAAAATGTTTGATGAAAGCGTTAGATACTGAACGAGCTGTTGCTTTGCGTAAAGGTGTAAAACACAAATATTTTGATGTCAATTCCACTGCTACGAAAATGCACGCAAAACCATTAGTAGAACGAACCACTGGACCGAACAAATCGACTGCAGCCATCTCCTTTAATTTCGCTGGAATGATAGGAAACAACGGTGCTCTGTGAGAAATCGTTGGAGGCTTAGCCTTTTGACATAATTTACATTTGGCAAGAACAGATCGAATACGTTTTTCCATATTACTGAAGTAACAATTTTCTCGTAATTTATGAAAGCATTTTCTGGGACCAAAGTGCGCATAACTGAAATGTGTAAACGAGGTGTGGCCAAATTGTCCAATCTTACAAAGCGTCTAAGAAAATTACAGACACCAAGGAAACTACGAACATCACGTTTTGTGGAAGGAACAGCATAATTACGAATGGCGTCTACTTTCTCTGGATCAGGAAGAGTACCTTCTGTAGAAATAATGTGACCGAGAAATTTCACCTGAGAACGACCAAATTCAGATTTTTCCAAGTTCACTGTAATGCCAACTCTGGCAAAAATACGTAATAATGAATCCAAAATTTTGTTGTGCTCACTCCAAGAACGTTTCGCAATAAGAATATCGTCAACATTTGAAGTAATATTGTCACGAAGATAAACAGGTAAAATTTCGTTTAAACTACGAATGAATGCTGATGAAGATACAGTAAGTCCAAATGGTGATTTCCGAAATCACTTTTAGGTAAATTAGTCATATCCGGTTATTGTTTACTTACTCTCTAGATCGATTGATAGTCGAAGAGTTGGTTTGACAGATGCAAAGAATAGTAAAAGAGTAGGCAGTGGTGCAGAAAACTAAAAGGGAAATAGCACCACTACAGCTCGGGGCCCTGTGAACGCTACGGCACATATTCACTTAGTGTAGTGAATCCCCTGAGGACTTTAATAGCCGCACATAATTTTCAGTTTGTGACTTAGTGGCAAATTTGGCGGAAGTGCGTACATAAACTGCTCTAACCATGAACATGGATGTATGTCGTTCTTAGAATTGCGAATGATCTTAAATTTCCGAACTGTCAAAAAGTGTTTATAGTCAAAGTTTTCGCTTCGTGGCGACAAAGACCTACCGCGTCTGTCCCAGTCCGAATGTCGATTATTGTCAAGTTCGCGCGCCTGGCGCTCTCTTGTTGCATCCCGTAAATGAAATAAATTACTTTCTTGAAACCCCTCTGCTATCTGTGATTCTAAATTTCTTTTGCTGTCTTTTCCTACGATTTCGCTTTTAATATGTTTGTCTTGCTTTTGTAATGCCTCAAATTCCCTTTTGACCCGTTCATTAAACTTTCCCTGATTTTCAACATGCTTATTTATGTTCTGGTACTCTTCGGTTTCTGCAGATGGCAATGGAGCTGTATCATCCGAATCTCTGTCCCCATTTAAACTAAGACTTGTAAGTTTATCTGAAATCTCAACTCTTTCCGATGAGTCACCTAATTTTTCTTTCTGATTATTTACGTCTTCCGTAAGTGTCGCGACTCGGGTTTCGGTATTGTCACATTTAGTACTTAACTGTTCACACTGTTGCGTTAAGTCATTTGGTACGGATTCCTCGATTCTTTCAAATACTTCTTCCTTATCGTGTGCACGTTGTAAATTTAACTCTGAAAATTTTTGTACTACCACGCGATCTTTTTCTTCCCGTTCTCTGTCCTGTTCTTCTTGTCTGATTTCTGTTGAAATTAAGCTATTATTGTGAGCCTTCAAAATCGGTTGTACTTCTTCTCTAATTTCTTTCTTTGATTCATCTTTCGTATTTTTGAAACATGTCCCTGTTCGTGAGCCTAACTGTGTTTCCATTGTTTCCATCTCGGTTTTACTTGTTCCTATCTCTGTTTTTAATTCAGATCCTAACCGTGTTTCCATTGTTCCCATATCTGTTTTAATTGTTCCTATTTGTGATCCCACTGTTTTTAATTCAGATCGTAACTGCTCCATTGCTCCCATCTGTTTTTTAAATTCAGATGCCAAATTTAATATTGCACTCATCAACTGCTCCATATCTTTTGTCATTAATCTCGTATTCTGAAAATTTTTTGATTGTGAAAAATTTTGAACTGTTTCCGGCCTCTTTTCCCGACTTATTAAATTGTTTTCAACTCCATTATTCATCATCCTTTTCTCCTGAGTTGGCGAGTTCGCCATCTTAACAATTTCGTTATTCTCACTATTCATCATTTTTTCCTTTTTCATCGATCGCGTAATCATTTACAAAACGTACAAAACTCGTCACTGTACGAAAATTACACACTATGACTCTTTATCTCCAACAATACCATTCACACGAAATGTTTCCCTCAAACACGATTAATCGAACAATTGAAATAATTGCACTAAATTGTCACACCCATAGACAAGACAACAAAAAATAAAATTTTGAAAAATACCATTAGATGAATACCAATTACCAAATCTACACATGCAATATAGACTACAATTACTAAACTACAAATTACTACAACAATACTACTGTCTACTATTTTTACAATCAGAAGATTCCAAGGGACGATCTGAAGCAGCGGTCGCCACGTGCATGGGTGCTTAATTATATATGGAATGCAAATAATTTTAATTTTAGTATTTGAATGTTCGTTTACAAAGTCTCGTAAACGGTTGGCTCTGACTAGTATTATTACGCAATCTGACTGCTTAGAACAACAACAAAAAATGAAAGAAAATTTTCATTAACACAATCAATTAATTCATTAAGTCCCCAGCAACTATAAAACCTACGAAACCAAAACACAAGTGTCACTGTTCTGTGTGTGGAAGTATGACTCAACGTACACATCTGGCACGGTTCTTCTTCAACAAGACAAGAAATTTCAAATACCATTTATACTGAAATAATTAAAGAAAATAAAAATACTATAATTACGCAAGAAACCCAGAATTACACTCTAATACAAGAACACAAGCCAGATGTTTTGTTGACTGAACCTGTAATGACGCATTATTTAAGACACTGAAATAATAAAAAGAAAACGGGGAATATTTTACCTTCATATATATTGATTAAAAGCACTCTAATCATTACAATATCTCCATTCGAACAACATCTGCTATCTATCCCATCAAACAACTGCATAAAACATGGAACAAGCACTCTCCACTACCTCTCAATAATCACTGCCTACTACGAGTTATAAACAAGCACTGCCTACCACGACATCTCAAGAATCACTGCCTACTACGAGTTCTCTACAAGCACTGCACTCCGCTACATCTCAATAATCACTGACTACCACGAGTTCTCGACAAGCACTGCCAGTGGAGCGGCGAAACAAAACTCTCTGGCGCGATCTCTGGCGCTGTGGCTCAGTGTAGCCACCTTTCAATATTTACTTCGTCTTCTTTGGTGAAAGAATCTCGGAAAGTTGTGTTTAGCAGCTCTGCTTTAGCAGCACTGGCATCAATGGTATTTCCATTGCTATCGCACAGATAAAGCATTGATTCTGTTTTGGCGCTAGCATACTGCACATACGACCAGAATCTCTTTGGATTTTCTGCCAGGTTCGAGACTAAGTTACGTTGTGGAAACTATTATAAGCATCCCGCATCGATGTCCGCGCTAAATTACGTGCTTGTGTAAAAAATTGCTTACCTTGGAGATTTAGCTTTCGTTTAAATTTGGCGTGTTTTTTTCATTGTTTCTGCAACAGTGTTCCAACCCGTTTTGTGTACCAACGGGTATTAGCTCCATTGTTTGTTAATTTATTTGGTACAAATCTCTCAATTGCTGTCGATACTGTTTCTTTGAATTCAAGCCATATCTGGTCTACACCCACATTGTTAGTTAGGAAGGTGTGGAGATTGTCTCTCAGCAAGGTGTCAAATGAATTTTTATCTGCGTTTTTGAATACGTAATTTTTTCGTTTAATTTTTGAAATATTTGGGGTTACAATATTCAATCTCACTATCACAACCTGTGTTCACTAACCCCTGTATCCGTTTACTGCTCTTCATTATCTCAGGATTATTTGTTGCTAAGAGGTCAAGTGTGTTTTCTCAACCGTTTACCATTCGCGTGGGCTCATATACTAAGTGCTCTAAATAATTTCCAGAGAATACGTGTAGCAGACATTCGGATGATGTTTTACGCATACCTCTGGAATTAAACATGTATTTTCGCCAACATATCGATGGTAAATTGAACTCACCACCAACTATAATTGTATGAGAAGTGTACTTGTCTGAATTTAGACTGAAGTTTTCTTTGAACCTTTCAGCAATTTTATCATCTGAGTTGGGAGGTCAGTAAAAGGATCCAGATAATGTTTCATTCCGGTTGGCAAACACGACCTCTGTCCATACTAACTCACAGGATATATCTGCTTCAATTCCGCTACAAGATAAACTACTTCTAACAGCAACAAACACGCCACCGCGGACTGTGCTTAGCCTATCCTTTCAAAACACCGCCAGGTTCTTCGCAAAAACTTCAGCTGAACTTATGTCCGGCTTCAGCCAGCCTTCAGTGATTATAACGATATTAGCATCAGCGCTTTCTATTGGCGCTTGGAGCTCTGGTACTTTCCCACCACAGCAATAACAATTTACAACTGTTATACCAATGGTTCCCGTATGTATGTTCTTCCTGTGTTCGGCCTGCATCCTTTGTGACTTGTTGCTCTTTTCGTGTATTCCCGAGACCCTCTAACCTAAATTTTTTTTTTTTTTTTTTAATGCCTAGTTCACGCCACACAGCCCCTGCTACCCGTGTAGCCGCCTCCTGCGTGTAGTGGACTGTTGACGTCTTCAGCGGAACCTGAAACCCCACCATCCTAGGCGCAAGTCGAGGAATCTGCAGGCTGCACGCCGCAGAATCGTCTGAGCTTCTGATTCAGACCCTTCAATCGGCTCTGTTAAAAAGGTCCGCAATCGGTCCTCTCGACGATGCTGCAAATGGTGACCTCTGCTTTCATCTCGCAAGCAAGACTGGCAGTCTTCAGCACTTCTGTTAGCCGCTAGAGAGCAGAGAGAATCTCTTCTGATCTAAAGCGACACACATCCTTGGTGCCGATGTGAGCCGCCACCTGCAACTAGCTGCACCCTGTGTTCCTCATAGCATCCGGAAAGACCCTTTCCACGTCTGGAATGGCTCCACCCGGTATGCGCACGGAGTGCACATTGGCTTTCTTCCTCTCCTTGGCAGCCATGTCCCTAAGGGGACTTAACACGGCTAGCATTGGAGCTCCCAGCTACCAGTAATTCCACCCTCTGTGACTGCCCGGATCTTGCAGGCTGAGAGGTTCCCTTTGAAACAGGACAAGCGACTGCATCTGGCTGAGGGACTGTGTCAGCCAGACGGCACCTGGAACCTGCTTCCCAAACTAGCCGGGCCCCTGGGAAGTCTTTTGCCTTCTGCCACGCCCCGAGACGACCTCCCACTCGTCCACGGGTGAGTGGTCATCCTCAGGCCCAGCAGTAACTGAGCTGGTCAGCGGTGCGAACCGATCGGCGAACTCAGGCGAGCTGGACGCCCATTGGAATCCTACGGCCGGCCCACAACGGTGTCGTATCGGCCGCCGCACAGCAGCCGGCAACTCTGCGTGGTGTGCTACAACACGCGCGGCACACAGCGAGTACCGCTGGCGCAACACACGATGTCAATAACTGGCGCAAGTGAACGCGTCGTCGCGGGGTTAGCGGCAGCGTACACACCACTATCGATACGGATTACCCTGGTGGCGCTGCCCTTGCCATCAGAGTGAGCAACCGTATAAGGGCGCCATCTACCAACACTCTGATTGGTCGGACCTGTGGATTTAAGCGAGCTCCCTGAGCCTGAGCCCGTTTAACCAGTTCAATCTTCGCCGATGACTGTGTTACTACCCGGCTGCTGGATTCACGACGACCGAACCGTACTGTGGCCTCCCTGGTTGGAAACTTGCGACGCGCCGGCATCGACTGGTTGGCAGTGGTTTGGACTTGTATTCTCTACTAGTGACTCTGATTTCTCCTTGGCGCTACAGCCAGCGAAGTGTTGTGTAGTCGAACTTAAGTTTTGTTTTGAGTGACAGAAGGTCAAATAAATTTGGTTATCACGGAATATTTGTTGTGTTATAGTGCGGACATAACACAATAAACGGTGATGCCCATCCACTGCACCCTAAAGCTGAGTAACCGAAGCCATCACAGCCTGGAGCTGAGACCAAGGTGTCACCAACTCGGCTCGCATCCTCACACAACCATCACAGTCCCTATCAATAATGATGACAGTGGAAAAACTACATTTCACTACACAGAAAAACAAGGACAATCGAAATACGCAACGGAACTCTACTGTGGACACGGAGGAAAACTCAAGAACTCTGTCAATAAATTAGATCAGCACACAGAAATTGAAAAACCGAACTGCCACAGCACACAGGTGAGACTAAATAATTCGCTCCCAATTAGGAACTTGTAATATGTCTCAAAATCGGTTTAATTTCTGACAAAAACGAAAACGAGAGAATTGTGTCTATTAAATATTAAATTAACGTGAAAACGCAAGAAAATAAACTAGCGAAGAACACAGATGAAACCATAAATTTGCTTCTGGCTAGAAACCCTTAAAACACCACAAAATCGTTTACTTCCCTGTGGCTGTTGTGTCTGCTTCTACAGAAACCCTAACGTTTTATTTTCAGTACCAAAAGAACAATCAGTTATATCCATTGGGTAATAATCACGCTTCGATACAATGTTACCCTAACATAAAAATAAATTCGAGTTTGTCATTGTGTCAAACGTAAACTCGTCCGAGTTCAATTTTTGCCCCTGTCATATCTAATTTTTGATGTTGTTGTATGATGTATCATGTTATTGTAATGCTTCTAAAAATGCTCTCTTATGTTAAAATTTATTTTTGACCACCTCCTCGAATACTTTTCAGTTGTTAGCACTTCCTTAATTTATTACTATCGTTCTCAGGGATTGATTCCTCGACCATGTGAGCGACGTCACCATGACACTCCTGTGCGGTGGCGCTCGACTCGGGGACCGCCACTTTAGATCCTGGTGGTGCACGAAACTTCTGCTGCCAGTATTTGACTGGCAAGTAGAGGAGCCGTGGTGCGTAAAGCTCCTCATGACTGGATTATCCCTCAGTGCCCGAGATTACATTACGAACCTCTCCGCAGTTGGTGGTATTATAGAGTAGGCTGCGTGGTGTCACCGATTTTCGTCCCCTCTCTTCAATCTTTATTACCCACTACAAACATGCACACCAATCACAGTCACACTCAACATATTCAGTCAGACACGGCTCTCACATGCCGTGAGAAAAGTGGCCATTATGTGCAGAGGAAGAAGATCCTTTCTGATTGGACGACTCAGCACAACCCACGGGGTCACCTAGCTAATAATTAC